>NW_011369945.1:18266531-18276212 GCF_000735185.1 Notothenia coriiceps
GGTATACAATACTAATATGACAAGTAAAAAAAGTTGTTATTAATAAACAAGAATACAGGTTTAAAAGGGAAGTGATTTAGTAAAATATCCATAAAAGAAAAAATCTGCTTACAGTTCTGTTTCATATGGGTGTTGAGAGATGTATCCATAGATCTCATAATTTTTCTCTCAAAGTGCACCAGATTGATGCTTTTAACTTCAATATTAAAAAAAAAATCTTCCCGGGGGAACATGCCCCCGGACCGCCCTAGAGGAGGTGAGGACCCCCCTAGAGGAGGTTAGGTCCACGGTGTTTACATGCTTATTTATACAATATGTGTGCTTATGCTAACATCATAAGACAAAAGTTGGTTCCGTGTTGTATGTAGTAAGAATGCGCTAGAGTGAGGGGGGTCCCCAAGCAAAAGCTCGCTTAGGGCCCCCGAAAGGCTAGGGCCGGCCCTGCATCCATCTATCTATCTATTCATCTATCTATCCATCTATCTATCTATCTATCTATCTATCTATCTATCTATCTATCTATCCATCTATCTACCTACTGTACGCTCTTATTAACACACTTTAAAGGCTCCTGCTAGGTGCATCACTCAGCTGATGCTCTGTGTTTCTGTCACACAGAACAAGCAGAGACAAATGGATCGAGGAGGTATGGGAGCAGGAGAGAGGGATGAAATAAAGACAGGAGAGCAAGGGGATAATGAAGGAGATGTGCACAGCCATATAAAGCCCCCATTAATCACAGGGCTGTCCTGCACGCCTCATGTGACAAATGAAACAGAATAATGGTTTCTGTGAGGAGGAAAATAGATCGGGACGGAGCGCTCCCCCCCCTTCCTCCATCGCAGGATATCACATTAGCACGAGCTATAGGAGGCCTTTCTTTAAAAGGAGGGAGAGTTTAAAGTGGGGTTGTATAAGGTACTCATGCATCGTCAGTGTATTACCAACTGTAACATGTTGGTTAGACACCTAACAGAAAGGGATACCTAAAGAAACACAGTTATATTTGCATTATTTTCACCTTTTGTTCTTGATTTTGACTCGAAGCACTATCTTTGAACCTTAACCAATAGGGAAAAACTGTATTTCATTTATTAAATTAACATTTTATAAATAAAAGATCATATTGATCTCATATAACCAGTTACAGCCATCTCAAGCTACACTACTTTGACCAGAGTAATGGACGTGTGTCTCTTGAAATGTATATTGTAAAAGAAAGGTAAGTGCTATCTGTGTGGATTACATTGCAAAAGAAAGAAGAGGAATGGGCTTTTCAAATGCATTTAGTTAAATGTGTTCAGCTACTGTGGAGATATGCATTCATAAAGAAACACAGATAATCATTGTTGTCTGCAAAATGTGAGGGCTTATTTAGTAATATCTGTAGGATTCAGGCTGTATTTGAATTGCAAAGTCAGCCCTAACCCATTCTCTTACAATGTTAGTTTATATCAAGAACGCTGGACTCTTTTTTATTAGAAATGATAATATTTGTCCTCCTCCACCTGTATGAGGCGAGGATGGAGACTCGGAGCCTTTCATTGACACTACACAAAGAATAAGAAATCTCTCCTCACATCAAACTCTGCCTGTGTTCATAATGGATGCTCTGCAGCTCCAGACTTAAAGAGGAAGATACCATACACTCATTGTTTGGTGAAAACACAGGGAAGTGCTCTTAATGCCTTTAAGTGGTACATTACAGG
The DNA here is from genome assembly GCF_000735185.1 of Notothenia coriiceps. NCBI lineage: Eukaryota > Metazoa > Chordata > Actinopteri > Perciformes > Nototheniidae > Notothenia > Notothenia coriiceps. The sequence continues at coordinate 18,268,241 of NW_011369945.1, forward strand.
CTTATAGGACATGAGGAGACACAGAGCCAATTAGACTCTATATTGAAGGAGAGAGTGAGACGTTAGCTTCAGGCTCTCTTCACAGCTCCTGGCTCTGGGGTAGTTGAAATGTCAGGATACTATGAGGTGTGATGAGGTGAGGGTGTGTGAACATCAGAGGGAAAGGTAATAGGTGCATTTATGCAGAAAGTACACATATATGATCTCACTATGACTCCCTGCAGCACCGTGAGAAATGCATGTATTTCTATAGAGAGAGGTTTAAAGAAACATTTACTCCATGTTGTGATACTGTGTACTTTTCCTCCACTACATGTATTTAATACCTTTAGTTACTTTACAGATGTGGATGAATGATGGGAAATCTAATCAAGTGTTAAATCAGACTTTAGTTCCACCTGGAGTAAATCCACAAGCTACCCTGCAGTATACAAAGTCATTCAAACTAGCTGCACCTTTACCAGCTTTGAGAACACTTTCATGATCAATCATTATAAAACATATCATATATATTATTCTAAAATGGACCAATCTGCACAATGACTACTTTTACTGTCGCTACTTTCACTATATTTTGATGAGAATACTTTTCTACTTTTACTTGAGGAACATTTTGAATGCAGGACTTTTACTGCAACAGAGTATTCCTAGACTCTGGTACTTCTACTTTTACTACAAGATCTGAGTACTTCTACTTTTACTCAAGTACAAGATCTGAGTACTTCCACCTCTGCCTATAGATGTGCTGCTGTGTGTGTGTGTGTGTGTGTGTGTGTGTGTGTGTGTGTGTGTGTGTGTGTGTGTGTGTCCCAGCTTTGGTCAGGTCATGATGTAATATAGAGCTATTGTTCTCTGAAGTAAACCCAAGCGATGGGAATAATTTTAGAGAGATTGCTTTTCAAACACCACCTCTGTGAGAGCAGGTTCACTCCGATAAAGAAAACACACACACACACACACACACACACACACACACACACACACACACACACACACACACACACACACACACACACACACACACACACACACACACACACACACACACACACACCCCTCCTTTATCGTTTCTCCCTCACAGCTTTCCCATGAGCCTCCTCTCGCACGGTGTCTTTCATTTCACCTCCTCTGCAGCGGGAGACCTGCGACCTGAACACAAAGCTTTAATTGTGCTGATGGACTGCAGAGAAAACACTCCTATAGAGAGGTCACCGTGGTATTAGCTAAATGAGGAGATGCAGGTGTGAGAACTTTCCTTTAGACGACAGAAGCTGAGTCAGGATGCCTCATTCAAGATCTCCATCATGCTATTTTTAGGCATATATCATGGGTCTCAGAGATATACAACTATATAAAAACATGTCTATAATGGGTTTTGCTCAAAATACCAAACAGGTCATGCATTTTAGAAATCCCTCATATCGCTCTATTTCAGCCCTGTTAGAGAAACGCTGATTCTGGGTCCTTAGCTTGAAAAAAAAAAGGGGGGGGGGGTGCTAATGCCTGCTCAGAATTCTACCAGAGATAATGTTAAATTCTGCCGTGATTAAACGCCATCATGTTCAAAACCACATCAAAGATTATTTCTAAAACAGTATGGAGCTCAAACTCTTCTTCTCTTGCTGGTTTACCACAAGTGGAGTTCCTTTTTTTATTTCGTACTCTCTCCAGTACAGGTTAGCTCTGAGTGTTAGCATGCTAATGTAAACGAAGACCATATTACGTCCAAAACAGACGGGCATTGTTTCTGATAGCAACTTTCTGATTGGCCCGTGGGTGTAAAGCCCGCCCACATTTGAGTAATGTTTTCATGACGCAGCAAATCTGGATCAGCTCCGTTGTTCCCCCGTTTTTAGAGATGTGGGTACGGAGGAGAAGAGAGAGGGGTTTATTTCCTGACACTTAGTGAGTCTCCTGACACACCGGGGACACACCGGGGACACACCGGGGACACAAGGTGATGTAGAAAAGACATCACAAAGTGCATTTTGCATGATAGGAGACCTCTAATTGTGCTGATGGACAGCAGAGGAAACTCTCCTCACCGTGTTATCAAATGAGGAGACGCAGGTGTGAGAAGTTTCCTTTAGACGACAGGAGCTGAGTCAGGATGGGACTCATTAGGGTCTGATAGCGGAGCTCTCGTACCTCCATGCTGCTACGCTCTGTGTCTCCAGGCTCTGTTTGATAATTTCTCGGCTAATGAGAGTAAAGAGGGAGGCAGGCCAGATCACATCAGCACATAATAAGGGTTAAGTTAAATTAAAGAGCAGAATGTCCTTCTGTAGTCTTCTGACGCGCTAATTATCCTACTACTACAAACAAAACCCATCATAATCTCAGGTGAGAATTAATGGAGTACAAATACTTCGTTACTGTAAATGTTTCTGGTATCAGTACTTTACTCCACGACTTATTTTTCTGACTTTTTACATTGACTTTGCTCTTACATGTTGAACACAAATACCTGTACTTTCTACTTCTTACATGTTGAACCCAAATACCTGTACTTTCTACTTCTTACATGTTGAACACAAATACCTGTACTTTCTACTTCTCACATGTTGAACACAAATACCTGTACTTTCTACTTCTTACATTTTGAACCCAAATACCTGTACTTTCTACTTCTTACATGTTGAACCCAAATACCTGTACTTTCTACTTCTTACATGTTGAACACAAATACCTGTACTTTCTACTTCTTACATTTTGAACACTAATACCTGTACTTTCTACTTCTTACATGTTGAACACAAATACCTGTACTTTCTACTTCTTACATGTTGAACACAAATACCTGTACTTTCTACTTCTTACATGTTGAACCCAAATACCTGTACTTTCTACTTCTCTCATTTTCCAAACAGGCTGGTTCCTTTAGTTTGAATGTTTTGGTGGCGTGATCATTATTATTTAGAGTCATTGCGTGCCTATTGATTTGAACACGATCCGTGTATCCATCATTTCCTGGTCTTTCCAGTACTTCTACTTTCACCAGAGTATTTTTAAACATGAGTATCTGAAATTCTACTTGAGTAAAGGATGTGTGTACTTTTGCCATCTCTGATCTCAACACAGAAGACTAACACGAGGATCTAAGGAAAGGTTTGAGAGTATTCCACGGCAGGAGGGACACAATGAGACGTACAGGACGGCCTCTTACCATGAAGGAAGTGGGACATTTTGTGCAGAGCTTCTCCTATAAAAGAGTGACTGTCACTCATGGATCAGGACGGAAATCAGTCGCTTTACAAAGTCTCTGGAAACAAGCATCAATAATCGAGGGGGAGAGAGAGGAGAAGCGGCCTCTGATGCATTAATCATGAAGGACTCCCTTTGTCTAACAATTCTAACTGTAGTTAATTAAAAACACAACTGAAATCGGTCCAGATATTGGATTTTTGCAGATGTACGCTTTAGATTTTCCATCTTATTTTACTTGAAGCCAACATGCAAACTTAATTTGAATATCACAGAACAGTATGTCTCGCCTGAAATGGATTACATATTATTATGCTGCTGTTAGAGTGATAGAGAATAAGTAGTGTATAATCTTTTAAAAATGTACAGACTGTTTTCATTTAGGTTGCATTCAAGAGAGATGAACAATTTGAATTTCTACTTCTTTAGACACGTGTATAGGAGAAAGATAAGTAGCCCAAAAGTTGTAAATAAAGCAGACAAAATGTTTTCCTATGGTAACGTGTGGTGCAGTGGGTTGTACGTTGGTGTTGGGATCAGGGGGTCACAGGTTCAAACCCCACTGCAGTCAGCATGTCGTTGTGTCCCTGAGACACTTCACCCCAAATTGCTCCTGTGGGGATTGTCCACAGTGTTGAGTGTGTTAGTCGCTTTGGATATAAGCGTCTAACAAATGACATGTAATGTAACTGTGTCATATTCTTTGGGAATTTTAAACATGTAATATAAAGCTTTAACCTCCAGTTTCTCTCAAATAACTTTATAAATGTCACCATTCTGTTTTAGGTCCATAGAAGCACAAATTAGGGATACATGATATTGGACTTTTGCTAAAATCTGCATCATTTACCAAATTATTTTACCTATAATAATTTCGCCCTACATGTTTACCTTTCGCCCTCTGACGCAGCTGCCCAACCTCGAGCAGCCGCTATCCCCCTTAAGGAGGGGCTGCCCTAGCAAGTTGTTGTTGTTACCAGTTTAGGACCGGGCAACTCTCGGAACCGGGAACACATCCTTCTCGGGGTGTAGATGACCCAGAGCCATATGCGGCAACAAATGTGATTCAGTGTCCTCAGCTGTTTAGTCTATCTATTGAAGAATGTTGAATATTACACTCTGATAGTTCAAACCTGGAGCTACAGGAGGGCTCTTCAGGATTGATTGTGATCAACTCGTGGCCCGTGACATGTCTTACGGAGCCCCCTAGGGGACATGCAGAAGAAAAAAAAAATTATTTGAAAATAATAATAATAATAATGTCCTTTTTTTTAGGCTAGAAAACGTTTCAACTTAAAACAAACCAGAGCAGAGAGCCTTTCCCTCCAAATTATATCAAATCACTTTATAATTTCACCAATGTCAAGAAGCATCACTGACTCCACCATCCCTTAGAATCAGAGTATGTATTGTCTCCTGAGAGTTTCCTGAGTAGCATATTTCCAAACTTAAAGATAGGAATGTGTCCCTCGGGATTTTCTTTATAATTTCACTAATTCCTTGGACTTTATTTGACCTATTCTACACATAAGTTAAGTACCATCAACACATCCATTCAAACTAACTGCACCATCTCTTAAATCAGAGTATGTATTGTCTCCTGAGAGTTTCCTGAGTAGCATATTTCCAAACTTAAAGACAGGAATGTGTCCGGGACAAAACAGAGAGCAGGTGCTTTGGTTTCTCAGAAGACACAAGGATTGTTTTTGGGGGAAAGAGAAGAAGAGGCGAGTCCTGGGCCGAGAGCCAATAGGAACACAGCTGCAAAACCCTGCCATCCTGTGAGTCCAACACGCTCGATCTGCCAAGAGCTGCTCTTAATTAACTACTCCGTACAGCGCCGTAATTACTCCTCTAACCTCTAATCAGGCGCTCCATATTTTGATGCTTTTCTTCACCACTGAGCCTCAGGTTGTCTGTTTTTTCTGAAGAAGCTGTGCCACCTCTTTGTTTAACTTTGGCACCAACTTGATACACAATCTGGAGACTGCAGACGTGTCTTTACGAGGTGTTATTGTCTGAAAGCATGCTGCACTCTGCTCTGTTTGGATGCATCCTCCATCTTCTTCTCTCTCTATAATCAGGCAGCTGTACGACACACAAAAGGAGGACACATAATTGTACGCTTTCCTTTTTCCATTCAGCTCAAAGTGTGAAAGTATCCGCTGTTGTCTTGGTTACATCTTCCCTCTTTTCTTTCCTGCCTCTATAAATAACGGAGGCTGAACTCGGAGGAAGTCCCGGTGGTATGAGTCAACATTTGGATCGCAGTGTGAACAATCGCACCAAGAAATGTCATTTGAAACCAGGTAAATGGGCCGTCCTGCATTGATCCAGATGAAGCAGGGTATATGTAAACCACTACTCTGTCGCTGTGTCAATAATGAGGCTTCATTAATGAACACAAACATATTGGAGAACACACACACAGTAACGTGACCCGCCGACATGTAGCATGACCTTCTCTTGACCTTCTCTTGACCCTGTGTAACCTGACACGCTGCAGGTAGGATTCAGGACTGAGTTTGAACTGTGTTTTGAATTTAGTTGGTGGTGTTGAGCGCTGTGGAGAAACGGCACCTGTTTTCTGAGACACAGGCGGACATGCAGAACGATTCAACAGCTGGATGCTCGTAAACATAAGGAGAAATGAACAGGTTTAACTTAATATAACAACGAGGCATTACGTATTGCATTTCTATCTGCCATCATTGAAATATCATCCTTGTTAACAGCAGATGTGTCACATACCTAGGAGGTGATATTTCTTTATGCGCACCATGTTTTAGACCATTTCATTAATCAGAGCTACAAGAATGAGACCCTTTAATATGGAGTTTTTTTTAAATAATAACATCATATTAAAGCGATTATGTCTGGGTTTTTGACTTTGAGCAGCAGACATTTGGACAATTTTTGCCATTTTCAGACATGTTATACACCAAACCACTACTCTAGAAAATAAAGCTCAGATAAATCGCTTTAAAAATAATCTCTAACCTCATTTTTGTGCAATCAAATTATGTGTTAATATAATGCAGTACGTTTTGGACCATTTCATTAATCAGAGCTGCAAGAGTGGAGATATGTGATTATGTTTGGGTTTTTGACGTTTAGCAGAAGACATGTGGACTTAGAGAAACTAGAATGGACTATTTGTGCTCACTAAAAATAATCTTTAACCATTTTTGTGCAATCAAATGAAAATGTAAGTGTTAATATAATGCAGGACACATTGCATGCATTTCAACAGTGACTGCAGGTGTCCCCTCTATGTCACGTGTAACACATGTAAAGCAGCAGTGACCACAGTGTGTTCCAGCATCACACACACACACACACACACACACACACACACACACACACACACACACACACACACACCCCTCCCCTCTGAGGGTGGGTCTCTGATGTCACTGATGCTCTCCGGTGCGCTGCTCCTGTAATGGAGTCACTTTAGTTTTTCTGTCCAGTTTGACCCCATGAAGGACACATTATTCCCCCCTCACCTCCACACCACTTTATATCCACATATTTACATGTTCTGTGCACCTGTGCTGCAATAAACATGCTCCACGGCACAGTGATTCGGCCTGGGGATGAAATCATATCCTAGTGAAATGAAACGCTGCAGCAAACAGAGATTAAAAGCTAATCAGAGCCACAGAGGACCGTGAGCAGCACACACACAAACACACACACACACACATTTCCCAGCAGTGTATTTTGGAATAAAGTAAACATGACTTTCCCTGAGTTTCTTGGAAGCAGCAGTGTGGGAGTGTGTTTAAACGCCCGCTATCTGAGGCGAGAACTCCCTCTGCCTGCTTTGAAGCTGCTGCAGCTTTAACCCCAGACAACTTTCGACTCCTCGTATCTCCAGGAGTACCCAGTGCTTCCCTTTGCTCTGCTCCAGCTTATGAACACATCTCTTCTCCTGCATGGCTACACAAAGCAGGGATCAACCATCACGATACAGTGATATCCGGACTCTCCTGTAGCTGCGTCCTACTTGGGAACTGAACTTTAAAATAGCCTCTCGCTCCATGTCTGTGCCGGATTAGTCCCATGGCACGCAGCACTCACTTTGCCTAAATTGTGATTTCAGATTAGGTGGTGAGACGACTGTGTTTGTCGTGCAGAGTTCACTCAGAGGTTGAGGGTACAAACAGGATCTTAAAAAAGTAGGAATTAACTATCAATTTCATGAAATATGAACTAGCTGTAAATGTAATTCAGTGTTTGGGATGATGGAGGTTACATTCAGTGTGCTCCACAGGGAGAAGGTAAGAAGCAGGGCACTTTATCTGCTGATGGAGGCGCAGAGTGGGTGGGCGAGTGGGAGGTAGCACACAGAGGCCAGGAAAAAGGGATTGGCATCAAGGGAAGAAGAGGAGGAGGAAGGCAGAAGGATGGAAAGAGATGAAGGAAGTAAAGAGAGGCATTACATTTAAAGAAATGTTGTGATTTAAAGGTCCCCCATCATACTGTTCTTCATCAATATATCACAGGTCTCAGATATATACAGAGCCTGTCTCTGATTGGCTGAAACACCAAACAGAGCATTGCAGCATTACCCATAATCCCCTCTGTTTCAGCCCTGTTTCCAAAGTGCTGATTCTCTGTCTGTTGCTTTAGATGAAAATAAGGAGCTCCTCCCCACGCCCCTCTGAGAGACATTTGGTTACAAAGAACGGGGGTTCCTTGGTTGCTGATTGGCTAATGGTTACACAAGACAACACATCGTTATGACATAAAGAAAACGGTT
>NW_011369945.1:18276252-18282269 GCF_000735185.1 Notothenia coriiceps
TCAGGAAACTTCATCTGGTCAGAGTCACTGATGCAGGAATGCAGGGAGGACAAAAACACACACACACACACACACACACACACACACACACACACACACACACTAATGTAATCTGTGTGCACTGCTTCCTAGGACTATAGGAAGGCCCTCACACAATGTATGTTTCTGCAGGACACACATATACGCCCACATGCATGTAAACACACATTTATATATCAAATATAAATCAAGCACACACAACCCAAATATATCTGTTTGATCGGCGTCAACGAAGCACATCCACAGAGAGGATTTTAAACATGTCTGCACAATACAACAACCAGCGTTAGGTCAAACATTGGAGATCTCAACTCAAACACTTGCTCAAAGTAAGAGCAAGATGGCGGTAACATCGAGAAAGTGTGACATAGCCTTTTACGTGATTGCAGACATGACATTGTGAAGACTTGGTATAAACATGTCCCCCTCTTTTTGTGTCTCTGGGTGGAATCAGAGCTAATCAGCAGCACTTCCTTATAAGATAAGATAGTACTTTATTGATCCCAATTTGGGACATTTTTGAATATATATAGAGGCAGCAGCCATTCATTGCAGGTGTGCTGCTGACGGGAGATACCAAGTGTACCTGGATCATGGGTACGTTTTAATTAAAATGTCAACGTTTTAACAGATTGATTTCAGTATCTGACTTTCTTCTGTTGAGTCATATGTTCTGTTACGTTTTAATAATGTCAAAACTGACAATAATTGTATAAAATGTAAGATAATTAATTAGTTTAACAGTTGGTTGGTCTAGGGGAGGGGCTTAGTCCTGCAGGAAGGACAGGTGAACTGGATTTTTGACCCTATCAAGCTTGCATTTAAAGAAGTTGTTTTGTTTGTGTTCAAAACATTTAATTCAGTTTTAAAATGTGTTGTTTTTTTTAAGTTTTACTTCCATTTGAACAACTAGGTGCAGTTTGGCCCATTTGATGTACATTTAGCATGCAAATAATATTCCAAATGGCTAGAATTGACGATAACATTAAAGTAGAAAAGCACAGATCAAAACAACATGCTAAAATAAGCTAAAAAGTGTCATAGATTTCAGAGGAACTGCAGTGTTTTAGGCTAAATCTGTAATGGTTTGACACCATGCATCACCTGTCATATCACAAAAAGTAATCTGAATATATTGATTACACTTTTTCCTTATGGTCCACCTCCTCATCTGGCACACAGACAAACTAATCGCTGCAGATTAATCGATGTGTCCCTCAACAACCCTAACCGCAGTTTTGGCCTCTGTTAGACGAGCTAAACACACAACCGTTTTAATGAGCTCGCCTCTGGCCCTGTTTAGCTCTAATCTGATAGCTATGCTAATTGATTCTGCATCGTCACAAACTCGTTAGACGGTGTTTGAGTCAGTGTCGTCAACGGGGATTAGGACATCATCAGGTGGGGGGGTGTGTCCGTCGTCAGTCCCTCAGACAGGAGGCTGGATTTATTATTTATACCTCAACACCATCGCCATCGTTAATCCTCACGACACACTTGAGTTTTCAATTAGGAAAAGAGTAATTTGTGGACATTTCTCGTGTCCAGAGAGACAAATTACGGCGCCGAGATTAAAATCGGCGCCCCTCTTAAACACGGCGAAATGGTAAACACTTTAAAATTAATATTTATCAAAGTTTTAAACGATAAAATGTAAACAGCATTCCTTCCGCTGCCAAAGTGTTCGCTGCTTCTGCAGAAACATTCCTGTGAACCTGAGAGAAGCTCACAGACTCAAGTGAGAGCAAAACAAATAAAAGTGTTAACGTTAAATAAATCCACATGTCAGAGAAATATCAGATCAATATTCATCTTGTGATGGATGCAGCTGCCAACAAGAGAAAGTGGTCCTTTAAGTGTCAGAGGGAAATTATATTTTTATATCCGTCTTTTTCATTTATCTCTCAGTTTCTGGTGTCATTTAAATGCATCTGTCTGTGTGCTTAAAACTACTTTACAATTCAATGAATACGCCTTCTGAGACACACAAGGAGCCAGAAGGTCATGTGGAACTGCGTCACTTTACAAAATAAAACACATTTGAGCTAAATGAATGTCAGCTGTGTCATGTGGAGAAAGGGAATAAATACATATCGAAGTAATAACAGAGGAGATGAATCATGAATTCACGGTTGGATGATTCACCGCTTTATCCGATGTAATGCCTCACGTTATAATCCGCATTAGCCGGTGCCCATTCACAATGCAGCTATACGTCTAAATGTGAACTAATCTCCTCCGAACGCTCACCAGCGGAGATCTGATCCTTCACGCTTATTCTCCGCGTGTTTGGACACTTCTGTGTGTTGCTGGTATTTTTAGCTCTCGTTTACATCTGCCTCTAAGTGTTAATCTCTATGATGTCTATGTGAGATGACTTGTGCATTAATGCAGTTTTAAGGCGGCATTAGTGTGATCCAAACAGAGCGGGACTACTTTACTGTACAGCGGGTGAAGAAACCACTCAAAAAGGCGAGAATAGCAACACTGTGGACGTGACTGCTTCACCTTGTATCAACACTCATCCATCAACATTAGTATTGTTATTCACTTCCAGGCACCTTATTTATTACGGGAGAATGGGAGGAGGCTTGCTAAGGAGCGCTAGGTGGCCTTTAGATACCGTCACCGTACTTAAGTGGGATTTATTGCAAAACAAGGATACTTTAAAAAGTCTTTAGTTGGGTTTGTGCCAGAAGCAGGGGCCAGCAGTGGATGGAGAATTAATATCCACGCACACGTTGTAAATGAAATGCCATAAATGTTCATTATTACTGGAACAAGTAGCGGGGGGCAAGGTTGAATGATAGGAGACACTGAGGGGAGATTAAGGGCAGAGGAGATGCGGTAAACATATTTCCTAAAGCACAGATGTGGGTCGTCAAAGAAGACAGTCAGCGGTGAGTCAGTGAAGGTGAATCACATAAAGAGAAGAGCTGCTGTAAAAAGTGAAACAGCACACATGAGAAACATAAAAGCTTCTCGCTGGAAGAAATGCTGCTCCAAGTTAAACAATAATGAAGGTGTTTTTACTCAAAATAAGTACAACATTCTGCCAATAGAAAGTGAAAATGTGCTTGGTAAGATTCCTTGAAGATGGGGTATTTAGATAAGTCAGATCTTGTAATTACCTCGGAGAAAACTTATTGAGAACTATATTTGCCCAGAATCAGGAAATGTTGTAAAAAATATAACATAAGCCGCAAATGCTCAATAAATATGTAAAGAAACTCAAAATAAGATTATTTGACTCAACAAGATGATGCATTGTGTAAAAACAAGACCCGATATCTCACTGCAGTGTTACTTCTGACGTTATTATGTCTTATATCAGGAGTAGAGAAATATTCTGACTAGATATTAGACACATATACTTAGGGAAGATTTTGAGTTTTTGTAGTGTACACACAAAGCCTTGCTCTGTGAAATACAACGAGGCAGACGGGCCCTGAAAGCAGCGGTCAATACCTGAGAGTCATCCTATCGATTGGCAAAGCTTTAGTCAAATGTCAACACCCGACAGACCCAAATCTTCCTGATCCTGGAATAGAGGAGGACACATCCCTCTGACAGCGGGACACACACAGAGACATGTGTGCAGGGATTTGTCTGACAAAAAGGACCAGAGATATTCATCTTTTTAACTTTAAAGAGGCCAAAGACAGGGGACCAAATCCATTGTTAAAGACCAAAACAGTGCCATAAAGATCATCTCAAAAGTCTGCTTTGGGCGGGTGGAGGTGAAAGCGTCAAACAAACCAAACTTTGAGTCATTTTAAGTTAAAGTGGACCTATCATGCTATATTTAAAACATGTATTGTAGGGCCATACCTATACAAAACATGTCTGTGAAGTTTTTTGCTTTAAATACCAAACAGATCACCCATTGTAGCCATGCCTCATACTGCTCATACCTGAAGCCCTGTTAGAGAAAGATTTTGGGTCCTTAGCTTGAAAAAAGAAGAGGAAGCGGAGCTAATTCCTGATCAGAATTCTTTAAACCACATCAAGGATTATTTCTGAAACAGTATGGAGCTCAAATGCTTTTTCTCTTGCAGGTTTATCACAAGGTGAGTTCTTTTTTTATTTCCTGCTTTTTAAACACATGTGCTCTCCAGCACAGGTTAGCTCTGAGCGTTAGCGATGCTAATGTAAACAAAGACGAGATTACGTCCAAAACACGTCAGGCATTGTTTCTGATAGCAACTCTCTGTGGGTCCTCTGCTGATGTGACATCAGATCGGCAGCAAATCTGTATCCTCCCGTTGTTCCCCCGTTTTTAAAAGATTTGGGTACGGAGGAAAAGAGAGAGGGTTTTATTTTCTGACGCTGCGTGAGTTTCCCCAACGTACCGGGGACACGCATGTATAAAAGACATCATAAAGTGCATTTTGCATGATAGGTCCCCTTTAAGTTACTTTTTTAAAAACCATACCACTCTATTTTCCAAACTAGAGCCTCATCTGCACCAGGCCAGTTCTTATTCTTCCTCAAATACCATATTTTTGCTTCTGTGATCATCTCCCAACTCACTCTGAAGCAACTGAATGAGACACAGCAGGGCTTTCAAATGACTGCAATGCAAACTCATCTGCAGCAGAATATGGTGATGTAGTTTAAAGATGGATAAGGTAATGAGAATAAGCTTATAGGGAGCGGGTTATTTGCCAAGTGGTTGCAGCGTCCTCCCTCCTGGCTTTTTTGCCTCTCTCACTACTCTACATTTTCAGTCTTTACATTGCCTTCAAGATCATCTCATAAGTCAGATTCAGAGCAGGACAAAGTTGAGGACAGATGGGTCAAAGAAACATGGGACTTCCACACATGCAAGAGACTAAAATGCAACGTATTTGAAGTTACACCACTTTTTAAACCATAAGCACAATATTTTAAGTCCTTTTGTTGCCTGACAACAGTGTGCTTTTGTTTGAATGAACCGCATTTATATTGCCTTAAAGATCATCTCATAAGTCAGAGTTAGTGCAGGACAAAGGTGAGGAATGATGGGTCAAAGAAACATGGGACTTTCACCCAGGAGAGTAAAACATGTCACCACTTTTTGAACAATAAACACAATATTTTAAAAAGTTTTCTTAGTCCTTTTGTTGCCTAAAGACAACAGTGTGTTTGTGTTTGAATTCGCAGCGTTTACCACATCTTTCCTGATTCTCAAGTGGAGCACCGTGCTGTATCTTGACATGCAGGGCTTCCCAAGTGTCCGTACCAGTGTGTTTGCTGCACACACACACTTCAGGTGTCACTCCTTTGCTTCCTGACACCGACACGGGTCACCTGCTCTGGGATCTTCGTCCCGGCGTGCCCTCGCTCCACCGGATCTTCTCCTGCTGTGCCTGATAATCTGATTAAGATCAACTCGCCTCACCGCGCACAGATGGACGGCTGCAGCTCAGCACACATCACCCACCTTTTATGAATGGAGAGGATTAAAACTGAACGACTCGGGGTGAAGAGAAAATAATAAAGTTATTATCTTTTATCTGATATTTCACACACAGGGATCAAAGCTGTGACTTTTGGGTTACAGGAGGGGTGTGCACCACATTCAGTGATTTAGTCAAAGTTGTAGAAAAGGACTTAAATCGTATGTGGACATTTCTAAAAACAATATGTTGGAATCCTGAGATATTTTTACCCTTAAAACACAGGAATGTTAGCCTTTGCAGACCATTGACATGCACTAAAGCCTCCATAACACACTACAGGAGAGGGACAACCCTAACAAGCTTAATAGGGCCTCTTCAATTCAAGTATTAAGATGAATCTGTTGCATTATGCATGTCAAATATTGGAAAAATGAAGGTGTATAAAATAATTTTAAGCGAGGCAGAGCTACTGTGGTCAGTACTGAGGACCTCCTGTGGCTCAGCAGAACACACACACACACACACACACGGGGTTCTTGTCAATCACAAATCGCTCGTTGATTTACTGTAAACAAGCCAGGAATAACATAGGGA
>NW_011369945.1:18282308-18282554 GCF_000735185.1 Notothenia coriiceps
AAAAAATAACAACAACAAAAAGTAAAATAAAGCAATGTTCTTTCAGTTGTTTACAAATACTGAAACATAAAACCAGAACACAATCCAAAGTCAACACACACACACACACACACACACACACACACACACACACACACACACACACACACACACACACACACACACACACACACACACACACACACACACACACACAGAACAAGAGCAGGAGATATAATCATTTCTTCTGTCGGTTCCCGCGGTGCA
>NW_011369945.1:18282594-18292594 GCF_000735185.1 Notothenia coriiceps
GTGCATGGTGGAAAGGAGCAGGGAGAAGAAAATCTTAAATGACCTGCTCCTTCTTTAAAAAAATAACAACAACAAAAAATAAAATAAAGCAATGTTCTTTCAGTTGTTTACAAATACTGAAACATAAAACCAGAACACAATCCAAAGTCAACACACACACACACACACACACACAGAACAAGAGCAGGAGATATAATCATTTCTTCTGTCGGTTCCCGCGGTGCAGGAGACAGCAAACAGCTGGCAGCGCAGCCACACGATGACACGAGAGAAAAGTGAGGAGAGAGGAAAACGTGTGCTCACCATCAGGGAAGTAGATTAGTACAAATACTTTGTTACTGTACTTAAGTACATGTTTCTGGTATCAGCACTTTACTCCACTACTTATTACTTAAGTACATTTCAAAGCCCTCTTCACTTCTACTTGAGTAAAGAAGTTTAGTCAGTACTTGTACTTTCACCAGAGTATTTTTAAACACGAGTATCTGTACTTCTACTTGAGTAAAGGATGTGTGTACTTCTACCATCTCTGCTCCCAATCACAATCAACTTCTGCTCCGTCACCATGTATCCTAACAAGTGTCTTCTCCCCTCTGCACCTCTCACTAATCCACGCTATCCGTCTCTTTTCTCCTCAGAGTGTCCTTCAGAGAGGAGAGGGGTTTAATGAATGGCTTGCACACTCCACAAAAGAGAGTCTCTGATTCTGCTGAGCCTCAGATCAGCTGGAGAGTCGATCTTCTTTCTTATGAATAAACACAAACCTCGTAGTGTTTGCTTTTATGTCGAGGAGGTTGGATGAACCTCATCACACGACATATGGAAAACAGACACGATGCAGTGAGGAGGAATCTTATCTGTCGTCTGTGCAATATCATCTCATCCATATGTCGTTTTCTTCTAGGAAATGTCTCCTCAAGGTCCCAGTACTGATGGTTATTATGCGGTGATTCCGGGCCGAAATCACATCAGATTCAAATTTCAGAGAATAATATGATTTGGTTTTGTGCTGCAGAGTTGACATGAGGCCATGTGGTGTCTCGACAAGTAGAAACAAATCTTTTTTCTTGCAAATTTGTGTTTTTCTTGCAAAACATACAAGTCTTTTTCCCGTAAATGCACAACGTAAACCTTGGAAATCCTACGTGTTCTCTCTGAGCCTTACCCCTCTCTCAGCTCTGTAAGTATTATTATATTTGACTCACAATGGCCCTAAACGCTGTCTTACAGAATATATTCTTCCAGCTTCTCGCTATTAAAATTAAAGTTGTAAATATTATAATACACGTTCATACACACACGGATGATCTCAGGTGTGTCCTACCTTACACAATCCAAAATAAAAACATTTCTACCACTTTTATCTCAGAGAACAGTATTCTTCTTGTAAATGTAACTTGTAAATCTTACAAATCCTGAGTCTTTTCTCTTAATCTCTGTCACGATCTGTCTGTGTTGTGTTTTGTCTTTTTCTGTCTTTGGTTTCCTGTTTTATTTTGGAAAGTGTTCACCTCCTGTCTTGCCTGTTGCTGTCTGTCTGTTTTCCCTCCTGCCTGATTACCTGACTGTGTTCACCTGTGGCCCCTGTGTTTTCTCCTCCCTCCTCACCTGTGTCTGGTTTGTGTGATTAGTCTTGTGTGCATTTAAGTTCTTGTTTTTCTGTCTGTCATTGTTGGTTCCTTGTTAGTCTGTGGCTGTGTTCACGGGGTAGTGTTCTGTTTGTCACCATGTAAACCTTGAAATACCCTGACAATTTCACCGCTTCCTAAACTCAGTAACTTCTCTTCGTACCTATAATCTCTCTCCTACAACTTGAACCCAGCTCTGAGATCAGATTCTTGAGCAAGTAAAATGAAAGTTATTATTTCTCTCTTCTCATCACAGCGGCTCCTTACTGAATATGACTGAGAGCTCATCTCTGCTGCTCAATAACCGGTGATTTCTCTCCTTTTCTCTGGAAACAACTTCCTGTTTTAATCAGAGAGGCAGAGAGTATCCAAATCTTTAAGAGGACCTACATTTTTAACAAAGCCTTCAGTTAGAGCTGGCATTTAATGGTATTCATTTTATTATGTTTTTGTTGGGTAATTAATTAAATATGTATTTATTTTGTCTTGTTTTATTTCTATTTGTATTCCACACACTATCTTGTCATTTTGCTGTAACTCCATCATATACAATGTTTGTTTTTAATCTGTAAATCTTACTGAGACAACCGTGTTTTGTGATATTGGGCTATACAAATAAAGTTTGATTTGATTTGATTTCAGTGAGAGCTATTGTTTAAAAAATGTCACAAACGGCAGATTTGAGCAGAGAAACATACATTTTGAGAGCATCTCTACGTCAGTGTTCCCCTTAACATTTGCATCAGGGTGTTTCTGTGGGGGTTGAACCACCAGCTGCTCTACCTCACACACAGATTGGATAACGATGCATTTCTCCCCGGGTGTCGATAAGTCACCATGGCACACAGCGGTCCCCATGGAAACTACGCAAAAACACGGCATTTTCCGAGGCAACAAAATCAATTGAAGTTGAGTACTCTTTCCCTTTTTTTCACTACAAGAGCTCTACTCCTGGTCAAGGGAGACTGCCAGAGGATTTCCCTTTTGTTAGACTGGTTTGAAACGGGTTGAGTGCTGATTTAGACGCTTGGTGTTGGTGTTTTGTTTCATATGCTTTTATGATATGACCTGCTGATTTAATCATCCTTTTGTCTTTTATCTGTGCCATATATATATATCAGAAATCAAATGCACCCAAACAATCTTTCCTCTTACACTGTAGAGTATGATATCCACTTTTTAAGCCATTAAGGTATTTGGTTGATGTGGTTTTGGTTAGTAACTTCACACGCAACACAAGGAGCTGTCTCCTCCGCAAAAGTCAGATATTTCTGGAGCCACAAATAGATTTTGGTTGGTATTCAAACGTCACAGTGCTTGACTTTTCGTAGGTATAGCTACCAACAACCTTAAAGAACATGCAGCTATGGGTGTAAACTGAGCTACAGATATCACACGCCCCTAAAACATGCAAAACCAGTGTTATTAAACATTCAGTACTGTGGACAATCCCCACAGGAGCAATTTGGGGTGAAGTGTCTCAGGGACACAACGACATGCTGACTGCAGTGGGGTTAAGTGTTGATTTGGGAACGCTGGTGTTGGTGTTTTGTTTCGCGGTAAAAATTGTTGCATATCGTCGTTAGCCCTGAGTTTCTTCCCGTAAGTTGGGTATTGGGCTACCCAATGAAGCGGTACGGTTGCTTAAATGTCTCAACAAACCCTGGGATGCGTGTTTCTACAGAGTGCCCTGGTCTGTGAGCTGTCTGAGTTTGTTTAGGCAGGAAGAGGAGAACCCCAACAAAGTCACACACCTGGGAGTGCGATGACAGTGCAAAAGCCCTCACAGATGGCGCATTACCACGATGAGCTGCCTGATCAACATGGATGGGGGAGCGGGCCCGCGTCGACTCACTAGCTCACTGGCTGGAGGCGTGGGTATTATAAAGACCGAAATTTATGACACGAGGGCGACGGGAGCAGGAATGACGATTGCACGGAGATGCCGATATGGAAAGAGAAATATACAAGGCGAGGCAGGGAGCCAGGGCGGTGAAGAATAAGGTGGAGGAGGTTGACAGGGTATGGGCAGAGAGAGAGGAGAGAGGATTCGCTGCCGTTGTGGAACACACTGACGCTGCGGCTCATCACAATTTGAAGAAGGCTTTCAGGATAAAGAGGTGTGTGTGTGGCTGTGCCTGTCGTGTGTGTGTGGTGTGTGTGTGTGTGTGTGTGTGTGTGTGTGTGTGTGACCTGTTGTGTGTTGTTGGGTTGGTGTGTGCTGCTGTGTGGTGTGTGTGTGTGTGTGTGTGGGTGTGTAACGGCTGAGAGAGCCTGGCCAAGGCCCAGACAACACACAAGCAGAGTTGCCGCCCTGTAGTGGACGGAGAATTGCGCACTTGGGGCGCTAAGGTGTGTGACTGGTGAAGTCCTGTCTGGCGGTGTTCTCTGCCTCGATAATTGCACAACCTACTCTACACATGTGGTGCTGCTTGGTGCTGTGTGGTGTGTGTGTGTGGTGTGGTTGCGGTTGTGTGGTTGGAATCTGTGGTGTGTGCCTGTTGGTGTGTGGCCAGGTGTGGTGTTTTTAAAATGGTTTTTTTCTTGCAAAGAGGCGTGTTCACTGCCAGCGAGGCAATAGAGGACCGATGGCGGTTCTGGAGAGGTCTTTAGCGAATACGGGTCTCCTTGCCTTCCTCTCCCGAGTCCCGGCTTTCCGGAGGCCTTGTTTGGGACGAGGCTGAGGACGGGGGAAAGAGCGACGGCTGAAGGAAGCGCACGCAACGATTGTGTAGCACAACTCAGGCTCGAAAGTTTAATGCAAAACCATCGCAATGAAAGGGTGAGGAGTCAGCGGCCCCACCTGAAAAGCGCTGTAATCAATAACATCCCAGATGAATCGCTCTTATTCCTCTTGCTGAGTTTAATAATCTTTTCGAACCCACGTGTGGGTGGGCCGGTCTAGCCCTTTCATGGACATCTAGTTTCTTCTTTATCGGATGTTTTTTTTGCTCTTTACAGCGATGCAACTTTACCAAAACAGCTCTGTATAGCAGTTTGTTCTTCAACTTTTTAAAAAAAAGGAGAATTTGGCCTCGCCGCCTGCTGTGCGACAAACAGCCCGAGAAGTTAAAGTTAGTTCTGCTTACGTAATGAAGTGAGACATAGCGGGGAGAATTTAGGAAGCGACATCAGCGGAAGACACAAACTGTCACAATGCTAACTTTGTTTCCCCACAGCCTTGTCTTAATATACTGACACAGTGCACAGGTCCATCTAGTGTAAGTGTTCTTTAGCCCTGGCAACTAATTTCCTCTGGACACGTCTATACTACATCTTTACCTTTATTCACTGCATGTACGGGTTCGAGTTATTGGGCTAATGGCATACATCAACAAAAGTGCTGATGCGTATGGCATGTACACATTCTCCGATCATCTGGCTAGGATGATTCACTTACTATATATAAAAAAAAAAAAAAAAAAAATCATTATCTCTGTCATTTATCATTTTAAACCTTTACATATTATTACCCTTAGAGTGACAGCGAATCATATTTTATTAACCATCAGTCATATTCAGGAGACTATGACCAAGCCAAACACCCCTCTGTTCTTGCCATCCTAATTATAAGACTATAATCGCTCTCTTTAAATGTCCCATTACTAACGGCATTTTTAAGGGTTTTGGCTTCGATGTGTCGGTCTGAGCTTACAAACACAATAATTACAATCCCTCTCTGGGAACATCAACAACTTAAACACTGGGAATAATGACTTGATTTAATTGACGGTTAGAATAAAGACCCAATAACTCCATAGTTTCAGCCCGCGACCCTAGAGTGGATGATCCAGCTGTGAGGGTATGCGGGCGGGGTGTTTTTCTTGGGGATGACAGTTAGAATGATGCCTAATGAGGTTCCGGCTCTCGCCATCAGTCTGCGCCTCCTCTCATTAGCTGCTTTGGGTAATTCGCGCATGTTGTTTGGCTGCCTCGTGTTAAATGAATTTCTCCTCATTCCGCTGAAGTCTTTGCTGATTTCAGCAGCGCCTGCTTTGCTTTCCCATCCCCTGAGTACACAGGGAGCGGGTCTTTGGTCGATGACGCTTTCTGACTTAATGATGCTCTTCATCATGATTCGACTCATGCGCGTCATGGGCTGAGTGCACGTAAGGGCCTGGCTAACCTGCCGCGTCCAACTGCGTGGAATTGCTCCTCCTGCCATCAAAGTTCGCGCCCTTCTCTGGCCTGACGATACGCATGAAGTCGCAAAGGAAGAAGAAGCAGCACGAGTGAGGTTTGGTGATGAAGCCCAAGCAAGACGAGGATCGTGTGTGTGCCTTTTCCATGACGGCTGGTCCATTAATCACATGGGGACGGGAGAATTGGTTTCTGGATATGTATTGAAGAAACCCATGACGTGGTGTTCAGATAAAGGCATGTTGGTTGCTCCTTCAGACGACTTTGAGTGTTCCCGCTCATTTTGGAACCCATGACCTCGGTGAAACCTGCTGCCTGTAAAACTCAAATGCTGATCCGAGCGCCTCTCAGACACAGACAGTAATCTGACATCTACTTCCAGAAGCTTTGAATTAAAAAATGCTTAATCTGTGATGACGCTCTCGGCTGATTTAATCATCCTTTTGTTTTTCTATCTCTGTGCATACACATATAGAAAGTCAAATGCATCCAAACAATCTCCTCTACCATCCGTTGGTATCACTACTCATGTTTACCCATTAAGGTTTGCGGTTTGTGGTTTCTTTGGTTTGTTAAGGCTTCACACGCCCAACGCCAAACCTGTCTCCCAAGGTCAATGTTTCTGGAGCCCCACATGATTTTGGTGTGTATTCAGACGTCACGTGCTTGACGTTTCGTTCGAGGTGGTATAGCTACCAGCGCGAATAATGTGGCCGATCCGAATCGCGTGATCGGCGGCTCGGAGCCGGATCACGCTGATTTCAACAGAATGCGGAAGAATCGGGGACAAAAAAAATGTAAAAAAATTCTGTGGTATTCAATNTCAGAGTCATTACAATATATTTGTCATTTTGAAAGCTGACTACCACGCTGTAAATTTAGCACAAGGCACCAGAGGTCTGAAATTAAATCTCGAAGGATTTCCAAACAGCCGAAACAATGCAACACATGTACAGCAGACACACACACACACACACACACACACACACACACACACACACACACACACACACACACACACACACACACACACACACACACACACACACTGGACCCTGTGTTTATGACCCTCTGACTGGGAATATAATCCCTGCACTGCATCGATGATGGGATCAGAACACTGGAGAGGAGAGGAAAGCTAAATTACCAGTGATTGGATTTCGTAAAGGTTGACGCACTAATTGAGGATTCAGAGTGGGGGGTCGGGATGATGAAGAGGAGGAGGAGGAGGAGGAGGAGGAGTCATATAGATGTCATCACCAGGACATACTGGACAATACTGGTCAGACGTCATGTACCAAAACCAGAACCAACAGTTTTCATTGATGCACCTGCAAAACACGTCATCATCCAATCATTTCACTGACACTCATGCACAGCAATCTGGAAAAGATCTATGCATTAATAAGAGAACGCAAATGCCAGAATAATTTGGATTGTACGTCAGACAGATTTTATAGGAAAGCTCCCGAGTACAAAGGCTGTGAGACATCCAATGTGTGAAAAGAGTACGGAGAATTCACTGCAAGTCTTTGATAAGGTTCCTACCACAGAAAACAAACATCCAGGGGTTGAAGAAGAAGGGACATTTAGACAAAAACACCTGGAGATTCAACAACTTCTGTCCAAATCCTTGCAGCAAAATCAAGTAACAGAAAGAGACTCTTTTGTTTAAAACCAAATTAACAACCGGTTCTTTAAAACAGGTGAAATCCGTTTCATGGCTTTTTTGCCCAAGCACCACACCTCATCTGAACCAATCATATATCCAGTAAGTCTCTCTGCTGTTGTGTACTACGTGTGAGAGGAAAACCCCCGGTTATTGTCCACGTTTCATGAGGAAACAGCTCAACACTGACATGTAATTCCACTGCACGAGAAAAGAGGCTTAACTGGTGAACATCGACATATTTCATCCCGGCAAAGAAAGCTGACTCAGCCAATAACTTCTGTCAAAACAAATCGAGTCTAAATCTAGCTCCTGCAGTGATTCCATTTGACTTCTCCGTGATTTCACATCTACTTCATTCTCTGCTATTACGACACACACAGGAACCCAAAGACTGCAGCTTTCTCTATATCAATCCATCAACTGTTGCTATTAAGAAGACAGAGTCAGACAGATGGCCTCAGATGAGCGTACAGTGCGAGCCTGTTTAACATTCAAACGCATGAACCCATGGATATCTCTTACAGGTGGGAGTATAGGCCTTTAATAGGTGTGCTTGTAATGTGTTATGATCCGTGCTCGGGGAATGTGAGATGGGGGCGGCGCGTGATCACACTTGCTGTCTCGGTTTCTTACCTTGGCAGCCACCGAGGAGCTGGGTTTCTCCAGGAGATCCCAGAGTTTCTTCCTCTTGTCGGGACAGCAGGTGTTATCAAACTCGATCTCGCCCTCTCGATCTCTCATCGTCTCCGCCTCCCTGCGAAGCTCTTCGTTCATCTGCTCCTTCTTCTGGTGGTATCGCGCCTGGCAGCAGGACTCCAGGTAGATCTCGTCAATCCCCCAGTAGTCCAACTCCTGGCCGAAGGAAAGGGCGCACATCTCCTCCATCATGTGCAGTTTCCCCGTGCGGTAGAAGTTCAGGATGGAGGTGAAAGCTCCCGGGTGGCGGTCGAAGAAGTACTCATTCTCGTTGAGGCTGTAGTCGTCGCACACCTCCATCAGGGAGTCGTGGGTGTTGCAGTCTCGAAGTTTCCCGAGGCGAGTCCTGGGTAATCGGTCCAGAGTTCGCCATAAGACCTCGTGATTCAGCCCCCCAACGTTGAGGCGAACTCTGCGAGACCTTGCTTTGATACGGACGATATCGATGGGCTCAGGGGGAAGAGAAGAGTTGGACCTGATGCTCGAGGACTTCAACCCCGGTCCAATCTTCTCAGCCATGGTGATGGAAAAGGGGGAGATGTTACTCTAAAAAAACAACAATAAAAAAGTCCCAAGAATGTTGATTTATGTTGGATCCTCTTTAGGGAAGTCCCTCCATGGCTGAGGAAACAAAGAGACAGGTTATGAGATTAACATTTTTCAGTGTTCAGCATTTTTCAAGGCGGATAGATATCATCACTTTCCTCACACACCTGTTACTTAACATATCAGTCATAAACAGTAACAGCCGCACAGCGTCATTGATCCTTTCATCGCAGGGAGGTGTTAGACACAATCAATGATTTAGTTTTAACAGTCAATATGGCTGCTTTGCTTTGCACTGCACTGCTGTGTAGTGAAGCCATGGAAAACCTGCTCTCTATGCAGTCCCATCGCTCAGAGATGGATTCAGGGAGCAAGTGAACCAAAAATAAACCTCAAAATGCATTCAAGTTTCAAGTGTTCTCATTGTATGATTAAATTAATACATTTGAGGTTATTTTAATCACATTTTCTGACAAATGTAACCTCTTGCACATAATAAAAAGCCACTGTGGAGGGTTTTTAATTTGAACTGAATGATTGATATGCCCTTTGCTCTTGGATAAGTCCTCAAAATGATATAAAAAGTTGCACATATTGGAGTCTTTAATCATAAATTGTGGCAGGTTACCATTTTAATTAGAAGCAAGGCTTAACATCATAGTTCAGACTGAAGATAAGAGGATTTTCTTGAATGCAACAGTTTTTACTTTGCCTGATTCTCTGTAGCAAACACTGGCCACTACAGAGACTATTTCACTATGCAAATGGGACAGAGTGAGTAGGAGTGTGTTGGATTTAAAGCTGCATCGCATTAGTAATCCATTCCTCCTAACTTGTTCTGCAGTCCTATAAATCTCAAAGCCTTGCAGACCTGTTAGGCGATTTCTGTTGTAGGTGTTTTTAAATCCAACCCCGTATGGTGATCAGTCTTAAAACAAGCTGCACCCGCAACGTGTTCAAAGTGTCCAGAAACTGACACAGAAAAACAGTTTCTCTCACCTTGCCGAGATAAACCACCTTTTGCATGCAAACTCCTCTTGTTCCTTGGGGGAGAAGAGGGTTGAAAGGGAGCCGGGATCCCCCTCTGGTCAAGCGGCCACTGAGGAGGAGAGCAGTCCGCGGACGCCTCGCAGAGAACGCGCGTCCCACATATTTGATGAAAAACGAGTCGAAAAGAGAGGAGGAGAAAGAAGAAAACCGTGAATATCTTCCTCTACTGATGTCCACAGCGACAGAACCGGCGTGGTTTCTCCATCTGTGGAAGCAGTCCTGCCTGTTCCTACATCCGGAGGGTCTGAATCACTGTGCTGCAGACGCG
>NW_011369945.1:18297594-18318493 GCF_000735185.1 Notothenia coriiceps
GTGTGTGTGCTACATCTATACGTTCTGGTGTGTTTTTTGTAAATAAAGAGGCAGGGAAACTCGCCTTAGCAGCAGTCTGTTTATTCTCTTTGTCTATTTTTAGCTTCTGGACATGTGAAGGTCCGCCCACAGTTGGGCAGCCGTGGCCTTCAGAGCCGGGTCATTAATCTGTGTCATGTCTCCATTCATCCCACCACACACACCTGTTCACCTCTGCAGCCGCCAACAAGCCTCTGAAACACACACACACACACACACACACACACACACACACACACACACACACACACACACACACACACACACACACACATTGTGAGCGTCCGGATGTCCGAGGGGCTTATCTCTCTCAGTGTGTCCGACACCACAGTGCATCTTAATCCGTATTCAACCCCAACAAGACCTTCCCTCTCTATCTCCCTCTGTTTACAATCCCCACTGCCATCAATCAAAACGAGGAAACAATGCCTTAAAAACAATCTTTAAATATAAATAAAGCCTGCTGTGTGTTTTTAATGGAGTCCACATCTCTGCTGAGACACATGATTGATGACCTGCTGGGAATGTTTGCATAATACATCCAGATCACTTATTGAATGGGTGTCGCTCTGCTTTATTTTTGTATTGCGACCTGTGCTGGTCAATTGTCCGTCAGATAGTCCAGCCTGGCACATGCCTACAGGCTGAGAGACAGAAAGAAACACAGAGATGCGTTACTCTGCTTCATGAGCGGATATATGGACTTTCTCTGCTTTTTTGTTTCTACACATCACTAACTAGGATCACATGTTGTCTTGGTTTTGCTTTACTTTTAGACAAGAGAACAAGTGGGAAATAAACATTTCATCGTCTACAAATTGTCCGTCCAACGAAAGGAAACACGAGCATCATACGATGTTTTAGAAATGCTATTATTCCAATGATCGCAGCTAAGACACACTTTCTAAACGTCTTGTTTGTTTCTCTTGGATGCTACTCCTTCTTCTTCTTCTTCTTCTTCTTCTTCTTCTTCTTCTTCTTCTTCTTCTTCTTCTTCTTCTTCTTCTTCTTCTTCTTCTTCTTACATACTTTATTGGTGTGCATCTCTCCAATCTTGTGCATTCACCATGCAGAGTATTTGCATATGACACGACAGCTGACCTTATAAACAGCAGAGTTACCTATGCAATAAATAATGTCTGATGCTTGTGAGTGGCTTTGTGATTCTGCAGAGACAAAAGGCACATTTGGGTGTATAAGATCACACTATAGAGCAAGTATATCCGTCTAATTTCTCATCAGAATATGTCGTTACACTTGGTATAAAACCTAATAACTTAAGTCTTGTTGTTAGACAAGGCATCGTGAGCATCTTAAGTCTCTTAAAAACAGCTTATTTGATAGGAAAATCTCCACAAACTAACATCAGAAAGCAGAACATGTCTGAACATTTCTGCCATTTTTTTTTTACAAATTCTCTAATTCTGGTCAAATATAGTTCAAAATTCAGCTAAATGGGTCATTCTACAGAAAAGGTGGAATCTGGGTGATACCAATCTGCTGAAATATATTCCTTCTAAAAACATCTAAAACTTGTTAAATAGCAATAACTAACTCTTAACTTGATGAATCCACAACAAATAGAGCTTAAAGTATTTTTATAATTTTTATAATTTGTATACATTATACAAAGCTTATTTGTATAGGAATGTCACTGGTGTTACGTGTTACCAGGAAGAAGAGTAACACCAGTGACGGTAACACCAGTGACAATTTGGAGAAAACACCATTTTAACAAAATGGCTGCAATGTGTCAGAACAAATATGGCTTCAGTCAATATCAAAATCGTTTAACTCTTCAATACAATACATTTTCCCATTCAAATGTTCACCCCTAGGGCTATGACATTAGTAACACTAATGACAGACTTGAAAGATGCACATAAAATTTGAAGATAAAATGACAACTTTAACAAACAAAGTAAGAAGTATCTGACTTTCCTTATGTCTTTGTCCACTGCACTGTCTCAAATGATCTCTTGTTACAGGAGGCACTTCAGAGACAGTACATTACTTCAAAATAAAAGCGTTTTGTTTAGCAGTAACACCAATGACGTAATTTTGGGTGACTGACATTTATTGGATATTATTAATAATAATTTGCGTTTTTTTTTACCATTTCAGTGTTATATTTAATGCTTGTAATGTTATGTAAATATGAATGAGATTTATTTATTGAAAAAAATATATTTTAATTAAAACTATAGGCTCCTCTTCCATGTATGATCAAAGTGACAAGGCAGTTCCTTGAACTTGGCATTTTAAATAAATTGCAATTTACGTATAAAACCCATTTTTTGAATTTTTTTATTTAGTACCATTGCAAAGACAATCTCTATTTATTCAACATATATAATGAATGTGAGTATTAGGTCAACGTNTTTGTCCACTGCACTGCCTCAAATGATCTCTTGTTACAGGAGGCACTTCAGAGACAATAAATTATTTCAAAATAAAAGCGTTTTGTGTAGCAGTAACACCAATGACGTAATTTTGGGTGACTGACATTCATTTTATATTATTAATAATAATTTGCCTTTTTTTTTTTTACCATTTCAGTGTTCTATTTAATGCTTTATGTTATGTAAATATAAATTAGATTTATTTATTGAAAAAAAAATCTTTTTAATTAAAACTATAGGCTCCTCTTCCATGTATGATGATCAAAGTGACAAGGCAGTTCCTTGAACTTGGCATTTTAAATAAATTGCAATTTACGTATAAAACCATTTTTTATTAATTTTTTATTTAGTACAAAGACAATCTATTTATTCAACATATATAATGAATGTGAGTATTAGGTCAACTTCATGTATTTTGGTGTCTGCAAAAGTAAGTGACAGCACTTCCACCTTTTCTGTAGAATGACCCAAATACAAGATCTCATTTATCTAATCATCCCGTCTTTACTTCAAGCCATTGAACCAGCCATTGTACTTGTTCCATTGGCAGATGTGTTCACTTATTAAAAACGTAAACACCTTGTTTTTAATATATGTTTACTTGTTTTTGGAGCAGCATTTGTTCCAGTGCATGTGATTCATCTGGAGACGACCTCTCTTATTCTTTCTCAATGTTTAGCGAACACAGACGGTTGCTCCCCTTGCAGCACAGCCTCAGTTTAACCTCCACATTTCAGAAGTCTGCACCAAACTCATCAGCATTCATCGGTGAGAATGATGCTCGCCGGGCGGACAAGATGCTCAGCGCTGCACCTTGACCCAAAAGTGCTTGTGGCAGCATGATAATTTGAATATAATGCACTCTCTAATTGCTGTGGACACATCCAGGTTGGCAATGTGACCCGTTACTACTGTCAGGAGGCGTCCTCTGAGAGGAGGCGTGTGTGTAATCAGGGCAGGTGTGGCACCGCCAGCGCGTTGCAGTGATCACCGAGTGTTGTTCTCTGGAATGAGAGACAGGAGCACAGGGCGCACCGTGTGAATAGCAATGAAGTCACGCTGCAGCTGCAATATTACCTGCTCCATTCAGTGCAGTCTGAAAGTGACGAGGGCCATTTTTATCTCAAAAACACAACGCTCAAAAAGGTCCCAGACAATACAGAAGACAGGCTTTTATACTTTGTGCTTCACTGCTGCACTTATCTTGGTTAAAAACAACACATTAATACTGTTTTTCCACCAAAACAGAACGTATATGAAGAGGAAAACAAGCTTCAAATAGCCAGGAGATGAGTTTGTTGTTTGTTTATGTCTAGTTTGGATGTGCTTTACGATGATCAACAAAGTAAAATGACTGTTTTTGTCTGTTGGCTTTGAGAAGAATGTATTCATTGTATGTTAATAAACTCTAATAATTACAAGTCCTTGCTGATTTAATTTGATATAGATTCACTTCAATGCACGTCATGTAGCATCGAGCTGGAAAAGAGTTGAAAATGAGATAATATCAAGACTTCTGCAGAGTTATCTATCCCGGAAACTAATGCAGATTTCCCATTTAAAACCACATTTTCACTCGTGTCTGATTGCATTAGCGTTTCCACTGTTTTGCTTCGTTAACAGAACAAGTGTTGCCGACATAAGGCCTAATTTATGCAGATGATCTCTGCAAATCATTTGTGCCGATGTAGCACGAAGGTAGCCTCGTTTATGTCGCCATAAGTCACAGAGTTGCATTGATACTGTTGTCAGTTTTGTAATTGGGTCCGCAGGTAGTGTTGCGGTGTTATGAGCCCTTCCGTAAAATAATGTAAAAGATTAATCATTCGGACAGGAAACCAAAACTTCTCCTGGGAGGGATATCGTGGTGGGAAATTCTTCCTCCTCTTGCAAATGAAAATAAAAAAAGAAGAGGGAGGGCTATTTAAATCGCCGTGTAATGCTGACCGTGTTTCCATATGTGCAGGAGTTAGCTCATCTTGAATGAAGTGCAAATCGCTGTTATATGAACAGCTAATGTGATGGAATGTTTAATTACAGAGCCTTTCGGGGGACTGTTTATTGACCCAAAAGAAAAGGGGTTAAGTTAAATGACAAAGTAAAAAGATTCAACAGCTCGAAGGTCTTTTTGCAAATGTGTTTTCCCCACCTGGGTTCATTTTTCATCCTATTTGCTCACGCTTCAGCCGTGCTTAATTTACTTGATTTATGTCTCTGCATTATGTGTCGTGCTGCTGACAAATAGGGGGAACTATTAGTGTGTGTGGACGTACGTTGTCTGAGTCGAGGTCAGCGTGCAGCAGGTGTGGTTTCCTCGATGTTTGCTCACTGACGTGCCACACCGAGCAGATTGAGCAACAACGACACGTTTCTGAGCTGTACTGTAAGTACTGACATCCAATCCTCTCCAAATCTCTGAGTGTGTGTGTGTGTGTGTGTGTGTGTGTGTGTGTGTGTGTGTGTGTGTGTGTGTGTGTGAGATAACCTTGGCTATTTGCATCAACCAATTATTCAAGTCATATTTGAGATGTTCAATCATACAATATAATTTCCTCTCGCTCGAGTCCTTCAAGGTTGCACGTATTGGACTTTAAAGATAATCCTAACTGCGGCTCATGTCAAGGTTTTTGATGCACGCTCTCTGGAAGCTCATTTTCATTTAAAGAGGTCACTGGGGCTGATCTTTAATACTCTCCTTGACGGTGGGTGATCCCCTGGAAGAGGACTCAGTGATTGACCCAAACCGGCGTAATGGAACATTTAGGACTCAGGACTAAGTGTCCGATGTGCTGCATGTCGACCTTACACTGAATATATAGGAAGTGGACGTGGTCATTGTAACACCATGCATCCATTTATTTGTGGTCTACACATTGAAGCCTTGAGTGTGATTTGTTTTTTTGAAACCAGAAGTGACATACAATTGTGGGTCGAAGTACTACCGAACACTGAAATGTCAGAGGTAGTGGAGCTGAATGGACCAGAAACCATAAAAACATAATGAAGGCAAGTATAAAATGAGAAGTTAGTGATACACTTAAGACGAATCACAGAGACAAGACACAGCTGGAAAAAGACACAAGTGAACACAATCAGACAATCACACAGGTGAAAGGAAGCAGGGCAACAAAGACAGGAAGTAAAACAAGACAAGACATAATAAAACATTTCAAAAAATCATCATGAAACTGAATTATACATGTTCAGGCAACCAAAAGGTTACAATGAACTCTCAAGAAGTGTAAACACACTGTAAAAGGTTCAAAGGTACCCCAATCCTAAGAAAACCATTATTTGTATCATCTATTTCACTCCAAATGGGACCTAATTTACTGAATGAACACCATGCTGTATTGATCAGACTTGACAGGTAGAGACCGTAAACTCATCAGGAAAATGTTTACTGAGGTAATAAATCAAGAGAGAAGTAGGAACATTTTCTCATAGACTTCTATGCACTTATTGTTGAACCAGAGATGTCGCCCCCTGCTGGAAATTCAAGAGAATGCAGGTTTAAGAAACTTAACTTTTCTCACCAAGAAGTTTCAGCTTGATTTAAATGTATGCAAACAACAGCAACAACTAACATGATAAGACCCATGAGAGGCTTTATACCATCGGAAAAAAGAACGAGACATTTCATCGAATGATATGTTTAATCAAATGATCCAACAGCCAGTTTGGGAGCTCGGCAGTATAACGGTATCGATATTATAGCACATAGGTGGGGTAAAGGTGGGTTGATGGCCAAGGAGTTGATTCCTACCTCAGGTCCTTTTACTAATGTGTCTGTGGAGGGACATAAAGTACAGTTTACCTTTAAAAGAAAAGCATCACCTTGGGCGAAAGTCCCAGATGGATTTTTTAGGGTATTTTCTTTATCTGTTTATTAATGGTTTCTTCTTCTTCAGCTTTTTTATATACCGACCCTGACTCCAGAGGATGCTTCTGCTTTCTTTCTGCAAAAAAAGCGAATTGTATAGCGTCCTTGTGCTTCATTTTCCAATGTTTTTAGATTCAAGAAGTTGGAATATGGTGCATATATTTCCCCCATTATGTCCGTCAGTAACCAAGCCTTACACTTGTAGAAGATTACTTTTCTTTCAGCTGTTATTAAAGAAACGGCCCACAGGATGAGTTGCAGGGAGTTATAAACCTTCTCACTACTAAAAGTTAATTCAATCACATGAAGCCTTTGGGCAAGCTGGACTTTAAAGTGTCTTTTCCAAATGGTTTTACCTTCCCAACACTAATGGCTCCACTACAGGTCAAAACTCTGATTACATGAAGTCATCTTTCATGCTGTCAACTTTAAATACTCATTTCAAAATAACCCTGAAGGCTTTTCTCTGCATGAATGCTGATGGATACACCGGGCTTGCAGAGTTGTTGTTATCTCTTCGTCTGCATGTCGAGACTTTTACAGTCCGTTCTTTATGGCTCCTTTCTTCAATACACTTACCATCAGTAGGAGTCAATAAGGCTTCTCCTGCCGGTGTAAATCTGAGACAGGCCTCTTAAGGGTTCTCTGTCTTTCTTTTATTTTCTTTCTCTACCGAAGCTCATTTGGGGAGAAAGGCTCAAATCCTGTCTTTTTATAAACCGTAAAATGTGAATACAATTAGAGTAAGACACACATTGTTCACAAGCCAAACCTTTCAAGGTACCACCCACCGTGATTCTGCTTAGCTTTAAGATGATTTAATGGCATCATGGCACCGTTTCCCTAACCCATTGAGCTTCATTAGCCACATTTTTCACTTTTCAATGTATACGGCATATGTTTTGGCAAAAAGATATACTTAAACTCAGCTCCTATAAATGTGTGTAATCAAGTGAGTGTCCAAAATAACGTCAGGGCCTTACAGACAAAAATGTCCCCATTGATTCCCATTAAAACCACATATTTTGATCCATGGGCGTCATAACATCCTGCTTTGTATGATATCAGCTTTACTGATGATATTGGACTTTAACACATTTCCATTAGATTGAGACAGTTTTCCTAAGTGTGTCCAATCGAGCAAATGCATGCAATTTATCTGGTTTTCTGCACAAATAATACAAATGCATCACAACACATGTTGTTGCAAATCACTGACTCTGTTGAACAACCCTCCTAGCATTTAGAAAACAGAAAATAATGACATTTAGTTTTATTTTGGTTGCAGCTTACTTTCATGTTTGTGCAAAGTTTCATCGCAAATTGTCATAATTAGCATTTCGAATTCTTCGTTATTTCCAAAAAAGTTGACTTGACTTCTGGGCCTCAAAAATCTAATACATGTTTGGATATTTGTGACAAATATAAAGAAATGTGTTTCCCCGAAGCCTTGACAAATCATCTTCATCCTCATCCTTGACTGTGTTGTGAAAATGGAAAACACATTTAACTTTATGGCAGTTTGTGTCTTCTAAGACTTCAGAGCAATGTCTGTGAAGTGATAAACAAGGAATGTAAACCAACTCTTTCAACCCCCTCTGATGAAGCAGACAGATCCTGAGTCTTCCTCCTCTTCCTCCTCTCCTTCCTCATCCATCATGCGTCTCTGTGCATGTGAACACGCCCTCTAACCGGCCCGGGCGCTTGTCCGAAGAGCCGAGTCGTGATGAGAAGTATCAAAATGAGTTATTGCTGTCACCATAAAGGAGAACCCCCGAGGACGGATCGCAGTGCACGGATGGTTGCTCCACATTAACCTTCCTCTGAGGATCAGGCTCTCTTTGAGGGGAGACGGGGGTCCTTGCTCTAAGAACACACACTGGGTTTTAAGCAGGCAGATACACGACGAAAAATGGAAATCTTGCCCAGTATATGTGTCTAATATCTAGTCAGAATATGTCTCTACACCTGATATAAGACACAATAACTTCAGGAGTAACACTGCAGTGAGATATCAGGTCTTGTTTTTAGACAATGCATCATCCTGTTAAGTCAAAACATCGCATTATGATCTGTATCTCAGATGAAACACATTTTTTTTAAACATATTTATTATAACACAAAACATTTGAGTATTTGTGGCTTATTTTGGAACAACATTTCCTGATTCTGGTCAAATATAGTTCACAATTAGTTTTCTCTCTCAGCTAATAACAAGATCTGATTAATCTAAATATCCCATCTTCAAGGAATCTAAAGTACACACATCCTTTACTCAAGTAGAAGTACAGATACTCTTGTTTAAAAATACTCTGGTGAAAGTAGAAGTACTGACTAAACTTCTTTACTCAAGTCAAAGTAAAGAACTTTGAAATGTGCTTCAGTAAAAAGTACCCATAACTAGCAGCTGTTTTAAAGAGTACCTGACCTCCCTTTATATTAATAGAACAATAATGTCATTGTTAGCTAATGAATGTTTCCATGCTGAACAACGGCAACATGACAACGTTTTCATTGGTCCCTCTTCTTTAGAGAAGACCAGGAAATGATGGATACACGGATCGTGTTCAAATCAATAGGCACGCAATGACTCTAAATAATAATGATCACGCCACCAAACACACATTCAAACCTGTACTTTCTACTTCTCACATGTTGAACACAAATACCTGTACTTTCTACTTCTCTCATTTTCCAAACAGGCTGGTTAGTACAGGTATTTGTGTTCAAAATGTAAGAAGTAGAAAGTACAGGTATTTGAGTTCAACATGTAAGAAGTAGAAAGTACAGGTATTTGGGTTCAAAATGTAAGAAGTAGAAAGTACAGGTATTTGGGTTCAAAATGTAAGAAGTAGAAAGTACAGGTATTTGGGTTCAAAATGTAAGAAGTAGAAAGTACAGGTATTTGAGTTCAACATGTAAGAAGTAGAAAGTACAGGTATTTGGGTTCAAAATGTAAGAAGTAGAAAGTACAGGTATTTGAGTTCAACATGTAAGAAGTAGAAAGTACAGGTATTTGGGTTCAAAATGTAAGAAGTAGAAAGTACAGGTATTTGTGTTCAAAATGTAAGAAGTAGAAAGTACAGATATTTGTGTTCAAAATGTAAGAAGTAGAAAGTACAGGTATTTGTGTTCAAAATGTAAGAAGTAGAAAGTACAGGTATTTGTGTTCAAAATGTACGAAGTCAAAGTAAAAAGTCGTCAGAAAAATAAGCAGTGGAGTAAAGTATTGATACCAGAAAAATGTACTGTAGGCAGTAACAAAGTATTTGTACTCCACTACTTCCCACAAACAATCATCGGAGAGCGATCTGTTCCAGACTTCATCTGGATAATGTAATGTTTCTCAATCATTAAAGTATAATTTCTGTGATCTTAATCAGGTTTTACTGTACTTCTGAATTGAGCTAAGAAAAGCTCATTCAAAGCAATTTAGGCGCCATCATCCCTCACGCTGTGCGATTGATGGTCCCATTACTGAGTGACTGTGTGTTTATACAGCACACTGACTTTATTGTCAAGAGCACTGTTTCTAAGTCATGCATTTTGGACAAATTGGGACCTTTCAACATGTCACAGTATGATTTATTCAAATCAACACATCACCACTTTTCTCTTTTCTTATTTAACAGCTTAACATTGAAACTGTGCTTTCTGAGCATCTCGTTCTGCGTCAAGGTTGCTCGTGTATTTACGGTCCATTGTCGTCTTTTTTAACAGAGCATTCATCAGAATAAGCCTTCAGTCACTTGAAATACAGCTCGACGGCGCGCTCTATGCAAGGTGTTTAATTGTCTGCTCCCTAAGTGCCCTCTTGGTATTTTATTGAACACATGTATTGTGAATGGAAACCCTAAAGCCATCTGTTTGACATTGCCAGCTGGACCGTGTCCGATAAGAGACGTTTTTTACAGCAAGTTTAATCTCAGGTCTAAGAATACACAATAAAGAGTGCACTTTTAGTATCGGAGGAAGCATGGAGGAGATGCTGCTGAATGCACGCTGATTAGATTATAAAAGATTATTGAAAAGACAGTGTTTGAGCAATCAGGGGGAGAGAGAGAGATGCTTTTAAAGAGCTGAGGAACACCTATAACAGAAGAGCAATCTGTGCAACGCCAATGAATAAATTAGTCTTTCTTTTTTACTGCAAGGTCAGCTAAGCTTCTCAGGGGAAACCTCCGCCAACACATGAGCTCACACACACACACACACACACACACACACACACACACACACACACACACACACACACACACACACACACACACACACACACACACACACACACACACACACACACGAACACACACACACGAACACACACAAGTGAAGTCCCACACACTGGTCAATCGCAGGCGCCCCCCTCAACACGTGCACCCCTGCAAAAAATGTCTTCCTACACAGAAATGCATGCGGTGAGAGCGTGCACATGCTTAACTTTCTGCACATGCTGAACTTTCTGCACATGCAGCACATTCTGCACATGCATGGAGACGAGGTGCAGGAACAGACACAGAAGATACATGATGATGAGAGAGGGCAGCTTCTCACTGGGTTCTGGTGACCTGTGCATGTGGGAAGCTGTTCTCTGTGTGAGGGAGGAGGTTCAGAGGTGAGAACAGCTCTCAGAAAACACTCCTGAAACACACACACACACTCTATGGGCTGTTTTTTCTCTGTGCAGGGAATTCAATTAAACATTTAAATTAAAAAAGGACCATTTGCTTAAATTATCCTCCAAAAATTGCACCCGGAAGCCTTACCGTACGTCTATTAAAAACGTGAATTTGCATATTTTCAATTACTTCCTAAAGTAGGATACTATTCACACATGCACATAACAAATAACTATCTTTACTGCACTTGCATAAATATTGATCATATCTATCCATAATAATCCATATCTGTATATCTTACTTACAGTTTTATAAGAAACATGATTCTTGTGTACAGTAGCTGGCTCTGTTGTGATTGGTCAACCACTTAGA
Organism: Notothenia coriiceps; assembly: GCF_000735185.1. Lineage (NCBI taxonomy): Eukaryota > Metazoa > Chordata > Actinopteri > Perciformes > Nototheniidae > Notothenia > Notothenia coriiceps. Next base: position 18,308,910 of record NW_011369945.1, read on the forward strand.
GATGTCCCGCCCCTTTGCCTGTCACTTACAATGTGTAGCCAATAGGAGCGTGAGTGTCCCATTGTGATGTCACTGTGTTCCTGAAGTAAACAAAGGAGATGTTTAATAAAATATGCTTGCGTTACAATGAACTCAAAGCTTACAATAAGACTATTCTGAATAAAATGGTTGCATCTTTTTCCCCAAACCTGAGCATGCATCATCTCTGAATTTACTTTTTATGTTTCTCTTTGGTCATTTCGCGTCTATTTGTGATCATTTGGGGTCTCCTTGTGTTTGTTTTGCTTATTTTTGGGGTCTATAAGTAACCATTTGCTACTACTGGGGCACACAAGAAAATGATAGGACCCAAATGCACGACTCCAGACAAAAAGATGGTTCAAAAAAGGAATTGACTTAAGGTGATTTGCAAGGCAATACAAACACTCATGGTAAACCTTGACTCCAAAAAATGACTTTACTAAAAACTAACTTAAACTCACTGAAGCTCAGATTTCAACTGGCTGACAAATAACATAAGGCTCGAAACGATCTGGCACTTGGCACAGAGAAAACACAGATTACACACACACACAAGGGGCTCTACAGGTCATCAGGTCAGTGAACACACACATGGGTAGGAGGAGTCAAAATGAAAGCTTTAGCTCAAGTTCAATAAGGAAGACCTAACCATGAGTCACTTACACGTCACTCTATTGCTCTCTCCCCCCTCATTAAACATGTGGGCGTCACCCCTCAGCAGCCAATTGCTGCACACGTTAAAATCCTTAAAATGCCTGCTCTCCCTTCCCGTCAGTTGTCATTTCAGGTGACCACACGCAACCCTCCTCCACCCCTCTCGCCTCCCGTCTCCTCCAGGACAAAGCTAACCTTCCTCCTCCAGACCGGTCCCACCTACTTATCACCACCACCAGTGTCTAGACCCCGGGGATTTTCATCGGAGCGGTTCTTTCCCTCCCGAATGATTATCCTGCAAACCGGGGCCTAATCGCCAAACACCATTCCATTCTCCTTTTGTATTATCATGGCAATCATTTCATCTATATGACGTGTAACAATAAATATGTATTCCATACATCACGTCTCTCCGGTTTGAACTACCTGAAATGAGAGAGGACATTACCAAAGTGAAACAGGAAATGACAGACACCAAAAAGGGTTAGCAGACGCAGACTTGACGATATTAACTAAACCGAAAAATAATACTAACACAAATAAACAAGGATCAAAAAACTAACAAATCTGACGAGGCACAACATCATGTTACCAACCTTTCCGTTAATGTAGCGAGAAACACACACTTCAGTTGTATTGTTGGTCATTTCGAGGCCCTTTGTGATCATTCGGTGTCTCTTTAGTTGTTGTTTTGCTTCTTTTTCAAGTTGCATCATCTCTGAATTCACTTGATATATTTTTAATCCAATATGTGTGTCCCCACAAAGCCTCGCCCCCTGATGTCTTCTCTGGGTTTTAAATCTTCCCCATCCCGCTGACACGACATGTTTCCCCAAATCAACTTCTTCACTTCACAGCTTTGAAGGTTTGAAGGTGACACTTACAGTAAGATGAAGGGCCTGCTTGTCCTGTTACAGTATTTGTGCTCCGACATAAATAACCCCCCCCTCCAAATAAATTGGAAAGGAGAGACAATGATTAAACTTTCTAGGATTATTTATAGTGTGCTGAGCCGACACGCTGGGACTTATTTATCCGGTGACCATCAAAAACATTTATGAGTCTGTTTCAGCAGTGGTCTCCAAACAAGAAGCCATCAATCTACCCCCTCCTCTTCCTCACTATCTCCTCTTCCTCTTCTTCCTCTCAGCATCCTCCAGTTAGAGGCTGCCATAAAGATCTGCCATCAATTTGAAATTCATCAGTCGTAGATTTGGTGTTGCAACACATTTCAAAACTAATCTGAGAGTAAAAAGTGTCCACAATGTGAGAGGAACAAATGCTGCTCCAAAAACAAGTTAGACAATAATGAAAACATGGTGTTTTCACTTGAAATGAGTCCAACGATCTTTCAATAGAACACGTGAGAATGAGCTTGGTAAGACTCCTTGAAGATGGGATATTTAGATAAATTAGATCTTGGGAGAAAACGTATTTTGAACTATATTTGACCAGAATCAGGAAATGTTGTGTTACAAAATAAGCTGCAAATGCTCAAAAGTGTTCTGTTTTCTGATGTTATTCTGTGATTTTTCTAATAAATATGTATTTATGATCACAAATAGACCCAAAAGGAAACATAGAGAGAGCAAAAAGAGACCATAAAGAGACTCAAACTACTTGAAAACGACCAACAACAGCCACTAAAGAGAGTCCAACGGATCCAAAATGACCAGAAAGAGCAACGAAACAAATATTAAGTGAGAGTTAAAGGTAAACACAACCCCAAAGAGACTCCAAAGGACTACTCTACATGTGTGTTTCATCTGAGATACAACTCAAAAGAAGATTATTTGACTCAACAAGATGATGCCTTGTGACCAGATATCTCCCTGCAGTGTTAGTTCTGAAGTTATATGTCTCATATCAGGAGGAGAGACATATTCTGACTAGATGTTAGACAGCATGTCCTCTCCTCCGGATCGTTTCCCCGGCAACTCAGAGTCTAAATGTTGAGTCTGAAACGGTTTGTCTCCAGATCCCTCAGTGTGTGTTCAGTCAGAAGTGTGTGTTGTCTCCAGATCCCTCAGTGTGTGTTCAGTCAGAAGTGTGTGTTCAGTCAGAAGTGTGTGTTGTCTCCAGATCCCTCAGTGTGTGTTCAGTCAGAAGTGTGTGTTGTCTCCAGATCCCTCAGTGTGTGTTCAGTCAGAAGTGTGTGTTGTCTCCAGATCCCTCAGTGTGTGTTCAGTCAGAAGTGTGTGTTGTCTCCACAAGGTGGTGTCAGCTCATTAGCTAAACGCTGCAGATCATCCTCACTGACGCACACCTTGTTGTGTTGCTGATACTTTACCCTCAACAGCCACTGGGGGGGGTGAAGAGGAAATAAGACCTGAATTCATGGCCTTATTGGGAGACAATGCGCTCCTGGACACAGACATGCAAAAGGCCCCAAAAACCTCTCAGTTTCATGTTGATTTGATGCTCTTTCTGCTGATTTTGCATCCGTTTGTGATCCTTTGGGTCTATTTGTGGTTGTGTTTACCTTTAACTCGCACTTAGCATTAGTTTCCTTGGTCTTTCTGGTCAGTTGTGATCAGATGGAGGGCCTTTAGTGGTTGTTTTACAAATGGGAATCGTTGTTTTGAGTCTCTTTGCATTTCTATGTAGTTGTTATGGTCTCTTTTTGGTCATTTTGGGTCTATTTGTGTTAGTTTTTGTAGTCTATTAGTAATCATTTAACCAACCTTTCCTTTACTGTAGCAGGAAACACACACTTCACAGTTGTATTGTGGCTCCTTCTGATCATTTTGAGGCCATTTGTGATCATTTGGCGTCTCTTTAGTCGTTGTTTTGCTTCTTTTTCTAATTGTTTGGCTACTTTGTGTTATTTCAAGTTGCTTTGTGTCTCTATGTTGTAATTTAGTATCTCTCGTTTGATGTTTTAGCAGTTTCTCTAACGTTGATAGTCTCTTTCTGATCTTTTTTTGTCTCCTATGTTAGAAATACATTTCCCTGTGAGGGATTAATAAAGTATGTCTTCTTCTTTTTCTTCTTTTAGGTTATTTTAAGTAACTTCCTGGTTGTTAGTTGTCTTTTTGAGTGACATTTTAATCGTGAAGGCCAGGACCACTCAGACAATTTGGCCCCTTCAAATAATCCATGCACGCTCTAACCATCAGAAGTGATTGTGAGTGTTGTTGTTGTTCCTCACAGTCAATCTGCCTGTCAGAGGGCGCTTGTTATCCTGTTGTACGGAGAGCAAAGTGTGACTCTGCCGTGAAGTGAGGCGAGGAAAACAAGCGCTCATTACCACAGTTTGGGGGCTGGTGTGACCCCATGACCTTCAACATAAGAGCAGAGCAGTTCATTACCCACAATGCCTCTCCATCTCCTCTGAATAAGAGCAAGACAACAGTGGAAATCCTCTCGTCTCTGTCCCCTATCTAACCTGTTTATACCCGCTGCATTTCATCCTCACTCAGGATCACTATAACTGTGTTTTTTTTAAATAATCAGGAATAAATGACAGTTTATCTTCCCCCAGATAATGAGTGATTATGCATTGCAGCTATTAGTAAACCTCCCTCCTCTCCACAGTGAGCATTGACCTGTTTGTCAGCTCTCTAAAGCTGACAGGGTTAACTAACCATGACTCAGCACTTCTATAAACACTGGTGGAGGATTAGGAAGTGGATCCTGAGGAGAGTGACACTGAATTCAATAACTCAGACACCAACAGAGCGGTGCAGAGATGACGTATTTACCCAGAAGGAAGCTGCTGGGTTCCCTCCACAAAAAAGCAACGGGATTTCTCCAGAGGATTTAGGAAAATAGCTCGAAATAAGATCTATGGAAAACGAACATGTTTGATAAATGCACGTTTTGTTCAGCCGCAGGGCCGGCCCTGATCAATTTGCTGCCCTAGGCAAGATTTTTGTTGGCGCGCCCCCCCCAAAATGCAGACACTCACTATGACTCGCGCATGCATGCACTTGCACGGTTGTGGCATAACCACCAAAACAGAAAGATATGGACACAAGAAATGTGCGAATGTATTTAGTTTCCTATCCATGTGGACATGATTTAAGGGGGGGTGGACCTAACCTCCTCTAGGGGGGTCCGGGGGCATGCTCCCTCAGGGACGAGGAGTCATTTAACCAGCCGCCAGTAGGAGTCAGGCTTTACTTTCTTAAAGAAAAAAGAAAAAGTAAATCTGTTTACAGTTGTTTCATATGGATGTTGAGAGGTATCCATATATCTCTTCATTTTGCTCTCAAAGTGCACCAGATTGATGCATCTAACTTCAATATTTAAAAAGACATGTTCCCGGGGGAGCATGCCCCCGGACCCCCCTAGACTAGAGGGTGTCAGGTCCACTCCCCACTTATAAAAATAGCACTTTACCACTGCACCCCCTCTAATCTCAGATGCACCCTGAGTCATTTTGTTTAAGTACAGTGAGCCTTTCTAAAATATACAGTAAAGAGACAAAACCACCAGCATTATAGCATATACTATGACTTTGTGCCAAATACTTGTTGCTGATTTAGAGTACTGGCACCTTTTTTATTCCAATTCAAGCACTACACTAGTAGTTACACTACTCCGTTACCGACAAAAGTAATATTATTAAAGTAACGTGTTACACCCAATTCTGCTTATTAGACGCTTTTATCCAAAGCGACATACATACTCAATACTGTGGGCAATCCCCACAGGAGCAATTTGGGGTTTAGTGTCTTGCCCAGGGACACAACGACATGCTGACTGCAGTGGGGTTTGAACCTGTGACCCCCTGGATCTGAACACCAAGGCTCTATCCACTGCGCCACACGCCTCCACCAAATACCATGTGGTTTAAAGATTTTGTCTATAAATGTGTGTTTTTGTCAGCCAGAACAGTAAACAAAGGTGAAAATTAATTAAGGTCATTGATTTACTCCATTAAATTGAACTGAAGTTAGAAGTTCATTTCACATTTTACGTGACACAATACGACAATATTTTTAGAATTTGAAAGTATGCCTACGCAGCCGAAAGAAATCTGACCCTTCCTTACAGAGCCCCTCCTCCGACACACACGAACGCGCACATGACCAATGAGGGCACGAGATAAATGTGTGCACAGATGGAAGGCTGACAGGCTGACCGGCAGGTAGGTCATCCAGTTATTTTAGCCGGGCCAGCTCAGATGATTGGTCGTGCTTTTTACAGCGCTACGCCTTCCAGAGATTAATTTTTGTATGTATTTATTGTCAAAGCATTTAATATATTCATTGCTATCGGGATGTTAAGAGCATTCCATGGAATATAACAAAAAGTGTTTTCTGTATTAAATTACATACCCCATTGAATTATGACTGAAGATCGTCAGCTGTCTTCCTGTCCCGTGTTGTTCCTCGATACGTAAAGGAAGCAGCACCTTTGACAACTTCTCTCTACATATCAAACATACCGGTAAACCAGCATCGTTTGCTGTGAAAGCATATAACTCTGTCCATGCAGAATTAAATCCTGTGTTCCTCCGGTACTTTTCTTTGATTTATCCATAGTTCGCTCATCGAGCTGGGGGTCAGGTTATTCACCCGCAGGAAAAGGCGCTGGCGCGGGACCGTAGCAGGATGTGACGCATATTTTAGTTGACCTAATTAAAACCGTTTTGTTTTTTATTTATGTGTCACAGTATCACCTCAAAATATAAGATACGAAACATTTTCAACCATGTAACAAAATATAAATAGTCCTACAAATGTTTTTATTTTATTTCCTTCTTATTTTTGTCTAAGCTCAAGGGAGCCAGAGCAGAGGGCTTAAAGGCCCGCATGCGGCTCGAGGGCTGCCGACCCCTGAGTTAAGGCAAAGAATAGGCAAGGAGGGACAACCATTTCTTTCTATGTTAAAAATAACATCTTTGGTGTGACTCTAAATAAAAGAAAAGATGATAACAACTCTTTTAAAATGTGTTTGAAGAGGTTGTCATGTCCATTTGATACAAGAGGACAATGGAAATGTCTTTTTGTTCGATTGAAATTGGAAGCGGCCATCAGTCACATGTCTCAGCCCGAGATGTCCCCCCAACACTGAAGGCCCTGGCAGACTGCTAAGACCATCAGTAGGCTGTCACCTCCGCCAAATATCCAAACACAAATCTAACGTCCACTGAAGCAATGCAGGTCTGTGTTAGACATCGCTTTCTTGACAGGTTTTTAAATGTGACTTCATGGGTAAATGGGCTCTCAGTAAATCCCTGTTTTTTATTAAAAGTTGCTTATGACAAACACTTTCAGTGACTTCCCTGTGAAAATTGACAATGAGCAGAAAAAAAGACTTGTTTGAATTTTCTTTGACAGGATACAATTAAATCTTCAACATATCCTCAATGGAATTTAAAGCTTACCAGCGCATATTTATTTGTTTATCTTTTGATGAATCTTCTTTGTATCCTATTCCCTAGTCTTCATATTTCAATACTAAGTATACCACGACGAACGAAGCTGAGAACGAACCGTCTGTTTGACTCTTGTCACCAGCTTGGATCTCATTTTTTAGTCATTAACTCACGTAAACATCCCATCTGTCCTTCGTTCTCGCTTCCTTTTTGTCAGCACTCCTCGCTGCTCTTGTCTGTGTATCAGTCGAGTGCACTGGGATTTCCTGTGTGTTTTTGGAAAAGATAAAAGAGCCCTAAAAGTGTTTGTGACAGTCGTAGTCAAGGTGAAATCTGGGTGAGTTTTGGTTTAAACTTTTATGACACCGCTGTGTGCAAAAAACAAAACAAATCAACCTCTGCATGTGAATTCCAGATTCAGTTTATTGTAATTTTCTTGTGGACATACACAGATAACATAACAAATGCTGTTTCTCCCAGCCTGTATCAGTAACAAAAAAGGATATATATATATCTTATCCAAAACAATTCCCTTAAAAAAATGTAAGCATTTTTTTGCTGGTTATGGCCTTTTCTGTTTTATTTATCTGCATCTACTCTGACACTTATTGTTACCATTGCAACCATTTTAAATTCAAACTGGGGTGCAAACGTTTTCTTTGCCTTTCACATTCAAAGGTGGAACTGGCTTTTTCTCACCCAAATCTTTACAGGCCTTATTTGTCGGTTGTTTGCTGTGAAAATGTAAACTGAAAGCTCAAAATCTTTGCTTTCCTCTCTTCTCCAATGTTTACTAGCCTGCAGTCCAGATTTAACTTTGCTGTTGTTGATGCTCCCATAGCAGCTTGGACTTCCATCAGAATTTAATTAAAGCTATCACAGAAAGCTTGTGTCCTCGTCCAACAACTGAGCTTTTGAAGTTTGGACTGGCTAAATTGTGTTTATTTATTTGAAGTGTTTCCTGCAGACAACTGAGCTTTTGAAGTTTGGACTGGCTAAATTGTGTTTATTTATTTGAAGTGTTTCCTGCAGACATTTTTTCGCTGGTTTAACAGGTTTGTCTTAGAACAGCCTCAAAACAAAACAATTTGGAACAACTCAAGTCAACTTTTTAATCTATTGCCTCACAAACCTCCTGAAATTCTTATTCACTTTAAGAGGAGACAACTTTGCTAACTGTTGTTTTGCTCTATCACCAGGGATTGACTGGGAATGTCCCAGCAACACCGCTAACAAAACTACAATTGCTTCCCCTGTTTTTGGATACTTCACTTTGGTTGAGCTTCAAAGGATAGCACTATGAAGTGAATTTACTTTGTATCAATGCCTTTACTTTGTGCCTTTTAAATAAAGTTCACAAGCATAACTGTGAGGTTACATGGTCCTGCAAGTGATACTAGAATTCATTTATTACACTGAAATTGTTGCTATTCTAAATGCTGCTGTTTTGACACTCAAATATAGTTACGACAGCGACACATTTTAGTACTAAGTCCACTTATCCAGCTTAAGCTGCTCCCATTCGCCTGTGAAGTTGAAGTTCAGCAAAAAGTTAACTTTGTTCAAGGACGGTTTTCCTAAGGGATGTCATTTGCTACAAAATGTTAATATCCATTCCTCTTCACACTGACTAGGCTCTGTACCTTATTTCTTTTCCTGCACTTAAACTCTCTGACCTGCAATATTTAAACTGAGCAGTAGCTGGGAAAAGGCTCAAACTGAGAGCAAAACGACTGTTGTTACAGTTGGCTGCTGTTATAATGCCTGACAAAGTTGGAATTGGTTGTGAAGTATATTCACAGACTTTCGTAGATAAGAATACGTGTAAAGTTGTTGCTTCCTGCTATAAGAGGACACTGTTGAACACACTTTAAAGTTATTTGAAATCTAAAAATAATGAGCTCTCAGGCTTTAACATTTTGGGAAGTTGGTGCAAACTGGAAATGCTCAGTTATTTTATTTTGAAATTTGACATTTAAGGATGCTGAACATTTTTCTGTTATTAAAATAAAAATAAACAACACTATGTGTATCTCAGTGGCATATACATCATCCTAATTGGGCATGCATGAGGATACTCTGAATCAAGAGAAAAGGAACATAATCATCGGCAATAAGGTCTCTTCTTTTCTTTAAATTAAAACTTTAAAGTTTAAATAACTTTCCTTGTTATTATCCTTAGCCCAATTTATTTATTTGGTTCCTCTACAAAGATGTCAGTCATATTGGTTCATTTTGATAATTCCTCTACTGACACACTTTCTGAAGATGTGATGACTTAAAGTAAAGCAATTTTCTCTTGAAAATATATTTGTTAGGCCTGTCTTCCAAATGTACCTTCTTTCTTATACACATGCTATCAAGTGGACACCCAATGAGATGACACAGCTCAATTGGTCAAAAGCATTGCATTTTTTCAAGATCTTTCATTGACCGGATGAAAATATACTTGGTATGATTCTCTATTTTTGACTTCTTTGGTTCACTATGCGTTACTCTTAATTTGCCAATAGGCAGACCCACAGGAGATGAAAAGAGGGTAGTGGATACATTTGAAAGATGTCTATCTGCTATTGTGATC
>NW_011369945.1:18318523-18326568 GCF_000735185.1 Notothenia coriiceps
GTGTGCCTTGGCAGTCTGCGTTACTCTTAATTTGCCAATAGGCAGACCCACAGGAGATGAAAAGAGGGTAGTGGATACATTTGAAAGATGTCTATCTGCTATTGTGATCTCTTTATACTGTGGAGGTCCGCATGTGTAATCATGTTGAGATAAATAAAATGTACCATAACACAATGAACAAAAGTCTCTCATTGAATAGTTCTTTGGGCAGCAGTGTTCCCGAAACACAATCGAACTTCCACAAATCCAAACTGCTGTTTAAGACCCCACTGTGAACAAATGCTAGCACAACTTGAGTTCTGCTTGTTAATGACGCTCCACACCAGATGGAGGAAATCAGAGTTAACACTACGATAAATCAAGTGTCTTTATACCCAACTGAGTGATCACAGAACTTTAAATCTTAAACTACCATGTGCTGAGCAAAAGCTAGCAGTGAATGTTTGGTCCAATGTTTAACTCATCATAACTGACTCTTTGATCAGGTATTTTCCAATTTATGTTAGTTTTATAAGTTTAAGAACTTAATTGATCAAACTCGCATGGCTGATTCTGATGCAAAGCAACGTCACAAGGCAGTTTGACCTGTGTATAAAAGGGCAGCTGTCATGAGGTCATGAAATATCAGTATAACTTAAAGCACAGTCCTGCAGTAGAGTTTTTATGATAAGGGTCTGAGTTTCTTGAAAGCGCTCTATAAATAAATGGTATTATTATATTATTATTATTATTAGTAGGTCTTTTATTCTAACTAAGTGCAAAAAAGCTTATAAGTGTATTTAAGAAGGGATTTTAGTCACAGTGTTTTTTGAAGCACGCTCTAAGTGCAAACAGCAGTGACTGGGCAAAAATGTAAAAATGACTAAACAAAATCACAGTGTTGAAGGGTTAAAGTTATAGTATGAACATCTAAGAGCTCCCAGCCTCTACAACAGTGTGGTAGCCTCCTGTGAATCAACATGTGGCCACGCCCTTGAGCCTCCCTTCTTTATCATCTATTTTACTCTAAATGGGACCCTTATTTACAAATTGAACATCATGCTGTATTAAAAAAAGATTTGAAACTATATGTTGGTAGTAAAAACTGAAGGTAAACATATTGGCTACAACAGAGTTATGAAAAATGTAAATCTTTCTGCTGTTTGTTAGAATAAAATATGGTTTGTAGAAAAGCACAATCTATTTTTTTAACCTCTTGTAAAAATGTGTAGCAGCCCAACAACAAACAAACGGATTTAAAGAAATTGCAAGCAATTGTGAACTGGGGAGGGTTAAACTAAAAAGAACATTTCTATTTGTTGGACTAACAAACCAGTGCAAACCGCATTGATTGAAATGTCTCTATTTGGCTATAAACAAACACTTTCCTTGTGCAAATGCTGAAATGAAAATGTTTTTAAAAATACATTTCTGTGAGGCAGATTTGTTTCAGACAACACACACACACACACACACACACACACACACACACACACACACACACACACACACACACACACACACACGTCCCCTAACCCTCAGCCACCAACCTTCTTAGACAATGATACGAGCTTTATCCATCACACCCTTTATTCTTGCTTGTGCACTATACTTTCCATTACAAACCTTTTCACAAATATCTCACTTTACCTCCTGTCTCTTGCAACCAATGCCCCCCCTTTCTCAATCTCATCTCCTCTTTCCTATCTGGACCATTTCTCTCCATATCCTGTCTCCATTCTCCACTTTACTAATCTCTCCGCTGCCTCTTCTCAATTTCTTGTTCACATTTCTCTCCATCCCTGTTTTCTCTTTTCCCCCTCTACCTCCTCCCCCATACACACCCTCATCAAATGCTGCCTGTCTTTTACACCTGACCTCCTAGATCCCTTTCCTTTCTTGCTGCCTACATGGCAAGCAGAGAGGTTGGTAGGAGAGCATGTCCTTTCTGAGAGGAGGTGCTGTCAGGTGACTGCTCTCCAGGCTACGAGCTGCTCTTCCTGCTCCTGGGTTCACGGAGTCACGGCTCTGTTCCGCTTTGGGATTATGCAGATCCTAATTCCCTTTCGCTCACACCTGAAGTTGGCAGGCCATGAAATAAGGAAAGTGTCACTGCAAATAAAAGTTTTTTGCCATCAGGATGTATAGAGTGGGGGAGGTAGGAAGGGAGAAAAAGGGAGCTTGGTTGCTGGTCAGAGTGAGTTTATGAGGGAGGAAACAGAGACATGAGAGGTGTGGTAGGAAAAACTGAGAGAATAACGGAAAGACAGAGCGAGAGAGGGAGGGTGGTTTTTTTTCTCCCCAGACACACTCAACACACACTGACTGGAGCTTGCCCGCCCTCCCTTATTATAAGAAATCAACTCTGCAAACACTTTTTCTGCAGTTTCTGAAAAAAACATCAAGGAAGCAAATAATTGTGTGCATGCATGAAATAAATCAGGTTTCTGTCAGCCACCATCGTCAGATCAAATTAAACTGTTAATCATGCAATGAATATGATATCATACATTAGTCTTAATGTCTTATTTTAACCACCAAAAGCCACAAATTAGTCATGCAGTACAAGCAGGAATTCCACAGGTAGCTTGCGAAACTAGGGCTTTGTTGATCTGGGCACCAAGACAACAGTGCTTGTTACCCGATGTTGTGTTTCTTTTTATAGTAAATTGTTTACATAGCTTAGTTATTACTAAATGTGCATGCGATGCCAGTTTACAAACCGCGACCATGACATGATTTTTTTTTGGAGTTGGTGGCGAGAGATTCCAGTTTGCTCTGTGCGTAAAATGCTGGATTATTCTTTGTGAAGTCATGCCCACGTCTGTTCGCATGGAGACTACCGCTTTATAACGCGATTGTTTTCTACGTTCAATTTCATTGTTTGAAAAGGCACTCTCTCAATCTAAATTGATTGTTAAGGCAAAGTAGGTTAAACCCCTTCGCGTCTAAAACAAAAACAAACAAAAAAATGAACAACGGGTAATCATCTTAAAAGCTTCAAACTAAAAGTGTATGAAATGACAGATGATCTAAAGTAGCGTCGACTCGAAAAGTTAATTTCAAGCAGAAAATAAGAGAATTTACAAGTCGCGCAACACAGAGACTAAAACATCAGTGCGCCTCACCTGATAAAGCCTCCTTGGAAAAAGCAGAAAGACAAGACATACAGAATCCGAATGACCTGTGGGAGCATCCTCTGCTTTAAAATCTCTCCTCAGTCCCGTTGAATAACTTGCGGAAATTTAATTTCGAAAATCAGCAAATCCACTGAGCAGCGTGTGAGAATGGGCTGAAGGAGGAAGGCATCGTCTCTCTCACTGATCCAAGCTTGTCTTTGGGGAAACTTCTCCCCCTCCCACCAAGTCCAGGGGGCTGCACACATCCACACAGCAGGCTCTGCTTCAGGCAGCTGGACAGCACTGGACACTCAGTCAGTGTGTTAGTGCATGTGTTGAAGGGGAGTGTCGGTTTGCGTGTCAAAGCGTGTTTTGACAGTGTGGTTTCGCCTGCTTGTTTTTTTTCCCCCGTTTATTTTCCCTCCTCGCTCCAAAAAATTAAAAAAGGGGGTGAACATTTAAAGGAACTGCAGCTTTTGTTATGATGGCTGCCTCGTGTGTAATTAGGCTTAATTAGGATTGGAGGGAGTGATGGCTGTGACGATGAGCTTAATTGCAGTCTTGAATACATTGTGGTGATGACCAATCTGCAGTGAAATGCATCCAAATAAACATTTTAATTTGGAGGACACATTGGAGGAGAAGGTTTTCAGGAAGAGCGTTAATGTGTGTGTAGGAGTATGTTTTTGTAATGGTCTGAAAATGTAGCTGGGATTTGTGTTGTTGTTGATTGAGTCAGTATCTCTAAATGAATCAAGCTTTTCTTACTTTTGGGGCTTTTCCTTTTTATAAGGTCTGTGTGCCTCTAAGGCCAGAGTACAAAGCGTGATGGAAATGATGCAATAGACTTGTTTTTCTTAAATATCAAAGGACAAGGTGTTATTTGAAAGCCGTCTCTTGCAGTGTAGAATCGACAGAGAATTCCCTTACCTTGCAGTTCCCCCTCAACTCCACAGTTTAGCGTCTTTTAGCTTGTTTTGGATTTTCAAGCTCTACTCTTTTCAGCCCCAGCAGGCAGCTGTTTTAACCTGTTAAGCTCTGAGCCTGTTTTTCAGGTCTCAGGCTCGAAAATGACATTCCCAGAACAAATGACCATATCTTCCCTTCTAAAAGGGTTACATTAATAATCTTTTTTCTCAACGCAAGGTTACATCTGTGAGTTGGATGTAGAAGTGTCAGAATCAATATAGATCTTTTTATTTTAAAGTAAATTCAGATTGAACACAGTAAAACATTACTATAAGTCAAAAATACTTTTTGGACGGACACTATAATTAAAAATGTTTTACTGTGTTCAATCTGAATTTACTTTAAAATAAAAAGATCTATATTGATTCTGACACTTCTACATCCAACTCACAGATGTAACCTTGCGTTGANATTCTCATTGAGTATTTTCCAAAGAGTGAAACAGCGCCCCTCGTTGATCAGTGGTTATCAACTGGTGGGTCGCGGACCCGTTTCAAGTGGGTCGCGGATGTGTGACTGAAGAGAACTAAATTAGAAAAAATAAATTGGGTATTGTTTTAATTTTTTTTGGGAACAAAGTCAAACTTTTATTTTGAAGGCCCGATTTTCTAACGCTGTGCATGCTGAAGGCGTTGGACTGGAAGTACTGGAGACCATAAACGGTTTTGAAAACTTCTGTCAAGTAGTGATCATCCACTCAATAAAACATCTTTGCTGATGTTTTTTCCGAGTCTTCTGGCCAATCAGAATCAAGATTGTTGCCGGAAGTCCCCACGGAGAATAACTTTGCGATAGAACTTTTCTTTATACATCCATGGGTACAACTTCAGATAAAAATGAACACATAATGAAATATGACCCCCGGTTTGATGATTGACAGGTCACAGAAAAATGGGAGCTATCTACCCTTATCCACAATTTAAAGTAATTCACAAAAAATATCTCCTCTTTACTTTTCTCGCAGCAAGATGTCAGAACAAAGTGAAAAACAAACAATGGCATAAAATATTATTAATATGTCGGGTAGTAATAGATTTATTTATTTTCTTCTCAGAGTGTACCAGAATGCATAGTTTATGTTAGTATTTCTAAAAATCTCCTGGGGTAGAATCCCCCCAGACCCCCTGCTGGGGTTGGGTTTTCAGCATGTGTGCGTTTTTATATAGTTCAGCTTTGATTCCATCATCTCATTAAAGCTTTTTAAAAGCATACTTTAGTTCTGTGAAGGAATATAAGGGATATATGCACTGTACTTCACTTGTATTAATATTGTATGCTGAAAAGCGTATATATTACAGCACGTTTTTTTGTTGAATAGATTTGAGTGCTTCAAAATGTTGGGTTGCGATGTATTGACCAAGTAAAAAGTTGGTCAATTTGGCCTGACCAGTTGAGAACCACTGCCTTAAACTGTATACATCTAGTAAAGTGACTTTAAATAAAATATTTGTAACAGAGTTTTGTGTTGAATAAAGCTTGTGTGAAGAAACAATTTTGGAGCTGATTTGTTAAACAACAGGATTAGGTTGAAATAGGTTGAGTCTCATATTTATGGGTGGGGGGGGTAAATATGGCCCCACTTTTCATTGAATGGTAGGTAGTGAATAACTTTTGTTTTTGATAACACTGCC
The DNA here is from genome assembly GCF_000735185.1 of Notothenia coriiceps. Lineage (NCBI taxonomy): Eukaryota > Metazoa > Chordata > Actinopteri > Perciformes > Nototheniidae > Notothenia > Notothenia coriiceps. Next base: position 18,324,222 of record NW_011369945.1, read on the forward strand.
TTGTTTGACATTTACATCCACACAAAAGTTTTAAACTGAAACTTCTGTGCATTGAAAAAAATGAGACTGCAGACCTCAGAAATTGTATCAAACAAAATGTAATCCTCAATCAATTAATCAAAAGTAAAAAGGAGCGCTAGAAAGAAAAACAGAAAGCAAATAGACATTTACAGACAACTTGGAGAAACATAGAGGAGGACAGTTGTTACCAAAGTCCTATTAAATCCAGACGGCTAAGACACAAGCAGAGAGGATGGCACCTTGACCTTGTCTCCATGTAAGTTCCGCAAAACATTTTGAGGATAATCACATCTTTAGGCTATACACAGCATGGACCACTGCACAAAGCTTTTTGTATTCACCCAGACCAACAGCCATGCAGAATGTTATTTACTCTGCAGCGGAGGATAAGAAAGAGGTTAGGACACAAACAGGCTACTCCAACCACAGGTCAATTCCTACAGGGAGGGGACTCGAGATTGGGATTTTCTGCTAGGCTGAGCAAACATTTCTCAGGGACTAAGGGGGTAAAAACCCTCTGAGGTACAATTTAAGCAGCTAGGAAACACTTTCACAGCAAATGTAAGAATGCTAGACACGATGACAACATAATGGATAGCCTATAGTTGGGACAATTACACAGAAATGTTGGAAACGTCCTCTCTAAGGGTTTGCTTCTCATCTAAATCAAGGTCTCAGGATATTTCCTTTTATACAAAACCACAACCAAGAAAGAAATAAGCCTATTGGGCAATGACTAAGGCCCATCTCAAACACCATCTCTTCAGGTTACAGGTCAACTTGGGTATGTGACGATGAATAAAACCAAAGCATGGTTACTGTTTATATTAAAGTAGGTTGGTTAAAGATTTCTTTCCTTTTATCCAAACATAATAATGGAATTACATTGCCTACCCCAGCTTTGATACAAACTGGTGAAAACGAATTATCAGTCAAAAGCCAAAGAGACTTACGTTTTCCAGTCCTTTATAAGAAGAGATAAATCCAGTGTATCTTTCACACACATGCTTCAGTGAAGGAGCAACAAGGAGATTGAGTAATTGTATGAAGCAAAGGTTAATCTGATGTGTTTTCCCGACATAAACGAGTGACACCTCTGCCTGCTCAGAAAATACTGGATCTGCTGGCTGTAATCCACGCAGGAGACAAATGATTGCAACAGAAGCAATTTGATGGTCAGACCCTGTGAGTGATGTGTCACATTGTGCAACTGCCCTGTGATCTCTAATACAAGAGACTTAATGGATTCTGAAAGTACAGATACATTGATCTAGCCATTGCACTGCACGTCTGGATGACACCTGGAAGGTATCTGATCGCCAAAGAGATTTATTTTTATAAAGGGGGGAGATACAACCAAAGCCTACAAGAGTGGTGACGGGAAAACTGTATTTGAGACATTCTAGTGCTTTGAGAAAGCAAATGTAATTCTTCAATATCTTACTGCCAAAATCTGTACATCGTAAGGGACACATAGTGTGTTAATTCATAAAAGACTGATTATAGTTCCTGGTAGAGTACCTAGGATTTTAACATTTATCAATTTGATGCTTCCTAGTGGTAATAACAAAAATTACACTTTGAACCTCAAAAAAATCTTGCTTGGAAACTACAGTACAATAAAACTAAAATAGTCATGTCGCCCATATTAGCAACCATCTTCCTATTTATGCTTATAACGAATACATCAGACACGATGCAACATTAACATTTATTGTAAGTCCTTTATTATGTCAATATGATAAATGTAAGTCCAATTACCACTTCTTATTCAGCTCTGAATTGGTTGCTGGCAAACTGTGACAAAACAAATTCTGGCTTTCCTGATGTAAATGTTTGGCTATGATCAGCAGCCAGATGTTAACTTTGTCTCTCTGCTGTTTGGGTCTGGAAATTGTGCACCATATCTTTTTTCTTAAAACGATAAAAACGCTGCTGAGGTTTAATCCATAGGTTAATGTTTCTGTCACTTTGAAACAATTATTTAAAATCCATAATTCCATTTGTATGTAAAAATCGTAGAATAAAAATTAGCTGCTAATGGTAGCCACCAGAGTTATCGCAGCTTCCGGTTTTGGCTACGTGTCATTCTCACTCCTTATTTGGTAACGTGTGTGTGTATTAGAGATGTTAAGATTCACCGATTCGCATCGGTGCACCGGCATAAACGTTCAAGATGCGAGTGCACCGGTCGAAAGAGTGCACATCGGCTACAGTTTGGGTTGAACTCGCGATGCATCGATTGCGTAGCGTCTTTGCATCGGTAAAAAACCGATTCATTCATATAAAATCCCCTCATCTTGTCAACGCTCAGCAGAGACGATCT
>NW_011369945.1:18326605-18341630 GCF_000735185.1 Notothenia coriiceps
AGTGGCGATTGAGTAATTGGCCGAGCGGCAGCTGTTTGACGAGCCTGCAGGGCCAGGAGCTTGTTCGCTTTGTCTCCAAATTCATCAACATTATGTCTGGATTTCAAAATACTACGCGTTGCCTCATCTGTAGTTATAAGGTTGTATTCAGTTTGCCGCCTTAAATTCTCCTTATAAAAGTCTGGGGTTGAAGATAGAACATATTTCGAGTCAAGAACCGCAATTTGATGGGATATCTCTTGTAGCTTCGAATATTTTTCTCTATTGATTTTAGATGAGTAAGCTATAATATGCCCTCTGAGATAAACGTTAAGGGTCTCCCACAGTGTGGCATTAGAGATTTCAGGGGAGGTGTTTGTTTCTAGAAAAAAATAGATTTGGGTCGTAATGAATTCGACCAAGCGATCATCTGATATTAGAAGAGGATTGAGTCTCCAAACTCTGTTCGGAAGGGGCGGTTTGGAAGATCAAGTTTGAGTACCATGACACTATGATCAGATATAACTATGCTATTATATGAGCAAGTCTTATTCCGGGGTAATAGTCTATTATCAAGCAAAAAAAAATCTATGCGGGTGTAGGTATGCTGCACGTTGGAGAAAAAAAAAGAGTATTATATCTATTGTGGGGAAACTTAAATCTCCATATATGGGAGAGGGCACAATAGGCGCGTTCACACCGGAGTACTTTTCCCCGTACTTTTCCTGTATAGTTCCCTTATTACTTATTCCGGTGTGAACGCGATCGGCTCATAGTTCCATAGGGGAACTAAGTGCTGGGAACTAAGTACGGCCAAGTACTTGGTGTGAACGCGGCTATTGGCTCATAAAATCTATTCAACAAAAAATCCTGCAGTAATATATATGCTTTGCAGCATACAATATTAATTAAAGTGAAGTACAGTGCATATCCCTTATATCCCTTCACAGAACAAAATAATGCTTTTAAATAAGGTTTAATGAGATGATAGAATCAAAGCTGAACTGTATAACATAAAAAGGCACACATGCTGAAAACCTAACCCCAGAAGGGGGATCTGGGGGGATTGTCCCCCAGGAGATTTTTTGAAATACTAACATATAAACTACCTATTCTGGTACACTCTAAGAAGAAAAATAAATAGATGTATTACGACATATTAATAATATTTTATGCAATTGTTTGTTTTTCACTTTGTTCTGACAGCTGAACTTGCTGCTCCACACAGAGAGAAGAGCAAAGAGGAGATAGTCTGTGTGAAATACTTTAAATTGTGGGTAAGGGTAGATAGCCCCCATTGTTCTGTGATCTGTCAATCATCAAACCGGGGGTCATATTTCATTATGTGTTCATTTTTATCTGAAGTTGTACCCATGGAAGTATAAAGAATAGTTCTACCGCAAAGTTATTCTCCGTTGGGACTTCCGGCAACAATCTTGATTCTGATTGGCCAGAAGACCCGGAAAAAACATCAGCAAAGATGTTTTATTGAGAAGATGATCACTACGTGACAGAAGTTTTCGTAAAACTGTTTATGGTCTCTGGTACTTCCAGAAAAAAAAAATGTGTCCTTCACTCACACATCTGCGACCCACTTGAAACGGGTCCGGGTCGTGACCCACCAGTTGAGAACCACTGGTCTAACTCTTAACAAGGCCTCTAGTAACCAGTGGCAGTGGTGCTTAATGTTTGACGAGGAAATGTTTTGTTTTCGCAATTATGGATTTTATAAATTGCTATAAGGGTTTGTCCTTTCTGCTTTTACAATGATATAAATAAAATGTTGCGCTTATGCTTGTTTCAAATATTGGGTGTTTCACTCCCCTTGGAACAGGCTACGGCAGAGCAGATCCGACTGGCCCAGGTGATTTCAGACCACAATGATGCAGACTTTGAAGAGAAGGTCAAACAGGTGAGCTGATGCACATCCTTTTGTTCTTCTTCAGCTTTTTTGGTTCTTGCTCCCTTTTTGAAAATGATTCAGTAGCACTATCGGATAAACGCTGGAATATATTTCTTCTTCTTTGCACAGCATGAAAGAAAGGCCAAATGAATGGGCTGTGATTTTATTTTTTTAAGCAGAGGTTGAGTTCAATAATTTGTACGGCCCTCGGAGGATTTTGTAAAAATGTAAATGGCCCTTGAGAAGAAAAAGATTCCCCACCCCTGCTGTAAATATTAATAAATACCCTTGATTTATAACGTAACATCTCTGTCTCCTATTGATCCGAGTATATTATAAAGAATAGCCAGTTAATTGAAGCATTATAGCACAGGCCTTTGTCAGATGGTATATTACGCTGTTTTTTTCTGCTTCTAACAGTTCTCTCTTTTTTCACCATACGTGTGTTTGCATCCCTGATAGATAGATAGATAGATAGATAGATAGATAGAGATATATTTATTATTTAAAGCGCAATCTCGGTTATGAAGTGACAAAGCTACCTTTTTTGTTGTTGATCCATTTCATCTATTTTACTGCTCCTAGTACTAGACTCCTGGTACTAGGATGGGTTAAATGCAGAGAACAAATGTCACTGTCAGTGACATTTGTTCTCTGCATTTAACCCATCCTAGTACCAGGAGTCTAGTACTAGGAGCAGTAAAATAGATGAAATGGATCAACAACAAAAAAGGTAGNTACAACGGTTGAACGTCACTAAGAGAGTGAATCAAATCGGTATAAGTCCGGGCCCAACCAACCGGGCGCTTGTTCTTGGAGCTAATACCTGTCGGTCATTTTGCACTTTTTCATGGCGGATCGGCCTTGATGCGTATCGACCCTTTACGGTTGGTTTTTCAACGTCGGGCCCGCGTGCCGTCGGAATAGCGCGGAGGCGCGACATCACCTTTATGCGGCCTATTAGCTGATAATTATTCATAGGAGTATGTTTGGGTCTTTTTTTAGGGAATTGCAAAACATTGGTACGGAAATTTAATTTGATAAACTTAGATACCTTCATGAACATGGTTCTAAAAGTTGATACTCCCTATTTTCTAAGGGCCCGCTTTTTCCAATTGAGCAATTTTTTCGCTTTTACTTTTTACAAACTAGAAAACGAGAGTCAGACTCTAAGAATGTCCAGTCTACCCCCAATTTCAAACTCATCGAACCGTTCGGTCATCGAACCCCGGCTGTGTGGGACTCGTCCTCCCTGGTCAATACCGAAGCTCGAGTCGGGGTCTCGGGTATCTTCGATGATTTCGCTGTAGTGCCTCCCCCGGAGGCTTTCCTGAGACAAGCGCCCCCCTGTATCCGAGCGGTGACATTCTCGAAAATTTTCGACAGACTTTTGGTTCAGAATATAGAGTGAGTGTTAGTCATAACATCATTCAATTGACCGAAGAATTTAGTTTAGAATTCGGTGATTTATTTTCATGGGGTTTCAATCCGGATGTTGACCCGGGTAGTCACTCGTCGGGATGTCCTAATGTCGGACTGTCTTATTACGATTTACTCAGTTACGACTTAACGGTAATGAGGCCATAAAAGATACTGTACAATCATCAATAACCCCGAGGCCATTCCAGTCGTCACCCACTTACCATTGAAAAATCTTTTGACGAAGCAAAAGTTTTGTCCCCATAAGCGTCACGCCCACATTCGGTGTGTAACCACGTTGTATAATAAGTCCGACAACAAATTATCCGTCACGGTCCACTTAAACTACGTAGAGGCAAAACCATGTAATCGGATAAGGAACAACGTCCTCTACGAATCTAATCCTCCGCTGATCCTGTGGTCAGACCGTACGTTGGACAATACCAATTAATGGTTTGAATAACGCAGTCCTCTGTCAATCGAGCCGGTATTATGTGACTTTTGTACTCGCCTTTGTTCTATTATAAGAATCGAAAACGGTTTAGAAAAAAAAAAGTAAATAGAGTTGCTGGAAAATCTCGTCGAGGACCTATCCGTAGTAGTTATTATTGGGAAACCTAGCTTGGTCCCGATCGAAAAAAGGAGTTAACAGAGAGATACGTATCCCGATTTCATTTGACGACGTCGCGTCTTCCAACGAAAATAAGTGTTTGTACGCGTCACTGCACGCGGGCCAGCTCCTCCGGGTTTCACTCCGTCACCGAGTCGACCAGAGTACTTTTCAGGTTTTATTATTTTTACTTTATGTATAATTTGTAAAGAGGTGACCCAGACTCGATCATTTACATAAAAGACATACTTACCGGTCATATAAAAGACTAGTAAAAATATCTTTGTAGCGACTTTACGTATAACAACAAGGACAAGCCACTCTCTATACGCGCCTCGCACTACCGATCGCGCTTGACTCGGAGTGGAGCCTAACGCGTAGGGAGAGTTTGATCCACACTCGCGTACTAAACCGCGCCACCGGACAGGACGTGATACATAACAGCGGTGTTAGTCTACCAATTGTCCTGGAAATGATTACGCAGGACTGAGGACTGAAAGGGAGTCTCACAGCTCGATCGATTAATCTACATTACCGTACACACAGTCGACACACATGTATAATCAGGAACGATGTAACTTTAACTTTTTACCCAGAGTCGAAGAAGAATGATTATCTGCGTTGGTTAGGTTAATTAAATTTACTCTCTAGTTATTTTTACAAACCATAAGAAAACAACTTGCTCAGACAAATTTAATTAAGTTTCGTAGCTGATTTTTTCGAAAAGCTTTTATTGTCCTATAAAGCTAATTTCCAGTGGTCTCATATTACTTAATCCCGACAGGTTTGCCTAATTTGTTGACAATCCAGTCCAATTAGTGTCGAATTTTACTTAAGTAGTAACTAATTAGTGGTAAGCTTGATACAAGGTTTTATAGCGGGTAAAGAAAAATACAATAAATAACAACACACCTTACCTTACCTATTTACTTCATTCGCGTTTATATAGGTAAATATAGTAATGGTCTATACATACATACATACAACATTACATATCATACATACATACCCATGGACCATACATACTATACATACATACATACATACTCATGACATACATACAAATAATATTGTAACAAAGACAGACAGTTTTAACTTTCTGTCGGGGTGGTGTGAGTAGTTAGTAGTTTGGCACCCCAGTATAATAGAGATGCCACGAACTAAAGATAGTTGTGCATTAGCAACATAAGTCTACATATCTCTTCGTTTTCATAAGAGGCGCATTGAAGGACGTTGGTTGTGGTCCGCCAATATAGCAAACTAAGCTATAACCGGGTACTTCTTTACCTAGTTCTCTCTATAAAGGATAATTCTGCTACATGGAGTGATGCACTGTTTCAAAGTTTTAGCAAGATCGATAACCATAAAGAGGTCTTGACCCGATGACTTTAGTATAATGAATGGATTGACGACAGACCACCGTCAAATGAGGGCCGCTCGAACCGTCCTGAAATTGTAGATTCGGTAAAGAACCATCACCAGATCGACATGAACATATTTTACCGTGATTTAATTGTAATACACGTTTCAAAATGATGCCAAAGTAACATACTGATACCGTTTAGTAAAAACCATGAATTGATGCTTTGACAAGTTTGCAGACAAGACGGCAGGCGAAAAACCTTTTGAAATGCGTGTTTTCTAAATGGAGATCGGCTAAGCTAACGCGGTATATGCTCCGACCGTCCACACTCACAACAACGGTCTATACAGACATAAATAAACCAGCGACTGTATTCGCCATGACACAGACAGTCTGTGGTTTGTACTTGTTTAACTTTTGTCTAGTTTCTGAACAGATATGAGGAGCTGTGAGCTCTGAGGGCTAACAGCTAACGGCTGATTTTGGTTTTCGTATTGAAGATGACGTCACGGCTCCGCCTACACTGCGTTACTACCCCAGTTCCTAAACTGTAATGGAAATGCAGCATAAAATGAGCCTGGCCTAATAAGGCCTAACTATACCGTACTAAGCCGTGCGAGGCCCTGCAGTGGAAATGCGCTATTAGAGTAGATGGCAGTTTGGAGAGATAGACAGCAATCATGACATATACGTTGAGTACAAAGGCAGCAGCAAAACGTATTATAACCACCTAAAAAATGTATGTATGTTAAAGTATATCCTGTATTAAAATAGAATATTTTTATTTTATTACCATAACAGACAGATCTCTTCCAGTGGTGGAATGTTGCTTAGTTTGTTGACGTTCTTTACTTAAAGGTGGGGTAGGTAAGTTTCAGAAACCGGCTCGAGATACACTTTTTGTTATATTCCATGAAATGCTCTTAACATCCCGATAGCAATGAATATCTTAAGTGCTTTGACAAAAAATCCATTAAAAAATTTCATCTGTGGAACCCGTAATACTGTAAAAACTATAACCAATCCGTTTAGCCGGGCCGCCCTGTCTGTCAGCCTTCCATCTCGTGCACGCACAAATATATCTCGTGCCCTCATTGGGCGTGCCGTCATTGGGCGTGCATTGCAGCAGTACTTCAATGACTCGCCAGCAACAGGCGGCCACTTTCACCATGGCAGAGTTAGGTTCAACATCGTCTACTGGTCGCAAAAGAAAAAATGTAACGGAGCAAATTAAGAACAAAAAGAAAGTGGAAACTAGGAGAAGTCAAACCAGAGTCAATATCGGAGTTGCTTTGGCTGTGTAGTATTGCTAACCTAGATGTGTTTAGCTTTGCCTGATATGTAACGTTACTGAAGCCTGCTCTCGCGGAGGAGGTGCTCTGTAAGGAAGTCTGAAGGAAGGGGCGGATTCTTTTTGGCTGTGTACTTTGAAATTTTAGTGCACTCGAGCCGGTTTCTGAAACTTACCTACCCCACCTTTAAGGGCTTTTTCAGCTTTCAGAACTGGTTCTAGCAGAATATAAGAGGTTTATTTTTCGGTATACATCTAGGTTAAATATAGTAGTTTTGATTTGTTAGGGGAAAAAACACAAACCGAGAAGAAGAAAGCCTGAAACACAAACATGTGATCAGTGCCATTCCTCTATCTTAGCAACATACATCCACTATCAGCTTTGTTCTTAACTTCCCTTTTTAATATTGCCTTCACAGTGTTAGATTTCTAATAATAATGATGAATCCCATTGTGAAATACAAACCAAACAACCGCATTGTTTGAAGCTTGTAGTCAGTTGTGAGAAGAGACAATGCAGTATATTGGATGACTTTTTGTACCAGTTTGGTTTATTTTCAGAACCACATCATATTTGTCTGCTTCTGCACACCGTTGGGTGGAGAATATGGCATCGACCCAAATCTTATCAACAGAATCTCTCACTCTGCTCTCTAAAAGATTCATAACCAGCGAGATGGTTGAAACTGATGAGAGATTCACACACACTCTCTCAGATAAAAGTACACCAGCAATTGAGCTGCAAAAATCCGCAAGCTCAGGCTAAAATGGTACAAATTTGAACTACCAACGGATTCATATTGATTGTTAGATAACCAGTTAAAAGTTACTTGTAGTATCTTAACAGAAATAGTAGGCCTATAGAGCATTGACACCCAATCCATCTTAGAGTATGAATGTTACGCAGTGTTGCCATGAAAAACAGTGGGATTCACAATAACACTGCTTTGACCCTTAGATTCTGTCCGGAAGTACATCTGTCCATTTAAAATATTTTTCAGGAAAACACAAAAGTTTGGCAAAGTAAAAAAAAAGGTTTTGCGGGGTGTACTGCAAAGGTTTCTCGGGACAACTCAGAAGTATTAATCTTACCGTATTGAGTTATAAGGAATGACAAGAGGCGCTTTCACACCAAGTACTTTGCCGCTGCTGGGACTCCCAGTAGCTACTACTGAAGCCTTCCGAGTAAATCGCCAGAACGCCGACACCTCCTCATCACTCCACCGCTCCCATGTTTTATTTTGTGTTGCCATAAGTTAGTCTCTCTCCGTTGGTGCGTGGGGCTAATGCTAATGATGCTAATGCCAGCAAATAAAATGGCGGCTTCACAAAACGTTTTGGGAGCGTGGTTTGCAATCAGAAATGGAAACTTTTTTCTCCCATGAAAGCACCTGCTCTCTAGCAGGGACTGAAAAGGGGGTGGAAAGGTTCTCGTGAACTAAGTTCTAGTTCCGGATTTTTTTGGTGTGAACGCAAATTTTCGGAACTATATCGGAATTATACTGGGAAAAGTACTCCGGTGTGAAAATGTGCCTAAGGTAAGACAAAACCCTGCTGAATCACATTTTCAATGTAGCCAATTTAACAGTGTTTTGCTCTTCCTTCAGAGAAACTGTGTACTTTATCATAAAGATTTGTTATTAATCTTAAATGATCCTTATCTTAACCCAAGGTACTTTATAGAATATGCCATGGTGTTTTGCTTTTATTCCGCCTTCTCATCTTTAAAGCCTTCAGTAGGCACAGACTTCCTTGTATTTTGGTAAAGATAATGATAAAAGTTGAATGTTAAATTCAGTCATAAATAGTGTAGGAAAGGTGATATATACGCTATGAACAACTGTTATTATGGTGGTGGGTTGTTGGACCTCTAGACACATCCAATGACAACCAGAATCTGAGGTTTGGTGTAAAAAGTTAAACAAAATAATTGTTTTAATCATCCGCTGTATACTGGAGATGACCCGAAGGACAGACATCTAAAACACAATGAATCATCTAAAAGCTATAAAATACATATCTAATGATTCTACAACCTTCAGTTTGGGCCTGGTACATCCTGTGCCACCTCATGTAAGCACAGTCGTGATACTGCAACATGAATCATCCTCGTCTCGTTTGCCGCAGTTAGTTTCTTGTTCTCTTGTTGGTAACAGTTGTTACTCATCCCCTCTTTCCTCTGTTCATTCTGAAATCAGTAGCATTAGTAAACAGTCTTTCTCCCCCTGAAAACGTCTTTATCCTTGAGCACCTGGTATAAAATCTGCAAAGCAAATGATTTTCTGGGAATGGTAACCTCTCAGGTGTGTTAACTTCTTAAGTGAAAGACTACAATGTCAACCTTTTCCATTTATAAAAGATAAGATGCAGTTGCTCCTGATTTCATCATCCCTTATGTGAGACACTTCTTGCTAAACTCTGCAGGTTCGTCTGGACACCTCTTGCAGCTGAGAAGAGCTTCTGTCTTGTTTTTGTTATGTAACATAACTCAAATCCCTCTTCGACCCATTAACTCAGAGTAAAATCTCCCGATCCCATTGCATCAATAACAACTAAGAGCAGACAAATGAACCTGTTACGATTCAAGACTCCTGACCATAAAGGGGTCAATCAACTGTATGTTAATTGGCTCTGCTTTCACTCCGACTAATTCTCACCTAATTTGTATTGCAGCTTGGAGTCACTGAACAATTATGCAAACGTTTTCAAGATCCATGCGCTTCAATGCACTTTAGACCGTGAATAAGAGCAGCCTATCCATTGTGAATTCAAATAAATCATTTAATGTACATTTAATACAGACATGTGAATTACAGATGCACCTGTTAGTCAGCTGTTGTGCTCTGGTCAATGTGCAAGAATGTCCCCTGAGTAGCACTCATACATCTTTGTACTTCAGTCTAAGACCCAGAGTATATGGAACTAAACCAATTTCTGGTGCATTTACTCAAATGTCTACCAGGATGTTGCTTACTGTATCTGTGCAGGTTTATTTGGACAAGACGGACTATAATTCATGTTCAGACATCACAGCCCACTTCCCAGCCAAGACAGCTGCTCAATCAGAATGTGGCAGGCTTTTCTCTTGATATACAACCACATAGAAACTGAGTGCATCAAAGGATATTTGGAGAGTGAACATGAATGAAATGCTCAATAACAACTTTAAATAGGACAAAGCCCTCTAGCGGCTCTGGGAATTATAACTCTTGTCCGTCGGGGGAAAGTAGGGACAGTGTGACATTGACATAGTGTCAAAAGTGTGCAGATGGAGGAACGGTCAAAAAATGTTGGTGTTTATATTTGTATTTTGTGCCTCTAATGTGACACATGCTTACATGCTTTACTGTTCAAAAAGGTCTTTATGTGTCTCATGCCTGTGCTGCAGCACCTCTTTTCAACCTCTGTCTGAAACCAGAGCCCAGTCTGCTCTGATTGGTTAGCTGGCCGGCTCTGTTGTGATTGGTGAACCGCTTAGAGATGGCCCACCCCTTAACCTATCATGTACAATGAGTTGGAATGCTAGCCAATAAAATCGCAAGTGGTAAATAGTGATGTCATTATGTAACAGAAGTAAACAAAGGAGTCCAATCGAGGCATTTCAGGCAGGTGGGGAGTGTGTGGGGGAGAAAAACACTCTGTTGGGAACTTTTGGGTTTTATCCTTTGCAGACCATTTAAATGCATACAAATCTAAATAACACACTACAGGAAGGGGAGCACCCCAACTAGTCTAATAGGGTCCCTTTAAAATAGGAGACTGCTGTTCTTATCAGTGTTGCTTTCTTGTAATTCGGCCGTGATCTTTCCATAGATGTTGTGCCTAAATTGAACCACACCCTAACAATAGTATTTAATGATTCAAGCTGTAAATAGTATTATTACTATTGAAAACTGTTTGCAGCTCAAGTTATTTTTCCAAGAAAGTTCGAGGTTAAAAATAGATACTTTCTCTCTAAGAATCATGCTTCAGAGACTACGCCAACATCAGATCATCCATCATTAATTTAAAATGAGGCAAGGACACAGGTCTAATACAACTGTAAAAAAATATACAGAGAACACTAAGTACATTAGTTCCCGTGGAGACTGGTGGGAAGGAAAACTACACAGATTTCTCAACTCTTCACTGTTTCTGTTGGCTAATTAAAATGTAAGCCATTACCACATTGCTTTGCATTTGATTTCCATCACATACTCACAACAGCAACAGAAAAGAAGCCACAGGGAACAGTATTGTTTCGACGCATTGCTTCTAGACCCGCGAGTGTCACAGGCATAACGTGGAAAATAGGACAGCCATTGAACCACTCCAACAGAAATGAGTCACACAGATGCTTTTCAAAAACTGCAATCTTCAAAAACGTCTTTTATAAGCTTCCTCATATTGAAATATAACGAGATCTAAATATTTTTTCCAAGAAATTATAGCACAGCCCATTAAGTACATTTTGCCTCAGTAAGTTAAAGAAGATAAAAGACAGCATAAGGCACCTTATTTATGGCCTGCCCCATAAAGCTGAACATAGCGGCACATTCATGTCAACACAGATACAATTGTATTTCATAGTTACAACTCTTAGATACCGAGGCTTGTGTGTCATAAAAAGATGTAGCAATTAAAACCCGCTGCATCATAGTTTGAAACGACACAAAGCATACCACTTCCAATCTGCTCAGTGTATAAATCTTAACAATTGATTCATAGAGGTGGCTGAGCTGTCTGTGTGGAATAAACAAAAGAGTATTTATCTAGCATATGAAGACAAACTCCTCTTATTCTTGGTTCATGCAAACACTGGAAATTAATATGCAAATGTTTTCATTTTTAAGGCAGGATCCTTTTTAAATCCCATTATGAATACAAAAATCAGCACTTTCCACAGATCATAATTCAACTTGGCTTGTTTAACTTATATGTTAAACATTGTTTATGTAAACTATGTCTCTCAAATTAAACAAAATGTGTTGCTTGTCGATGCCCTCTAGACTAGAGCATTACATGGTTTTTCATTTCATTTGTATGATGGATAGTGCTTTTAAATTGCACGTGCATGTTTATTCATCTGTGGGCCATCTTGTTTAATTCACCAGTAGGGATGTAATGGGGAAGGATGCACAAAATATACAAGGCTATCTTTGTGGGCCACAGTGCCCATTGCTCCTGTCAAAGCTGTAAGTTGGAAGTAATGCAAATGCAGGTGTGAGGGGTTACACAGCGTCAGGTTTTTCATTTAGTCCTGCCGCATATGTGACTGTGGAAAGCACTAACAAACTAAAAAAGCATTATCAGAGGCAGAGACAGTTTTCTCCTGAAGCTGGAAAAAAAAAAGGCGAAAAAAGATGCAGGGTTGGACTTTTGTGGATTGAGAGACGGAACAGAGTTGCTCTCAAGGTTTGAAGCTCTTATCTGGAATTGAGCAAAAGTGTTCACTTCACAATATGCAAGACCAAAGCACCAGCGTCTGTAAACTTGGAGGAACAAAACACAAAGCACTTGCTATTCGTTGTTGTTTGAAAGACATGTTTCAAACTGCAGGCTATTGAACACGCACACAGCAAAGACAATACAAATAATAGCTTGTTCGATGCCTTCTATAGACACACATCAACAAGAATGCAAGACAGTGCAATGAGATACAAACAATCTTTGATCTGGCCTCTGCGACATTCCCTAGTGACCTTTCCTTTAGTGGCCTGTGTCCCCATATCTATGTCTGTCATAAAGTTTGACCTTTTATTTCCATTTTAGTCAGTCGAGCTATTTATACAACATTTAAACATAACAGGCACCCAGTGAATCTTTGACTGTGCAGTTGTTTGGCATGAACAGGAGATGCCCTGCTCTCCTGACACGGGTCATAGACTGGCATATAGAAAGAGCAAGGAAATTAGAGGACATCATGTATTTGTTATTCTATCTGTTAAATGCATCATTGGTAGAGTCTAGAGAATGCAGCACTTTGTACATTTTATTTATAATTGTATGTCAATCAAATGATAAAGGCTGTCTGCCTTAAGGGAAGCTTGAGTTAGAGATAGTGAAATGAAATGAAAAACAATGAGATAATTAGGTATTTTTCCAAAGCGATAAGGCTTGTTTGGAGTTTGGTCTTAATTTCAAATATTTGACTTTACATAATTTAAGTAGCAATGGAGATACTGCTTAACAAAGCTAAACAGAGCTATAGCGACAGCAGGAAACAAACAAAGTCGCTGAGAGGCTGAGGCCGGGCCTGTTTGCTATTGTGTGACACGCTACAAAAAAGTACTTGCTGAGATCAAAAACGCTGTTGAAAAAGAATGTAGTTTAACGAAATCTGGGATGATCAACTTATTTTCCTTGGACATAGACATTGTTTTAATAATCAAAGCAATCATTAAACTTGCGGTCAACAAAAAATACAACGACCCTGTGTCACCCTCTCTTCCACACATACACACCTCACGCAGGTGAACAGGATTATAATGAGTGCCGCCCACATCCATGTGACCCAAGCCAACCAATCAATAGTGACCAAACAAATATCTTATATTAAAACAAATCTCATTAATATACACGTTTCATGGCTCCTACAATAGCTTTAACAACAGTGTGCACTGTATTCCCACATGAAGGATTAGACTGTGGAACTTGAGTAAGTAGGTCAAAGTTAAAGCAAGGGGCAGCCCTGCACTGCAATGAATTACAGTAAACAATATGTGGGAAAACAATATTTACTTTCCTTTTACCTCAAATGTAAATGAATAGGATATTCTTGTAGCACTAAAATAAATGCTATCAACAACTAATGAGATGGAGTTCAACAAAGTACAAAGTACGTTTTTGAAGTGAAAGTTTTGTTGGTAAATTGAAAAGTGAACTTAGGTTGCCCTCACCATGAGTCACGAGTCAAAAGCAGTTACACACAAGATAAAACACAAGAGGTAAAAAAGATAAAAACAAAGAAGATCAGCTAGAACTGTTACACATTGATATAAAGTAGTCTATGTCTATAGTTTGGAGCTGTGCATAGAAAACATTGATCTTTACAATGTTTTGAAGGTTGTTCTATGAATCACCAGCACTCAAGGAAGAGGCAGACTTCACAAAATCACAACAAACACAGAGGCCTCAAGCATGGTATTTCTAACAAGTTTGATAAGTCAAGAAGTTCAAATCCAGCATAATATTGATGTAAGATGTTAGCTTACCAATAAGTGTAAATAAACGATGTGCATTGAACCTTTCTGAAAGAGAAGGCCAACAAACATTATCAGCAATAAAAGTTGGACTTAACCTGAAAATGTGCTTATTTTCTTTCTTGAAACAAAGCGAGATGAGAAGATTGATACCACTGTCTTAACGCTAAATATGATCCTGGAGCCAGGAGACTGTTAGCTTAGCTTAGCACTAAAGAAAGCAGCATGGAAAAAACAGCCTGGCTCCGTCTCCTAGCTCTATATCATGTTGACCATATGTATTCAGTAACTCCTTAACTCAGGTCAAAAAAGTAAATAATGTGTATTCAATCACATGTATTCCCCAACATCGTCACACTATTACTCTAATATAAATGTTAAATAGTTGTATTATATTACATTTTACATCAATCTGGATAAGCCTTTACAATATACAGTACACCACACAATGTGGGACATTATGTTAAGTTTTATTCCCTGAGAGACACATAAAATATGTCTGCACTGAAGAGGAAAGTGTTTAAGAATGGACTTTAGGTTAAATCAACATGAAGATGTGACTGAATTCTTCCAGACTAACTTGTGTCTTGATTCACAAACTAACCCAAAAAATGGAATCACCCAATGCAAAACGAAACCCTCGAATGGAGGTGGAAGTTCCTTCAATACATTATTTCTCCTCTCTGAATGAGATTGCCTCTGAATCGAGGGCTGCGTCGCTGCAGTGAGCTACGTGCTTGTGAATCATAAAAGAGTCTTTGACTACCCCTAATATGAATAACATGTGGAGCCCATATTGAGTTGAACTTACTTTGACATTGTAATCTTCCAATAATTTGGCTGGCTGATTCAGTATTGCCTTGTCATATTCTGTGTGACGACCATGTCCGTCTGTCAAAGACTATCAGCTTTTTGTTTTGATTGGCTGTCTACTTTAGCTGGCTGTGAAAATTTAATGGATGCTCTTTGCATGCAGACCCACAGACATGTCTTTTCCTGGATTATTTCTTACTTTTAGTGACACATTTATGTAAACACACAGAGAATCCTGTATGCCTTAAACCAGTGGTTCTCAACTGGTGGGTCGCGACCCAAAAGTGGGTCGAGGACCCGTTTTGAGTGGGTCGCGGATGTGTGAGTGAAGAAAAAAAAATTAGAAAAAAAAAATTGGAAATCTTTTTTTTTTTGGGGGGGGTAAAAGTCAAACTTTTATTTTGAAGGCCCGATTTTCTAACATGAATCCCCCCAGACCCCCCTGCTGGCGTTGAGTTTTCAGCAT
>NW_011369945.1:18341673-18342941 GCF_000735185.1 Notothenia coriiceps
GTGTGTGTGTGTGTGTGTGTGTGTGTGTGTGTGTGTGTGTGTGTGTGTGTGTGTGTGTGTGTGTGTGTGTGTGTGTGTGTGTGTGTGTGTGTGTGTAAAATGTCTAACGTGGTCTGAAGGTGCACGCTGCTGTCTGCTCGTATCCTCAGGACCTTGAAAGGAAAAACACCCGAAGAAAAGTTCACATTTGAGATACTTTCACTGGACTGTGTTTGGTTTTTGTGCCACTGTGACCAGAAAAAGACAAATATCGACCACAAAGAGACACACAAAGGCTGCAAGAAAACACAATATTAATACATAACACAAATTCACCACAGATTAAAACACAAAATGACCAAAAAGGGACATAAAATGACCACAAATAGGCCCAAAAAGATTACCAAGAGACACACATGACCCACAATCACACAAAACGACGACAAAGAAATAAGAAATGACCACAAAAACACAAGAAATGACCAAAAAAAGGCACAAAATGGCTATCAAAGACAAAATGACCACAAATAACACAAAACAAACAAAGTGATTTTAAAATTATTTAAAAAGGACATCAAATATACTTTAAAGACATCAGGCAGTAGATTGTAAACAGTATTTGAACAGTACACCAGTACTTTTGCTTCCCCTGCTTATCATCGGTGTAAACAGTGTCTCCCATTTTATTTATTTTTCATACGGAAATAATTACTGCACTTTATTCCTTATTCCTACTTAAGTATATATGCTGCGTGTATTTGTTGTCTCGTGTTGTTTTTGTTTTGATGGCACCTTTTAAAAGGGAGAAGCTTTTCTTTCTTTCATTGTACATGTATAATGACATTAAATGATTCTATTCTGTTCTATGTATACTCTCCATGCCCCAGTTTACTTCTTGATTGGACCACATTAAATGTATTCGTATCCACTTCCTCTTTATTTACTCTAACAGTACTCAAGTTGACAGCTGTGTTAAACATTTATCTGCAGAAATCCACTTCCTGGGTGGCTTCACATCATTTTATCCCTTTGTTTCCCGACATGGAGGCCAGCTGAGCGACTTTAAAATCATGCGATCACAGAGTTAGAGGTATTAATCAGCGTGTGAGAGATTATCAACAACGTCAACGGCTGGAGAGAAAATTCTTTTGGCAGCTTCCACTGAAAATCTCTCCATGGGGATATTATCCTCAGTGTGTGTGTGTGTGTGTGTGTGTGTGTGTGTGTGTGTGTGTGTGTGTGTGTGTGTGTGTGTGTGTGTGTGTGTGTGTGTGTGTGTGTGTGTGTGG
>NW_011369945.1:18342983-18349968 GCF_000735185.1 Notothenia coriiceps
GTTGTGAGTGGTGGACCGGTGGAGCATAATACCGCCCCAGCGTATAGCTTACGCGAGTCTCCATTTAGAAAACACCGCATTTCAACCCACGGATGCTGGTTTCGCCTGCCGGTCTTGTCTGGTCAAACTTGTCAGATAGCATCAATTCTTATCCGGTCTTTCTACTAAACGGTATCAGTATGTTACTTTTGGCCATCATTTTGACAACGTTGTATTACAATTAAAATCACGGTAAAACTATGTCATTTTGTTGTAGTTGCCACACCTTGCCAGTGATCATCTCACAGTTTAGCATATTCAGGCCCGGTTGTTGGCCCGGAAAGAACCTCGATTATGGACAGCCAGAAAACTGTGAAAAAGTACCCGCTAGCCGGAACTACGCATAGTGGAAATGCAACCAAAAATGGGCCGGGCACGGCAAGCTTAAATCGCGCTCCGCGCTGTAGTGGAAATGCGCCATAATCGACTATGAATAAGTACCTCATACAAACCCAGAAAAAAATCCCTTTAACTTTAACCATCCCTTTAAATTAAACTATTTGAATATATGAGTCTTGTACAGATTTTCAACTATGAGATAAAAGATTTCCCTTAACTCTTAAAAAAGGAAAATGAAAAATGTTTGATGGGGGTCAGTCTGAGATTCTTACAGGTCAATGGTAGAGTTTTAGGAGCTTGGAAAGCAGTAGCCTGCTGACACACCCTGACAGAGGGACAGATGGTTCACTCAGCCGAGCCCCATAAGTACTAAAGGACATCACGGAGGGGTCTCCAAAGGACTCTGTGGGGGACCAGAGGTCCCACTAAAGCTTTAAAGTGCTAAAACCAATCTTATATCTCACTCACATCAGTATTGTAGTAAGTACTGTTCTTAAATCAAATCTTAAGCCACTATAATAAAAGTACCCCAAAGTAGGTACAACTGCCCATCCTGAGCAGCTACAGGATTACAGTACAGAATAATGTAAATGAGTCAATGTAATTGCCATTACTCCAGTATTTATACATGTTTTACATATTGGGGCTACCGTAAGGTCAGCAGTGTAAGTAGACTTTTAGAAACTGCTTCCTTTTCAATATACAGTCAGGTGTAAGAACATTTGACTATTATTCAGCTGTTGTTTAATAGACAGTGTCAGTGAACTTTGATGACTCCGTTTTTGGTAATTAGCTAATTCCTTTGTTGCAGAGAGTTAGATTAGAGGCCTGACACCAGTCTGATGCCTGTATGGTAATTACAACTTTTGGTCAGGAGACATTAGCTCAGCATAAACACTGAAAACAGAGGGAAACAGATAATTCTAGCTTTTGCAAATCTTTTTTTTTTTTTTATCAACGACTTTTAGAAGTCCTGATAGGCACATCAATATAACCCTTTGGACAGAACCAGGCTAGCTTTTTCCAGTCTTCATGCTAGGCTAAACTAAACTGCTGCTAGCCAAGTTGTATACACAACATGAGCAGGGACGTGCGCGGTCGAGGGAGGCAAGTGAGGCAGTGCCTCAGCTGTCTTCATGAAAAGTAAAAATAATAAAATGAAATACATATTAACATTTCTCCACTGGTCTGAGCTATAAATGTATTTTCTGTATGATTCCAATAATTTCGATCATTTTTATAGAAACAATCGCTGAAATGGCATATTTTTTGTTCCTATACACAAGTTATTGAGCCGTTTCCGCTCTACATCCTGAACTCCTCCCTTCGATGCAATGCACTTCCGTTTTGGCGGACTGGGTTTGTTTTGCTAGCTAGCTCCGTTGTGCCGACAAAGCACTGATATCGCAGAGACAAAGAGGATATAACAATTACAACATGAAGAAAAGTGGTTCGGGAACTACGTGTGCGGTAGTTGGTTGCAATCACTCGAGAAAGCACCTGTTCAGGTGCTTTCTCGAGTGATTGCAACCAACTACCGCACACGTAGTTCCCGAACCACTTTTCTTCATGTTGTAATTGTTATATCCTCTTTGTCTCTGCGATANTTGGACGGAACTTTGGGATCTTGGGAAAACCCCAAAAGCATAGTAGGACCCCTTTAACGGAGCTCTGCTCAAAGTCAAATCTAGAGCACCTATGTCAGTCCTAACTTTTTGTCCTTTATTTTAAATTGTTCCCTTCACTCTAGTACCCTCCCTTGTCACTTCCCTACATCTATATGACCATCACAAACAAGAATAAAAGGCACTATGTGGACATCTTGTCTAATTAAGGGATTAGATACACTTCCCTGGTCTTGTAGAAAAGCCCCATTTATTTCTTCTTATTGAGTTTTCGTTTGTGTTGTTTCTGTTTTATTCAATTTCACACTGCAGTTTGTATTCATTACAGGGGCAACTGAGAGAGTCAGTTTGCAGCCAACACAATGCCTCACAGAGTTTAAGTATCTCGGCCTGAGCATTGATCGTAAAGTATCTGCGTGCATTACAATCTTAACGTTCTTGACTCTTGCTCCATCAAAGGAAGCATGGCAGGCATCCAACCCTGGCTTGTAAAAAGCATTCCTAGTATTTTATTTTTGCAAACAACTTTGGCTGCAGGGTCAAAAGGATCGGAAAGCTTCTCAATCACAATACTACATTCTAAATATACTGTGCTTCGAATACATACCTATGAGGATTACAATTTGTCTTTGCCAGCATGTGTAAGCATATTAGAATAACCTTAACATCATCAGCCGTTCAGCAAATGCTCAAAAGCAACATCTGTTTATGTTCACTGGAAAAGACTGAAATTGCCAAAGTATTTATAAATGTTTTCCATCAGGATGGAGAAATAGTTTGATTTGTTATGTAGGGGATAATGTACAGCAAGTTGTTCTTTATTAAGAGTGATTAAAGTCCAGCCCACCATATCGAGGTTCATTTTGTAATAGTGACCGGCTCGTCGCATATTATCCCGCTTACACGGCTACCATAACACTCTGTAGCCTTGTGATAAGCCTACTTAGCGTTAGCTATAATTCACATTCATTATGTCAAACGTTGAGAAATGTCAACAAATCCCAGCCCTAAATGCTATGTGACTGGCAGTAGAGTACGTTTTACCTTTTGAACAGAACAATTTGAACATTTCCATATACTGTGTTATTTAGTGTTTACTTCAGGTCTGTCTTCTCTGATTTAGACAATTT
This sequence comes from Notothenia coriiceps, assembly GCF_000735185.1. Taxonomy (NCBI): domain Eukaryota; kingdom Metazoa; phylum Chordata; class Actinopteri; order Perciformes; family Nototheniidae; genus Notothenia; species Notothenia coriiceps. The sequence continues at coordinate 18,346,117 of NW_011369945.1, forward strand.
CTCTGTCGTTCACCTCTTTGTCTTTTAACCTTTCATTCATTTTTCTACTCTGCTTTCTTGTTGGAGTTCTCTTTTTTTCATTCACTAGGGACAGTTCAGCCATTAACCATGAATCCAAAGTGTTGTTTTTGCCAGAGCTGACAGTACATTTACAAAACCTCTTTCTGATTCATATGATTGGTATTTTTTTCTCGAGGGCCACGTCCAATCAGAATCAAGGTTTCTATTAAAGAACTGTGCAATAAAGAGTTCCAAAATCCATAGAGGAAGGAGAAAATGACAGATGTGTGCAAAACAAATAAATAATTATGAGGACCAAGGTCTCCCAACTTGAACCCAAACAATGATCAATATCTAACCCTGACATTTTTGTGCTTTTTTTTTAGCGGCTATTGACTTCATTCAGTGTCAACATCATTGTAACCTCAATAAAGGATTTTGAATCTACTGAGCTTCTTATGGGTTAATAAATGAGATTTTAAGGCTGTCTGTTTAAAAGCGGTCAGAACCTTATGCTTACCTGTAACATAACATTTGTACAAACCTGCACCTGCAGCATAATCACTTGGTGTCAAAGGATTACAAGCATTTGTCATTTACCCTCCACCCCTGAGCAAAGTATGCAATTATCTACTATGTTGAGGCTTTTAAGATCAAGAAGCAAAGAGGGAGTTCCACACATTCCTGGTAAGAAAGAGGAAACTGTCAGTTAGCTCTACGGCCTTATCAGGGTATCTCAGCAGGGAAGCCGGAGCCAATCTGCAGCAGCTGTTTTCTCCGGATCCATGCGACGTTAAGGCTTTGTTTGCTACAGTTTCCCCAGGGAGCGAACCATAAGCCTGAGAGACGCTACTGAATGTCAGCTTCTCTGAAAAGAAGATCCCGCAGGTGTCTCAGCAGGATTCTGTTTAAAGAAGGCCTCCAGGACAGTTAAGCTCAAATCAGCAAAAGCCCTGCCTGAGAGTTGTAACTATAGGAAGAGCATCATGAATTTTTGCGTTCTGAAGCAAAGTTGAAGAATACTCTCTGTAAAGTATGAAATTGAAGTTGACGTAAAAGTGTATAGATGATAGGAGAAGGGAAATAAAAAAATAGTAAGGTATTTTTATACCAAATCAACAGTCGTCTCACTATCGTTATCGCAAGCAGAGACATATTTAAAGAAGCGACTTCTAAGAAAGTGGGAAGTGTTTTTTCAAATTCTACTCTAAGACAAGTCCCAGAGGGTGGCTGTCATTTACGTGATATACAAAACACAAAGGTTCCTTTTAAGGCACGAAAAACACTGTTCAAGGATTTTAAACCAGAAGGATGATAATTATCGGAATGATGGAGATGCAAACTAAATGACAAACCTACAGGAAAGCAGGAGAATTCAGACATTTGGGTCAGAAGACAAAAGGTAGATGAGTGAGCATATCTCCATTTTAATAGACTGTCAAAAAAACATGAAAAAATGGTGAAGGCAAACTCTCCCGGTGTTTTGTGTTCCCTGCTGAGTGGGTGGTGTATACGACAATAGGAAAGCTGCAGGGCACCAAAGACCAAAGCCATCTTAACCATATAAGGGTGACCTAAATGTTCATGTACGGACTTGGTGATTAGAGGGATTCATTCATAAGAGTAAGCATTTTCTTTTATCTGCTTGTGGGTACCAATGAAAAAATTATTTTCCTCCATCAGTATAATGCATATTACACAACAGGGTTGTTTAACATCCTAGAGACAGCAACTAAGTTCTTCAAAGAAATTGAAAATGAAATGTGTAGACGAGATAGTTTTTAAGTCAGCAACCAGTTCTCCTTTCCTGACGCTGCTCTGCATTTGGCTTGCCTCCCCATTAGTTTCAAAATAAGATGTTGTGCCTTTGCATGTCATAAACCTAATTACCCATGATGGATGTTAGACAAGCTTCTGACAAGAACTAATAACTGTGTTGATCATTCCCTGAGAGTTCGCTGCTTGCATTTCCTCCCACACCCAAACCCTGCCTTCCATCATGTCTGGGGATGCTTTGACTAAATAAACCCACAACATGCTGATGAATTATTCAAATTTGACTCTATGATGTATGAAGACCGAGTTGCAATGGAAGGATGGGGTTAGCGCTAGTAGAAAAACCCCTCCTCCCGTCCGACTTAACCTCCAGTCAAACCAATTACGATCCATACCCCTCCAGCTCTGGAGCCTTATGCGAGGAGAAGAAATGGAAAAAGCCGCTTACATTATTCCAGGGTTGCTGCAGTCAATACTGCTGCACAGCAAAGATGGAGGTGATGGAAATAATCAATTTACAGTGTAGCACAAAGTGACTTCCAGTTGTTCCAGCTGATGGCGATAGATTAAGAAAATGATTTCATGGAAAATGAGCCTGGCTTTATTACAAATAATAGTGTTCATGTTTTGTCCCGTCAGTGAGCTGAGTGAGCAGTGTTTTAGGGATAGCAACATATCTGTTTTTTAGTTCAGAACTTTGAGATTAAGATTAAGCAAATTGTGGCTGCTCATGGGGCTTTCCATTTCCTTATTGTTAAGTTTCTACACTGTGCACTGTGCCATAACCTGCTCACTGATTGAGCGTTATGAGCCATTTGGAGTGGTTTAGGTCTTTTTTTGTCATTGTGTTCTGGTGCCTGCGTCGAGTTGATGTCACTGTCAACCGACTGACTCAAGATGCACCCCCCACCCCCATCTCCCTCGCCGCCTAGAAGTTCATGGAGCTTACCATGAATCACATTGTCCCTTATTTGAGTCTGGTCATGAACTGATGCCTGTATTTTTCCATCTGTCTGTCCTTCTCCATATTTACTCTTTTCGCTCTAATGTCAATTCTAATAACAATAATGTATTTACATTATTACAGGTAGACAAAACATGTTATTTAAAGGTGGGGTAGGTAAGTTTCAGAAACCGGCTCGAGATACACTTTTTGTTATATTCCATGGAATGCTCTTAACATCCCGATAGCAATGAATATCTTAAGTGCTTTGACAAAAAATCCATAAAAAAATGTCATCTGTGGAACCCGTAATACTGTAAAAACTACAACCAATCCGTTTAGCCCGGCGGATTGGATTGCCGCCCTGTCTGTCAGCCTTCCATCTCGTGCACGCACAAATGTATCTCGTGCCCTCATTGGGCGTGCATAGAGAGGCGAAGTCCCTCCCCTTCCGGGAGCCTCCATGGGTTCCCGGAAGCGGAAAATTATACATTGAAGTCAATGGAGAGAGAAAAGTTATCTTTTGATCCCGTTTGAATTGTGCCACGAATGACACATATGATGTTTGTCAATCTTAAACAATCATTTCCATGTAAAAAAGTCACAGTTTGTCGTAAAACTGTTGAAATATAAGACTGAAAAATACGCAACTAGAAAGACTACAAATCCCAAATCGCATTCTGGGTCGCGTAAGTGATGTCATAGGCGATAATGCTCCAAGACTGGTGGTTGCGACTCGCAATTAAAGCAGAGAAGAAGGAAAGAAATTTCTCATAAACTGATTTCCCTCTAATAAATATAAGAGATGGCCCAAAAAATTCACCTTTAAAGAATGCCTGTGTGCTTTACCGGTTAATCACAAAAGTGAATTCATACCCACTTGCTCGTTCTATCGCTTCCCGTCTGGGAAAGGACCAGACCAAACATATCAGTAAATATACATTTTGCATGGGGGGGGGGGGAAACATAGTTCAAGTTACATAGCTAGTAGCCGTGAGGACGTTATGTTACATTACATTACATTACTTAGCCTTTGTCATTTGTATTAGAGCCTTTAACATGGAAGTAAACCAAAATGTTTAAACGTAGTAAGAGTGTAGGAGTAGTCATGATGGTAAAGTATTTTGGCGAAA
>NW_011369945.1:18350006-18364758 GCF_000735185.1 Notothenia coriiceps
CGGCTGAAACGCCTAGATTGTACTATTTTGTTTACTTCAGCGACATAGTGACATCACTACACAACACTCACGTTTCTATTGGCTAGCACTCCATCGCATTGTACGTAATAGGTGAAGGGGCGGGACATCCCTATGCGGTCACAACAGAGCCAGCCATCCAACCAATCAGAGCAGACTGGGCTCTGGTTTCAGACAGAGGGTGAAAAGAGGTGCTGCAGCACAGTATGAGAAAAATAAAGAGCTTTTATATATCTAATATATTATTATGTCTGTGGACATTAAAGCATGTAAACATGTCACTGTAGAGGCTCTAAATGGAAATATGAAACCTGATAATGTGCATAATAGGGCCTCTTTAAGAGAAACCATTAAACTGAAATTAGAGATAGTGTTTTGAGTCTCCTGTTGTTTTTCTTCACTAATTATCAACAACAGGGATATAGTGTTTTGTTGAGATCTTTTTTTTTTTTTTACCTTGTTATTGCCAACATCAGAGAAGCACTGATTTGTTTTTACTTTGCTGTCTGTCTCTTTGCGGAAATACAAAATAGACTTTCTTTTTTTTTTTGCATCACCCAGAGCCTGATCTTACTTCACACAATAAACCTGCTGTAACAAACTCACTGCAGCACAGAATATGTAATCTTGAATCCCACTTTCCTCAACACTGTAAGAAAACAGTGTTGGCGTGGGGGAGGGTCCCTTAATGGGTTTCATGTTTGCTTGCTGCTATTACATTACAATGAAACCATTAATGGAACGACAGCGAATGACACAAGGGAGTGCATTATTGCTCATCCTGTCTTTAGATCGAAAAATTACACCAATAAATATGGTTGATAGGAACACAAGTCGGGGGGTATGTAGGGGTTACACATCAACAGAATACTAAACTAGAATACTAAACTACCTGTGAAACTATGTAACGAGACCTATGAGAGGAGTTGGGACAGTGCTGGAGAAACATGAAGGTCATTCTGATGCCAAGGAGTTGGAGTAGGAGGACAACGAAAGAAGGAAGGAAAGATGTGGTAACAATAACTACACAAACACCGGTGATGTCTCCCCTAGCGCCTTTCCACCCTTTATTCTCCATGCTCGTCTCTATGGCAACCATTGGCTTTTGAAGCCCACCTTATTCATTGTATTTAATGACACACCCAGGTGATCAATCATGATAAATTATTTCCAATTTCCTAATCCCTGTGGAATATTATAATCTTTAACAAAAGTCTATAAAAATAGGTTACGATACATTTGTTTTATCTGACCATTATAGATAACCCCTTCTCGCCATTCACCACTTCTGTATCGCTTTTAAAAAATTGTACGCAAGCCTGTTTTGGCTTTTGCACAGCTGTATTGTTAAATTGGATTGTGTACGTTGTAAAATTCCAACTGGCAGCTTGTCTTTGGATTTATATGCAAGGGAATGCGAGCGGCATGTAGCACAGCAGTTCAGAATATCATCAACAGCCTCTTGGGGGGAGTGAGAAGAGCAGGAGCGAGATGTTATCATGTGATCATTCAGTTTTCTTACGTGTGCCACTTCGGCAATCATGATGGAAACACCCCGAAGAGGGATACCCAATACAACTCTTGTCCTCGAAAGCAATAAAGAGGAGACCTGCAGAGACCCAGTGCAGATAATAGTAATAGTATAGTAAATAAGGTGATGAGATATCTTCACCCTAGAGGTGATGTAGATCATGGAGGACGTGTGTTCGAGGTTGGCTCATTGTTGTTTACATCTTCTTACATTATTGCAAAATACAACAATGATGTATTGTGTAATACCAGTGTAACGGGTCACAACTGTAAGTGACCTGTTATCGTTCAGTTAACGACAGCGAAGCATCTGGGATGTTTTCTGGCATTTATTCTGAGGACTGAGAACTAAAACAATATTCTCCTTGATTCCACGCTGCACATCCTCCGCAGCACTCACTTCCATGTCACTTTAGTATTCATTATACTAGCTTATTTATAGATTAAGAAATTCTTAAATGAACAAGAACATCTTATTTAGTAATCACACAAAAATACAAACACAAACATACCTGAGAACAAAAACAATATTCTCCTTGATTCCACGCTGCACATCTTTACAAAAGAAAAGAAAGGAAGGGTTAACATGTAAACAAAGAAAATGACGCACATCGCGTCTAATTCCCGCCAAAACCACACCACAGATATCACTAAAAAATGACAATTTCCTACAGTGGAAACCTGGTGGAAACCCAACAAAAAGGGTTCAACAATGTACCCAAATTAACACTCAACAACACACATCACTTCCATCAACCCAAACAGCCGGTCCATCACACAAAACCGCAATGATTTGTAACACCTCTCCCAGCAACGTAATTCATAGCAATAATTATTGTTTAGCAAAACAAAAGTTATTTATGTTTTTGCTAAGTGCATTTTTATAGGAGGAAAAGTAGGACAGAGGGGGAGTTCTCTGTTCTCTAATGTCTTATAATGCCTTTGGGATATGGACTCAAGTATTATGATAATCATCCTGCTGACAGCTTCATTGCATTATCATTTGACTCTGAATGCTATTATTGCAACTCGGTGCTCCTGCCATTGCTGTATAACATAATTTAAAGATGCTCAAGAAGCAGCTGAGTAAAGATCAGCTTTAAAGCTAAGCACTCGGGTGTTGTTGTTGATTCAGCCTTGACTACTGTGTACTCTAGGTCAAATTGATCTACAATAGCACCTTTAGTTTTGCCTCATAAACCTGTAGTGCTTTCTACATTCAATCTGAAATACCCTTATATCTGATGTACGGCCATTTCCCTGCTCTATACAATACAAGGTTTAAACTGCCAAGTTTTAGTGAGACATTGAAGCCTTATAGCTCTTTTGGAGCATGCACATTCACAATTTCCCCTAAATCATGACAGGTAAACATAAAATGTCTATTGTGTATGTTTTAAGGAGGGGGAAAATAGTGCTCTTGAAAGAGACACTCAAGGTTGTTTGTGTTTGTATGTGAAGGCTTCTCTTCTGTTTATTTTCGTCCATTTGAAAAACATCAATAATCCTGCTGTTTTCATGCACTGTCTCTATGGAGGAATCAGGAAAAACAACCATGAAATCCCGATGCAGTGATATGTTTCTTAAAGTGTAAGGTATCCAGTAAGTAAACAAGCATTCTCACAACATCACAACATAACAGCAAACATTGCACCCTAGTTACAGCCCAACGGCATGTCTTCAAACCAAGATTCAAACAGTGTGAGAAGCCTCCAAATGAACCGGCACCTACAGCGAATGTGCCAAGGCTGGTGCACACAATTAAAACACAACGCTGTGGCAAAATAAAGTTTTCCATTTCCTGCTGCCCATTACCTTGGTACTTACTTGCATAGATGAGCGAGCAGCGAGCTATCCACTTTATGTAACCTTAATTATTACCTGGAACAACACTCAGACTTGCACACCGCAGGCAGAGTCTGCTCCACACTGTGCCTGTGCCAAATGAGCAGTGGATCCAGACAGTGCAATATTTTACACAGAACCATCATGGAGAGAAGTATGCTTGTCTCACTGGTTTTGAGTGGCCATTCAATGGTTAAACACAAAAAGTAAAGCTGTTTTAAGTGGATTAAAAGTACTTTATGAATATTAGAAAATGCTGAAACTCTGAGTCTGAACTCCATTTGAACTGAATAAATTATTTCCCAACTCAAAATGTTGTTTTACCCTTTGGGCTTCAACATTAAGCTTCACTTTTCTTAAAATGCAAGACTTTCCACGGCATAATTAATATTTCCGTTGGAGGATTCTCTTGACTTAGAGGAAAACAGGAACACTCTACCTTGAATATCTTAAAATGATATGCAGTACGTTTCATGGCATCATGAACAACTTAACGTGCATGAAGAATTGTAAATGTCATACTTCTATGCATTTATTTTAGGATTCAATGTGTTTTACCAAAATGCAAAGTAGAAATGTATGAGCTATTGGCAAGGTTATTGCAAATGTAAAAAAAGTTTTTACTCTACATTTGATCTACTCTACTCTCAACTAACTTCCAGGTGCAAGGGCCTCACATTTTTGGATTACAGTCCCCTACCTACAATATTTTCTGGCATTTATTGTTACTTAAAATGCTATAAGAAAGCTACAAACATTACTTGTAACACATTTGCAAACACAGGCTGTATGACTACAGTAATACCTAAATAAATGTTTGTTTACTACTAAACTCCAAACACTCCAGGGATGCAAGCACATTTCTCTATGCATGTCTCTGGTTATTATCCCCTCATATTGCTCTACAGTGTCGACCGTAAGACTTCACTGTGTACTGTTTGCTGTCTGTCAAGTACTCGCCCTAATGCAACATTCAGAGTTGGGCAGTTGACTTTGCCATAGCGTCAGTTTGATATGAGAGGATTCGGAGGGTGGAGAAAGCGAGAAAGCAAGATGTTGCTTTAAATAAATGTCAGCAGTTTCCTACGGTATTTCTTTGTTTGATTACACATTTTATTGACCCGGTAACCTAAATAATACATTTAGGATTGTCCTCAACTTGGGAAATTCAGATTCATATTAGTTTAGATAATTTAATCAACAGATCTCTAAAACTGAGTTCCTCCACAACGAATCATTGAAAAACATTGCAATTAAGTCATTCAGCAGGAAACAGGTATTATGAAAATGAATTTAAAGAAAATTGGACCACGGCCAAAACAAACCAACGGTCCTAAATGTATGTAAATTCGGATGTATTTAGATTTTTGATTGATTTATAATGATTGTGATTCTAACATATAACAAAACAAGAAAATAACCAAAGCCTTAGGGAAACTGATCTTTGGTCAACATGTAGCCTTAAAGTAGGACTTTTTAGTCGAATCATCAGCCACTTATCACCCTCATAACAAACCCTCCTGTTCTCTTTGTTGAAACGCATGCATCAGTTGACCTCGTCATTCACTTCTTTCACATAGTTAGATGTTTCAAGCACCCTGACTCATACTCTGGCATTAAACAAGTTAATTGCTTCCCTGGGCAGAGTACAGCTGTGAATAAATATCCACTAATTGAGTCGTTTTCTGAATTCAGACTCATTTGAATCACATTGGGTCTAACTGGCTCCTGCTGACGTCCTGCAGTGTTGATGAGAAAATTATATTTGACCAGAGGAGTCACACCCACTGAGTAAGAATGGCACTGGCTTCCAATTAAAATGGATCACAATCTCGTACGCTTACACTCTCACCGCTATACATACATTACTGAGATTGTAATGCCTTAATTCTCTCATACATTCACAAAGAGAATAGAAATGTGCCTTATCTCAGAGTGAGCTGTAACCTTGAACGCTAAATAAGTAATTTTATTTCGCCCTCATGGAAATACATCAGATTGCCCCTTTACCTTAATGCACTAACAGTGTCTTAGTTTTGATTGTGCAATTGTCACTAGAGGTGTAGAGAAACTGGAACGTTAGGAATATAATGAGGGATGTTATATATTTTATGACCAGACACCTGGAGTAGTATCATCAAAAAGCAGGTTTCTTACATCTTCAGATGAAAGGGTTTTATTGAATCAGGCCTACACAATAACGAACACAAATGAAGTGCACCTTAGATAGGCTAGAATAACTTATTAAAGCCCTAAACTATCTAATATTCATAATTTTGCACCTCGGTACACCCTCAGGCATCAGGTTCTCATGCCTTAGGCAACAGAATTGTTTTCGATTATAATAAATTTGAGTTTTTTATATACCTGAAATCTCCAGTTTGGAAGAGCAAGAATATTTTCATCTTCTTTTGTATTTACCAGAAATCCTGTAAATGGAAATCCTCTAAATGACAGCCCTTTCAGAGAAGTGTTCAGTAATTCTCCTATATGTAAGTATGGCCTGGAGGGCCCGCAGTGGGGGAATGGCAGGTAAGAAGAGGTTGCTCAGGGCAGACAGTGATGGATGGGGAGTGTCAGGAGCCATCGGCTTAGTGTTAAGCATACTCTGCATCTCTCTCTCGTCCCGCTGCCCTTTAAGGAGCCGGCACTCCATAACTCAGCCGCATATTGGAGGGAGGAAGGTGGAACGCCAGGCGCTGGTTAGCACTGATAAAGGTCTTTCTCCTTGAGAGGTGAATAAAGAGTAAACAGCATGAGATGATCTTCACCTTTGTAATGTGGACATTTGCACATGTGCGCATGCTGGTGAGTGATGTGTTTGTTTTGTGTGACAGAAAGAGAAAGTGCCAGCCCCGGCTAATCGGTCTGTCACTCAAGGAAGTTCACATAGATCTGATCAGGATTGGCTGGACTTTGGATATGGACACGGTGTAAGACAATTGATTGGTTCCTTTTAATTGTATTGTCTTGGAGGTTTTCTCTGTACAGTATATAAAAAAAAACAAATGTGTCATTGTTTATGTTTAGTGCAGCAAGGTGTGAAGTAACTTCTCAGTAAAGCAAACTGAGAATTGTCTGAATGGCCAATATGCAGAGACTGAACCTGGGGGTAATCGTCCAAGAAATGTTTCATCAACTTGAGGGGACTCCTCAGCAGATTTGCATCCCCTCCTGTTTGCCTCATCTTTCCAACTTTCTCTCTCACTTGATGAATGACCCTGAACAGCTGTCAGTGTAGTGTCATTTAATGGTTTCTGCAATCAGTGTGACATGTCTGCAGTAATAATAATAATAATAATCCTTATATTTATTATAGCGCTTTATCAATGACTCAAAGCGCTTTACAAATACACATTACATATACAGATCATACATACATGTAATGGTCATCTACTGTGGACAATACCCACAGGAGCAAGTTCAGGTGAAGTGTCTTGCCCAAGGACACAACGGCTTTACAGACGCAGCGGCGGCGGGTTTCACCCCCTTGATCAATGCACTGCGCCACACCGCCCATCTTCACACCTCAAAGTCATCGAGGCGCTTTTACAAGTACACACATTGATATTATACATGTACTGTGGACAATACCCACAGGAGCAAATTCGGGTGAAGTGTCTTGCCCAAGGACACAACGGCCTGAAGCAGTAAACAGAGACCCCTTCATGTTGTGTGGAGGAGAAAAAACACAAACAGTGTCAATGCATTACTCAGTCACTTTAAGTCCTGTATGCCCAAACAATGGATAATATATCTTTGAAGTTGAAACACATGCATGTCACTGTGATGTGACCATGTGGAAATATTTCAGGAAGAATTTTCTTTAAAATGCCAGATATGTCAATGTCACCTACAGAAAAAGCAGTAACAACAAAAAAGAAAAACTGAAAAAAATCAAGAACACTGAAATGTGACTGAATTGAAAATAGAGCCTATTCTTTTATTTTAAATATTTTTATAGCTGTAATATCTTATAATTAATAACTAATCGGTCAGATATTTGTGCTCCTCACTCTAGTTCCACCGTAATAATGGAGTTAGACTGGTGCTTTTACCATCCCCCCAACACTTCATAACAAGGAGAAATTAAGGGACATAATGAAGGAAACAAATAAATTACATTTTGTACTCGTACTGATGATAATGATGAAGGCAAAGAGCTGAAACATGTTTCTTTGGCTGCTGCTCTGCATTCAATAAGCGTACATTTGAGAGGGCACATCTTCATCTTTGATCTGCTTTCAATCTAAACTTGAGAGAACAAATCAAACTGAACCACACAACTGGTTTCAAGCAATAATTGGATTGCCAGTAATAAGGATTCTTGTTACATAGAAATGGAAAGAGTGTCCCAATAGAAGTTGTTTGGTTTATTTATAATCATATTCTGTATGTATTTTGCAAGAAGAAAAAACAGCTGAAGTGTGATGTTTCCATGGCAGAGAGAGAAACTAAATCAATGCACACCTGACAGAATATGATGAAATCATGACGGCATGCATAGATCTGTTCAATGCATCAGGGCTGTCTTCAAAGCTAATAATATTCTTTTCATTTCGGCACTGCTTTGTTACCATGTGCTGTGTTTCTCTTCAGGAGAGTCTTCTGAGTGAGCGTTGACTCTGAATAAGAGCTCTGAACATTAAATTACATCCATCATGTTGATAACAGTTATTCTACTGCGTTTGAATCTAAGGATGTCACATCTAATGATGCTGTATTTTCTGTACACGAGTAGTCCCTACTACGTGTTTAACTGTCATCTTTAATGCCTTTATTGAGAATCCAATGACGCAAAACTTGGAACTCTGAAAAGGGTTAAAATAAAAGTATTGTATACAATGAACAACATTAATCAAATTATTATAACTTTTTACTTTGTCACAAGAAATGAACAGGAGTATTTGCTCCATATGTAAATAGTACACTTTGTGTGACACTAAAGTCTCTCAAACATGATTATAATATATATACTTTAAAGATTCATTTTGAAGCATTAAATGTCAGGTTGGGGTTTTAGAAGGAAAAAAACACTCAAGTTGAGGTTTCAGGTGGAGCAGAAAAGCAAATGTAAGCTTGCACTTTTTCGCCTGACTATCAGCATTGAACTCACTAAATAAAGGGTATTTGACCATAAGTAATGACACGGAACATCTTGGTTTATGATGTCCCGGAGTTGTACAGATATAGATACCTGTGTCAGCTGGTCAATGAGCCACAGGTCCACCGGCGTGCATCTGCTCAGTGTGATGAATTGAGCAGTGACATCTGTCTGGGAATGTTGCCGTGCCTCTTTGTCCCACAGCGAGCGGCTCATTGCTCAGTGGAGATGTGGAGTCAGGACGGGCAGCAGGACCATCTGAGGCTAACAGGCTACAGGGACAGAAGGCATTTGGGACTCTGTTTCGGGTACATCTGGGCAGCCGGCTGTCCTCTATCTGCTATAAGAGCCAGACTCAGCACAAAGTCCAGCTGTCACTTCTGCTGCAACAAATGCTCCCATTTATTTGCCTTCTTAACTTTCTAACAAAAATAGCTTTCTTTTAATTTGATGAGTTAGAAATTGAGTTGCACTCCATGGGAGTTGCACTCAATTAAAACAGGTTATTTATTGCATCATCCACTCCCTTTTTTTATGATCCAGTGTCTTAAAGAACTACGATGTAAGATAAATCCCTTACGCATATTTCATCTATATCCTATGCATCGCTTTATGCTGCTTAATCCGCCTTTTTAATCTTTACAGTAGCTACTTGGAGCATTTTTGCCACCATAGGGGGGCTTACAGTGGGTTTCAGTGCAAAGAGAACATCTGACTTTCACATTGAGAGTTTACCATTAACTTTCCTTTTCAAAGCCATTACCCACGCACAGCACCTCAGGCCCATAATACCAACTAATGAATCCACACTTCATGCTGTTTCCCTCATTAGGAAGTGTTGAGAGTGGAGGTCTGCATCCGGAGTAAAGAGATGGAAACTTTTGAGCCCTCAGATGTAAAGAGAAGGAACTGATGATATTGTTGATTGTTACCTTCTGTGGGGTTAAAACTATGTTTGTTTCAAAGATTGGGTAAATAGTTTAATGCCAAAATGCCAAAAGTTAGACTAAACCCAAAATGTCTATTAACCATTATTCAAATTCTGGTCCGAAGAAACTGCAATACATTTTGGAGCTTATCCACCAGAAAGTGATTATAATGAAATGTTTTTTTGACAAGCTCCGTTTTCTAAAAATGTATACAAAAATGACATCTGCCTTTTGAGTTTTCAACAAAATCCTTCCTATGCAAAGTTTCTGTAAAACAATTTTAGCTTCCTCATTGATGGATGACCAGAGATGACAAGATTTCTTTGCAGGAAAATTAAACCCTCAAATATCTGCTGCAGTGTAGTTCATGTATGTGATGTCTATTTGAATGTTGAGTCTGCTCTATGTCTTCATATTCTATTAATATCTTTTTGAAGAAGAGTGATAATCAACATTAATTTAAAGTTAATGTGATAGAGTAAAGAGAAAGTGCTAAAGTAAAAGCCCACTAATGGGCAAAAAAGCTCTTCGATGGCTTACAATTGTGCACTTTACTAACAGAAATAACAACTCTTAAATTGGAATGTAAAGTCTGTGTGATGTATGAGTCACTTGCCTCTGATTTGTTGAGACAAAAGAGAAGCAAAATGGCCATTCAGGCAAGAGACTTATAGAAATGTAATTGAAAGAAACACACTATGCCAAGAATACCGTGAACAGGACAAGCCATCAGCTTCCCAACAAAACAAAATTATTTTAAAACAGTTCAGTCAGACTAAAAGTAAATACAGATGTAGATCCAATATTCTGTTACACTAGGTGCTGAGTAAAATATCATCATGGATAAAAAACTAATCGGATGGAAATATTCGAATGACAACCAGGTTGCCAACTGACAGATTGAGCCTTAATCACAAAAGAGTGAAAGGTTAAAATTGACCGATATTGTAAGGCCTATGAGCTAGTTGAAGTGATATTTATTTTCTCAGACACCCATAACATTTTATTGAATATGCAATGTATTGTGATCAAAGGGTCAGTGGTCAAATACAGAGAGCAACTTCAATCAATCAGTATTGAATCAAACAGCTGATTTAGCGTGCAGGAACAACATCAAAGAGCCCTGCTGTCCAAATACTGCATTAAACTGATCTCATTATTCATTCATTATCAGCCTCTCTTGTCATTTAACGACACAGGCATAAACCATTGTTTGGAGAACAGTGTCAAGTTTCCATTTGTGCATACAAAAGAGTTGCATGCTAATCCAGGGGCATTCTTCACATATAAACCGCAGCAGTGCGATCAAATGTAAAGTACCCCAGTCTGTATGCAAATGAGTTGATTAATTAGAAAGACTGCATTGTGCTCGGTTTCTTCTCCGTGGTCATAGGGTAGGTGACTGAGAGATGGGGAAGGACTTGAGGAAGAGACAAAATCAATATCTCAACGTTTCAGGTCTCCCTGGGCTTTTTATAGTAACTCGATGCACAGGTGTTAATCACTGAGTCAATTGTTTCATTAATCAAGTGAAGAGTCCCTGAAGGTAGAGACAGGTATTACAGCTCTCTCTCTCTCTCCGTCCTGTCCTCCTTCTGACAGGTAGATAACTATCCCTAAAAGAGAGAGGAGATAGAGGTGACTGTGCTACAGCGGAGCCAAATCTCACTGGGAGGCTGTCAGGATGAGCTCCAACACGGAAGAAGTGTCCTGTCCTGATCGTCTTGTTTCCGCGGCTGGCTGTTTGGGGTTGATGGGACCAGTTGTGTTTTGACAGTTGCTGTCTCTTCCTCCGAGTGCTGAAATCTTACCTTTGAGAGTAGATGACCAGACACAGGCTTCACATGATACTGCATTAGATTTTCAGGCTTTTTTGTTGCTCAGGATATATTCAAACAACAAATGAAAAACATAAAATGCTTTCGTCATTGTGCAGATTCAGAAACGTACCCAACAGGTTCACTTACCCGCAATTAGTTTGCTAATTTGAAGCTGCTTGTTCAATGAGTCATTTCATTATAATAATGAGCACACTTTAAGTAAATAGTTAAACGTTTTGATTCATTCTATCTTCCTATCTTTCTCTACAACATTTCCTGTTGTGATTTAGGGCCTTTTTCAATATATTTTGTTGTGTTATATTCTCTATAAACAAGTTATAAATACTCTTTACACGCGTAAAGTACATTTTTGACTACTGGGCACAAGAAAGCACATTTTCAGTAAATGTGGGCTGGAGGCTTAAGGCTTATTTTAGTCTTTAGTCTTATGTTAGTGGCATTGGACCTAGTTAGGCCTAAACATGTGTATTTATATAACAAAAACAGCTTTTATACGTACACATAGTTATATATTGTATAGTACACATAGATTAAACATTGTGCATGGGCAACAACGTTTAAAGGTGGGGTGGGTAATTTTGGAGAAACCAGCTCGAGTGCGCTAGAATTTGGAAATACACAGCCGGAAAAAATCTGCCACTTCCTTACAGAGCCCCTCCTCCAACACGCACAAACGCGCACATGACCAATGAGGGCACGAGATAAGTTTGTGCACAGATGGAAGGCTGACATGCAGGTAGGCCATCCAGTTATTTTAGCCGGCCGGCTAAAATGATTGGTCGTGCTTTTTACAGTACTACGGCTTCCACAGATGACATTTTTGTATGGATTTGTTGTCAAAGCACTTAAGATATTCATTGCTATCGGGATGTTAAGAGAATTCCATGGAATATAACAACAAGTGTATCTCGAGGCCGGTTTCCTCCAAACTAACCTACCCCCCACCTTTAAAGTTGAATTAATTTAGTCTTGTGAAATGGTATTTTTAGCAGGAAAATCCATAAAGCACATAAACACTGGACACAACATAAAATGAATCTAAATATGCGACGCTGTCCTTGGCAGGTTTATAATTATGTCTCAAGGGAAGGTCTGAATTTCTAAGGCAGCGGCAATTATACCTGTGAAAAATACTGCACTGTGCTCATTATACCGTTCACTGAATCCTCGTTTGGATACTACACTCAAGTGCAATTGCTTTGTATTTATATGCAGAACGTACAGTAAAGCAAGAATGCATTCATTCCATCCAACTTATTTATACATGAGGACGTGCTTACAACAGCATATGCAGAAGGATGCATACTTTACACCTCAAAGCTCATTGTTTTCTCGGGACGCATGGAGGATAAAAAAATTAAGCGCAAGGTCATCGCTTGCGATAATAGATGCTGGCATGTAGAGGAAACAACAACCATATTGCCAGAAGAAGCAAGACACAAAGAAAAACAGAAAGCACACACACAGTGACTAATAGTCGAGTTTGTATAATTAATGCTGGCCTTCATGTGTTTCGTATTCATGGAAGAATTCTATATTCTACTGGGCCAGAAACGTGTCTTCCTGTTGGAACAAATATAATATAGGTATACTGTGTATTGAGAGATAATAATTTAGAGGGAATTATCCGTCTTCATCGCCTGCAGACCTTCCTTGTGTCCTTGGAAGTCTCCTTTAAGGACCAGAACTCCTACAGGCTTGAACCCAGCAGCTGACGCCTCCTCTCTGACGCCCTTCATGTATATGTATACATGTATGTGCGCAGTCTTAAGCTAAGAAAAACTATCTGAGCCAAACAGCTGTGGAGATGATTATGGATCTTCATATTCCTAAAAGGACAATTGGAGTAAAAACAAAAAACCCGAGGCGATTGATCTGTATTCTTGTCGCCCTCTGGCACATACTGTACTTAAAGAGAAGCCTGAGAAGGGATGATTTTGATCAGCCGTGAGGAAAGACTCCACAGCAGCCTCCTGAATGGCTTGAGCAAAATCCTCCAGCAAGCAGGCGAATGATTAATAAAATCTCAAACTGGGACCCAGATAAGAGCATTGAGTAGGCTTATAATGCCTATGACAGACATATAAAGGGTTGAATATTGCGAGATTTTTCCTCACTGAGATAATCGTGTGGAACAGATGAGCCCAGCTCGGACGCAAGTCTCTGAGGGCTCACCAGCGAACAGAAGCTACAATAAGGCGACTGGGGAGAATGAGGGGAGCGATTTTATTGAGTGCAGCAGAGAGAAAGGCCTTGGTGTGGGAAAAGTCTTCTTAATGCCCTTGGAAGGAAGAGGGCCAGTGTCACCGCTTGGGGACTGCATGCAAGTGTGTGTGTGTTGTGTGTGTGTGTGTGTGTGCGCGACTCAAAGCCTAAGCAGACTGTCACCTCTGCCTTCGTTCTGCCACTCATCCTCGTATCGCATGTTGTGTGTTGTGTGTGCAATGCATGTTTTAGCTTTAATACCAATTTGTGTGTGTGTGTGAGATATTTATTCATGTGTGACAGACCTTCCACTTATTCCCAACTTAAAAGGTGTTTAAAAAGATGAGCGTGAGCGTCCTTTGAAAACTAAAACAGGGATGAAGGCTCTGTAGCATTGTAAGTTGTCTGCCTTCCAGTTTAATTAGGAGAAGAGACCTTCAACTGTACCGGGGTAGGCTTTGACAGGGCTGAATTCTTAGGGTGAATGCCTGGAAGAAGAAGGGTGACGCTGACGGAAAACACTTTGACAAGGTCGTTAGGTGTGAAACCGAAAGAACAAAGGTGGGGTTGGTTTCAGTCTTCAATCACCGATGACTTTGTGGTGAATTAAAGTTCTCGCTTCTAATGACTCTGAGACTCACACCCCGACAAAGGTTGTCACAAAGGATCCAGTGGTCCTTGTGGGAAGTTTTGTTAACAAATGAGAAGACATAGAGGGTGGACGAGGGCAAAAGAAGGGACGACGATTCTTAAGCGGCTGGCGAGTAATACCCTTTCATATGTGGAAAAGACAATTTCTGCGATCAAGGTTTTTCTCTCTTCTTCAAAGTCAGATCAATTTTCCTTCATTGCGCCACGGTCAGCGGTGATTTAATAACGCCTAAATTACAATGCTAATTTGAATCAAAAGTGACAGTGAAGGAGTGTGTCAAAAACCAGATTACCGCCTGTGTGGCATACAATGACAGTTATGAAGTAAGCGCAATTTTGTGACATTTATGGCCCACAAAGCCCTCAGGTCCCTTACTGATTGTGAAAGCTTACTTTATAAAGACGCATTGATTACTTGAAATGTAGCGCACTGACCCGACACATCCAGAAAGTGTTACAAGTAAAATAAGACCAAACAATACTGTAGGTAGATTTTTCTTTGGTATGTTATTCCAGTTGATATACTGTCGCACAGTTTTGAATTCAACTTTTTAGTCTTCTCCAGCATGGTCTTTAAATAGCTTTCTCCCCTCCTCACTGTTCGAAGAAGAGAGCCGCTGCCTTTCATA
>NW_011369945.1:18364822-18384905 GCF_000735185.1 Notothenia coriiceps
TCGGTGAGCGTGAGTCGTTTGGCTTTCTTGTCCGCAGCAGCAGAAAGCATTTTCGAATGTTTGAATGAATCAAAGTGGGTCGTCACCGTCGACTTTCTCTTATGCTCCACCACACAGTTGCACGGGGTGCAGAATAGTTTCCCCCCACTTTTTGCCCGGTCTTTAGTAGAAATGTTCGTCGCTAAATGAGATGGATTAGATTTTTTCATCTTGGTGTTTTCTCTATCGTGTGAGCTCCACACGTTCACTCTATACAGTGTTGTTTACATTCTGTGATGCGCGAGCTGATGACGTCACGTCAAGACGAGTTAACTTTTTTTTTTCTCAACTTTGTGTGGAAAAATGTGGGGATTATGCGGGCTTTTGATAAATATACGGCCTTTTAAAAATCTGCGCCATTTTGCTGATTATGCGGTAAATTCTGCGATCACAGTATCGCAATTTTCTGGAGGGTCTAACTTACAAGTCATATAACTGTGCTGGTCAAGGTGCGCATGTTATTCTGACTCATAAGAGGTTCACTTTATTTGTACGTTTCCCTCTCTGTGTTGCAGTATATATTTGATCAATAGGTTTATTTTCCTTGGATGTATAAATCAGATGTAATGAATGAACACAACGTCCCTGTTTGAGCTCCTATTACTTTCATTTCATTGAACAGCGAGGTGTAATTCCACTCTGCTATTTCTTCCGCCCCATTGTATCAATCACATGGCATTGTTTCAGTTTGAAGAAGAAGAATTAACCCCTTTCACGATCCATGTTTCAGTGAAATGTTTTCAGATCACAAACACTTTGCTTATTGACTCAGCCTTTAAAAGCGTCCTCGGCTGGAGCACTGGACTGAATAGGATATCCCATGTGTTAAATCAGGCGTGAATCTCCAATAATAGCGGACATCCTGACGCTGAAATGAACACATCAAGAGCAGGACATAGATCAAATAAAGATATTATTCACTATAACTGGCCATCCAATGTAATATATAGTGCCAAGTTGTGTTATTATTGCATACATCTCTGTTTGATAAAAGCAGAACATATTAATGAGACAGCTAACTGCTAGTTCATATAAGCCAGTTAACTTTTTCTGTTTATTTATTTTAAATTGTAGATCTTTTAACCTCCCCCTGCCATATAAAAAACAGCTTCTCTTTTTAGAGTGTCATCATGCTGGAAGGCACTTTGGTTCACACTCAGTTAAGTGTGAATTGCTGTTTTCATGCTTGAGGACAGTTTACGTATTGAGTGCACATGTCGGTATAATATCTGAGGTTAAATGTTGTTACGCGTCAAGAATAGCATTTTGTGAAAACAGATTTATACTTAACCCTCAGGTTTACTCAGACATAAATTATAATACACACATTGGCTTCTTGTTTCATAAAACATACTATTTTCAAAATGATTGCACGATGGTTTGCGCATTAATATCAATTTAATAACATCAATCTCCAATACTATTATGATGAAGATGATCCTCACTTGGCAGCATGAGTGCTGTTTATTGAGCTGTGTTAATGTTGACATAATGATACAAAATGGCTATATTGCCTTGTTCTGTATGTCAAACTAAAAGCAATCTAAATTCATATGTAATTTTCTTTTAAACGGTAAAACTGTCATGTCTTCCCTGCCACTGCTCCTATACCTTCATTTCAGTTTTCTTTTAACATCATGAATGGATTGTCAGTTTTCCAAATGTTCTGTTTTAATATAGACATAGTAATAATAATAAAAATCCCATATTAGTACAACTGTATTATTCCCCCGATCAAGTTACTTTTGTAGCTATTAAATTCTGACAAGCATTGGAGAAGGTCAAAGATTCACAGGACACTTTGTTTGTCTACTCATATTCACTAAATCTGAGAGACAACCATGTGCGCACTGATTGGATGACTCAATGGCTACTTGATAGATGGATGAATACTGCACATCAAGGACAAACATTTGATCTTTCAAACATCCCCTCCCTGTGGTTTCTTGAAGTGATTGGCTCCCTATTTGGAAAACAGAGATGAAAGAAACCTACAGTGGCTAAATAATGAATACATCTACTTCCTTTGTTGGCTCATGATCAAGCCAAACCAGCAAGATAAATCATAACTGTATTTCAGACTCTTTTACCTAAATCACCTTGGTACCCAATTGAAATAAATAAATATTCCAAAGGATGGCACTGCTTTGGTGAATAACATTTCACAGTGTCTGGGTCCAGGAGGCGTCATACTGAGAGAAACTGCAGGGAAAATTGAATTGGACTTGGCCAAAACATGGCTGCTGAAGAGGCTGGTTTGCCTTTACTTACCGCATCAGTGAGAGTCTGCTCTCTGACACTGCTGTCTTCTGAATTCAAGCCAAGGCCTCCTGCCTGCCACCGAGGTACAACAAGGTTGAAGCTGCGCAGCACTTTAAAGAGAATATTTAAATGCCTGCTGATAAATTGGGCCCTGTGGTGTGCTGTGTCTGTTTGTTCACTTCATGTGTTTTGGTGTCCTTGTCAAATGATCTTGCGGTCTGCACAGTCAGCGAGTCAGCCGTATGCTCTGATCTCGCTTCGTTGAGACTTCTACTTCAACTTCTACTTCAACTTCAACTTCCCCTTCAACTTCCCCTTCAACTTCCCCAGCTAAAGTTATAATTGTAACATTTATGCAGCACATATTATGTCTCCAAATTGGATTGACCTGAAGGTACCATCAGCCCACAGAGAGAGCATAACGGTCATATTGATAATGGTCATATTGATAGGGTAATTATCAGCAAAGCTTTACAGGTCAAATAAAGTCTTTAAACAGGGATTTTGGAGTCAAAGCTTTGTCATTTTTACACCATATATAGCGCTGAACACAGATTACAGTATCACCTGAAACCAGAGGTGAGAAAAAAAGCGCTCACTTTTTACAAGGGGCACAAATGAGGTCGTAGTAGCATGTAGGATGAATAACATAGTTATCCCTTAGGATCCATTTCCGTTGACGGAGGCTTCACCCACCTATGCATTTCCAACTCTGTGAGACCAGGGTTCTTTGAAGATGAGATATTATTCAAAGCGGCTTGGGGGAAGTACACCTTATCCTTGCCTTATTGCATGTCTCTGTTTGGTTGGCATAGGTTAACTCAGTGAATAATGTGAGAGACTGATTTCAAATTCAAGTTGTGGAAGATGCTCTCAGCCTGTTCTCTCTTTTAATTCTATCTCATGTATTTTAAAGCTGTTTTTGCTTTTTTTACAAGAGCGTACAAGTTTCACATTTTAAAAACACAGCTATACATTAGGAAGCTCCACCATCACCCTTAACTTAATTCAAAAACGATGTCTCAATACGACTCACAGCTGTCAATGACACTGAATAATTAATGGAGAACATAATACTTGGACTGTAGCCTGGCTTCATTACATCCCTTTGTGGGCTCTTTTCATTTATGCAGTGAACTTATTCGTGAGGGAGCAGTTAAAGCGTTTCTTCATCCCCTCTAGCTCAGTATCCCACAGCAAAGGCTTCTCTCTCTGCTGTAATCAAAGGAAAATGTGCAGCATGAGCACATTCACTTAGGGCTTGCTAATCTTCAGCTCCGACTGTTTTCTGAGCTGCAAACCACTGGAGGGGCGTGAGGGAGGAGGCGCGTGTGACAGTGCTGTTTCCTTGTTAAGGAGAAGTGAGGTGAAGTAGAAGGCAAAATGACGGAGATGATCGAGTGAATATTCTTGGCAGATGTCTGAGCTATCCGCTAGCGTTTTATTTCCACCCCCGATTTCATGGCAACCCAATTATGTATAAAAAAAGTAGCACTGGATGTAGCGTGAAGCTGCACAGGGACGCCGTTTGATTCTTAATTGAAATGATGCCATGGGCAAGAGGTAAAGTTTAAAGAGATTGTGATGTTACTGAAGTATTCCCTCAGCTGTGAGGGGGGAGGACCCCCATTCGCTTTATCCATCTGAGGGGGAAAAAACCCCTTAACTAGGAATGGTTAGAGCATTCCTTATGGAGAAGATAAAAAAGAGGAATATTCAGCACTCAAAATCATACAGACTATTTATAAAAACCTGAAAGTTTGAACTTAGTAGAGCAGGGACTCACCCAGAGAGCTGTGTAAAGGAACTTCTTTCTCGACGCTGATAGATATCAGAGTTATCACAGACCCAGAGGATTGAAACAGAAACCATGTGTTCTGTTCAACCAATCTGAAAGACTGGATGAGAATTCCCTTCATCTCACAGATTTGGGGTGTGTGATACACTGCTGATCATCACGGCATGATGGCTATCCAGTAGAGGCAGCACTTTTCTGTGTTCTCTCTCTGTGTGTAGTAACTTGTGACCAAATGTTTTATAACAGGAGTACTAGAGTGGGTCGGTGGTTTTTGACAGTAAGTGTTCATCTTGTTATTATCACTGTGTTTACTGAGTGTGCAAAATATACAACATGATTATTCATTAAGTATACTTTTTAAAATCTTCAAACCTGTACAAGTGCAATTATATATGTTTTCTATTCACATCTTCCTCAATAACCAGCAATAGCTGATAGTTGGCCACCGGCAGCAACACAAGGTGTGAACACATCTCTGATATATAACCCCCTTTTTAATGGATATAGTTGAAATCACCAGCGTCTCTGTTTTATGTGCATTTAAACTATCATTTTGGTGGCTTCTATTTTTATTATTTTGTTTTCAGGCATAAACATTTGTCTGACTTTGTGTTCAGGGCAAAGTATGCCCATTTTATAAAGACAAAGCTATGTAATACAAGTGTGTAATAAACAAACAATCTCTAATAGCAGTGGTACGTACAAATAAATAGTGTAATTCCTGCTTATGTAATTATGTGTTTTTTATGGTCTTTTTGGCTTCAATATTTATTTCCCTGAGTTTTTTTTACATTTAATCATAATTGTGGTGATTTGTAAGTATTCAATAATGTCTCTTTTCCACAGGCTTAATAAGAGATTATACATTCCTTAAGCCAATGTGATAAAGTTAAAACAATGATTACATTAAACAAGGGCAGCTCTGCTTAGCTTCTGGCCTGAGACTTAATATATGTCATCTCTTTCATCACCCTCTTACTCTTACTAAGCTATGTCTAAAAGGCTTACAAATCTGTGACTCAACATAAATAAACAAATCACAAGAAAACCATTCCCGCTTATATTCCTGTAAACATCTTTAGGATTGCACTTTGTAAAGCCTGAATGCTTTATTGTGCCCATTTTATGTAAGAATCTAGCAAGCCTCGCACTTTCTTTGCAAAGCTGATAAATATAAACGATGGCTCTGCGACCTGAAATTTTGTTTTGCATTGCTGCGCTCTGTGTCTATTCTGAGGACTGAAAGGTTGTGTTGCATCGAGTAAGACCAAGAGCAACCCTGCTTATCTGCATGGAGAAAAGCAGAAAGCAGATTCAGGTTTATGTTCTGGCCAGCCATAATGCTGTGTGAAGTACAAATGTTGCAGCTAGACTGATGCTGTACAGTTGTGCCAAATGCTGTCAGAAAAAGTCTCCACATAGATTTGCCAACATGTGCCAAGACCCAGAGCTTTTCCAGGACATACTGTCACCCAGAACTAATCTAGCACAGACAGGAATAGAGGACAGGGCACAGTTTTCACTAATTTACTCACAGTGCAAGCCTACTACTGCTTTTTGCCGGTGAGTCACAGTAAATGTAACTAGTCAGTGCTGTTTTAGGATTTTCAGGGATGTTGTGTACATAAATAATATTAAGAGGCCTTCAAGGGGAGGAGTTTATCTCTGTAAAAGCTGTGTTACTGTATATTACCATATTTCTAGCTTGTGATTTGACTAGAGATGTATATAATAAAAAAAACATGTTAGGATCAAATTGAATGAAACACAAGATATTCAAATGACACTTTTGTTGCTGAAACACAAAGCACCTCTTCTGTAACCTCCGAGAGCCTCAGTCATGTCATGTGCAGTTTAAAACCGATGGTACCGTGTTTATAACCCCGGCCAAAAAGCTCAGCTGGGCTTTCTGCTGGGAAATGGACTGCTGGACACTGCCCAAAAGCCCTCAAAGTCATTTCTCCCAACTGTAGTCTTGGGGATTCTTGTTAATCCACCGTACCCATCATCTGTAAATAAGTGGCACACTTTTGGAGAGGGCAGTTTTGAAAGAGTGGTTTGAGGCCAGACACTTACGAGGCCTATCATTCTTTATTTTCACTCTGCTGAGCAAAGCAAATTGGAGGCAGTCAGCAGTGGCAGGTAGGAGACAGGAAGTCTGCGTGTCCACTGTTGTTAAAAAGACTTTCCTCTCAATTTGCAGAGGAAAGAGAGTGTTCAGGTAAAGTTTACACCCTCTGCTCTGTCTTTACTTTTACATAACTTTAAAATATTTGGCTGGCCGTTTACAGCAATTATAAGTAATGTAAAACTTAATTCAGAATAGCAGTTTTTTCTCTTAACTTTAAAATGCCAGGGGCTTTTTTGACTCCCCAGTCATGGTCGGCATTAAACAGTAAATATGCCACAGCTATGATAGGGAATGAATTGTTTGTTTTGCGTCACTGCTTTGCCAGATATTTGTTTTATAAATTGCCAAGGGGTAAGGCGATTATAGAACCTAATTCTCTTTGTGGCATTAATTGCCAAGTAGTTAATTAAAGTGCAGAGCGATTGGAGTGTACACTGTCCCCCAGGATGTAATAAAGCTGATATTATAAACATTTGATTGTGATACTGATACCATAACATATACATATACATATACACTTCCTGTCACCTTTCTGTCATTTCTGAAAACCACAACTGCCACTTTCATTTCCTGTCAACAATAACTAATTAAAGGACTAGCCTCCTTAAAGCAAGAAGGATGGGCTATGTTTAGCTATGTAAAACTAGTTATTAGGCTTTATTGCTAAGGACAATAGGGTTAAATGGGCAGGATTAGCAGACTGATTACAAATATTACACAGCTTAATTGAACAGTTGGATATAGTTGAAGCTGTGGACTTTTGACAAACTTCTCTGTTGTTTATTTGTGATTATCTTATTAAATATTCTGAACAGATGTTCAGGGTCCCTGAGGTCCCCATACTCACAATGAACTTCATTTTCTCTTTTAGTTTTTCAGAGGAAATGTTATTCCCATAAAGTTGTATTAAATAATGCATTCATTTGTGACTATAACATAGTTGTAAGTTATTGTGTTTATGTGCCCAAAGTCCAAAGGTGTTTCTGTTAAGGGGGGTTAAAGTAGGAAACAAGTAACTTTCCTTCGAATTTCCCTATGTCGGTTTGTAATTTTGTTGCTGTGGGTTTTAGAAATTCATTGTCAATTGATAAGAGTACTTTTCCTAAACACCTTCTCTGTCCTGGCTTTTAGTTTAATAATGAATTAATAATACATATCCTCTAGTTATAGACAGACGACCATTTGTGATCAAACACAAATAGGCTTTTTGGATTCATAATATTTATTTGAATCCTAAATCGTCATTAAAGTCAATCTCTCTGACCCTCCAAAAATTCAACCAGACTAATGTCTTCGTACTGCTGGATTTTTTTGAAGTGTTTTTATGGCTGAAGCAGCTCTGCCCAGCTGGCAAGCTCCTGCCTTTTTGAGCACCGCAGCACTGTGCAGTCCGCTCACAGTTGTTTCATGTCCGTCACATTAGCCAGATTCTGCAGATAATATCTAATAGCTGTAAAACAGATGTGCTCCAAATGTTAACTCATCACATATGGATGAGTTTATTATCCAAGTATGCAAAATGAAGGTTGATGCCAATTCATAAAAGGATGTTGCCAATATGTATATCATGATTTAGAAATGAATACTCTCTGTTGTTGTATAACTGATTGCTGTTATATGTCTAGCTGACCTAATGCAGTCTTTCCTTTTAGTCTTTTATTTTCATTTCTTTTTTATTTTTGTTGTTGTAATAATATTATTTCATCATGTCACCGTACGTTATCTTCCCCATGCTAAACACCAAAAACATTCAAGTGAATCATTTAGCAGCTAAAAATACAGATTTCCCTCAGGAGTTGGTGGAGACCAAAAACAGAGTAAAACAGTGAATATTGGGCTTACATTGATCAGATGGCCAGCAACACAACATAAATTACAACTTTGCTCTGAGAACGAAGGCTGCCTGCCTCCAAAAGAATCTCATTAAAACCTACAATATCCAAAGTTGAATAATGATCGAGATGCATGTCTTTATATATACTTCTTATTTTACGAAACCTTTCACTAACTGAAATGCAGCTGGAACATTGCCACACTGCATTATTCTGAATATAAGTGCCTGAGGTTTTTTTATGTTTCTTCTACCAGGGAATGCCACGGGTATCAAAGCGATCAGGGGGGCTCAGAGGCATGAAGTCCGTTGCTACCCTCCTGCTGTCAGCCTGTTGGTCCACCACCACGGGGCCCTGATCCAACCTGACATGTGACTGCAGTTTGTCCAGCAATACCTTTAGGGTAGGTTTGTCTTTCCTCTATAGGCCTAATCATTTCTCTTTGTTTGTAGAATAACTCAAGGATTTGTATTTTCTTGCCTTTGGCTCTGTATGGTTTCCACAGTCCCCAGCATGTTTTATATGAACTTGTGAAGTTATCTACTCGGTAACCAGCTGCAAAGTGTATGAAACCCACACATTGGTAAAATAACCAATACACCATCACAATGTTTGTTTTTCGTAGAGAGTAAGATGATCCTTTGATTAGATTTGCTGAAATTACAGTGAGCTTAACATTTAGCTTAACAGGGAAAAATGACAAGAATGGCTCTAACGAAATGTAAAAATCTAACTAATTAATTAACATTAACTATTTAATTGATACAAAAGCTGAAGTGAAAACCCATTTAAAAATGATTTAACAAAAAAAGATATGACTTTAGATATGGTGGTAAATCTCTTTTCTCGAGACAAACCAGGCCAGCTGTTTTCTACTGTTTCCGGTTGTTATAGATTACAGATAGGTTACAGATTTTCAGAAAAGCTACCATGAAAGTTATTTGCTGGATAACATATAAATACATATATATTTCAATTAATTAAATATGAATTGCCAAAGATGTATTCACTGCAATGAAAAACAGCCATTTACTGCAGCAGAGATATTTATAATGCAGAACCCTTTGCATGTTCAAGGAGCTCCCCTCTGGCTCTCGAGAGTTAAATTGACGTCAAAGCTCAGTGTGCGCTTATGGTTTAAGCATGTCAGCATGGACGACATGATCACTTGTGCATGCTGCTTTAATGGCCCACCCCATGTTGCACTAATAGCTCAAATTCTTTGCCCTCCCCCATCCTCATCTTCAGTGACTTACATTGACCATCTTGGAAAGGGAAAGGGATTTCCCCCTCCAACCCCCATTGCGCCTAATTCTGCAGATCAATTTTTCCTCGGTTTTATTGCGTTTTGCATCATTGGTTGATCCATGTTGGTCAATATTACAGTAAATGTTTTCATACTCCCAGCCCATAAACACAAGGTATCGCACCAATGCATTAGGCGAGGAAATTACACCTCCACGCTCTCGCCACAGCAGCTTTTATTTGAATACACAATGTCTGAATGAATGTTGTTGTCAATTTCTCATCTTGCTCAACGTGACAAATAGTGTTTTCTCATGGTTTCAATCTAATTTTCTGTCTAGAAGATCAATAGAGTCTCACACTTGGAGTGAAATAGTTTGTGAATTGCTGTTGTCACACATCTCTGGCTTTACAACAGCAGGAAATGGATTACACATAAATACATGCTGGAAATATGTATGTATAATAATATACGACCCGAGCTGTTCTAGTAGCTGACAGCAGTCAGTGGTCTATAATGGCCTCTCTATTGTGTATCTGAAATTACTCATACACTTTATTTATGGCTTTCTGATGGCACTGTAAATAAGTTTGCACATTACACAGTGAATTACCAGAGATGAGATTGCATAAAATGCAATTTTGTACCATTGATGGCGTTGCATGCTATACATACATTTATATGTTAATAGCTACATACACACTTATGTTGTTATATATATATTTTTTTTTGACAGTACAGTTAGATGAGCAGAGATAGGCTGTGCCATAATGATGACCACTTGTGTGTGCCTCGTTTCAAAATGAAGAATGACTGTGTTCTGTTTTTTCCTTCCTCTCATTACGATACTCCACTCCATTCAATCGACGGCAGGCTATTCTATTTCCAAGTGTCATGTTTAATGAACACACAGTTCATTCATTTGCAGGCAGAGAAGGAAGGAAGGAAGGAAGGAAGGAAGGGAGGGGACCGAGCAGTAAAAGACTGACGGAGAGGAAATCAAAAGAAATGAGAGCGAATGAATGAAGCCATAGAAGAGCAATCGAAGAAAGAGAAATGGAGAATAAGGATGGGGGAGGGAAATAAAGTCATAAGGGGTTGCAGTGTAATTGTGAGTTTAGTGCTGTTAGATTGTGTCTCTTCATAGAGGTCCTTAAAGGCTGAAGTCATTTCAGTCAAACCCACAAATTAAAGAATCAGGGATTGTCCAGAAAATCGAATGGGACCTGTGTTACTGTGTTTGGTAGGGTTTTGACAAATGTATTTTCCTATTTTTTCCAACACCTCACATTTACTAAAGCCATGCTATTGTTAGCATGACAACAAGGACCTTGACAGAGAACATGAGAAATGCATTTTCTGTAATGTACTGCCTATATAGCGACGTGACCGCAGTCAGACATACCCATTAAAAATAAATACACAAACATACACAAAGACATGGACTCAAAAGCCATATGACATATAGTTTGTGAAAGCTGCTGCAAATGTGACACCCTTATTATGAAGTTATCTACTGATGGTTGTGTTGAATCTTCAGAATAATTCATGCCAAAGGAGTTGTTGTATTTTGGCCCTTGTTTGTCCATACTGGCCACATTTTCTGAGGACAACAGCAATACTTTCAAGGTAAAGATGTGTATCCCTGAGCTGAAAAGAGCCAAGTCAACAATCCCCTTGGAATGCATTAGAGACTCATCAACGTTACCCTGTCTTAAAAACATCAGCTCAGCTCTTTCTTCTACCCATCCCTTGGGGAAAAAACATTCTCATTAAATAACTTCCATAACAGAGGTGCAATTGAAGAACTTGTGATAGAAAATGTATAGTTGCCTCTGGCGATTTGTAGAGCTACAAATAGAAAACTGCAACTATTGATCTGGTGTAAGTTAGAGAGGATTCATTAGATCGATTAATTTGATGAAATGTGGGTGCTTCAAACAAGGTATTGTCCACAATGGTTGGATATTGTAGATGAAGAGAAAACATTGGCCTCACACCAATTGATTTATTTGGTTTTAATATAAATTGTTATGCTCAACTGTGAACATTCTGGTATCAAAGGATTTAAACAGCAGGGACTGGTTATCTTAAAAGAGCACTGTGCCATTTCACATATACTTTTCAGGCCCATGAAATTGTCCATTAGCTTCAGCCCGGGGCCATGAGAGGTCAAAGAGAGCGAGATTATTTAAACTCACTGAAGGTCATTGGCTTTATGGCTGAGGTCATTCCTCGAATAGACCCTGTGGTGTTTTATTTCCCATCTCTCCACCTCTCTCTTTCTTGTCTTCTCTCTCTTATCTTCTCTTTCTGGTCCATTTTTGACCTTCATCCGTCCACACCCCCTAACTTTTTCCCCCTGCCGTTCCTCACACATTATTAACCTTAAAGCTTTGGATATTTTCCTATTTCTCAGGCCAAACTGATATTGGAGGATTCTGTGTGCTTCATCAGGAAGTTCAGCAGGACACAGTCAGAGAGGTTTTATGAGATAAGATGGCACTGTCCCCCCCATGTACACACATGTGCACATGAACACACAGTTGGCATCTGTCTCTATTACACAACAATATTTCCTTGGAGCAGACGACAGGGAGATAGAGATAACAGGTCACCTGCATTTCTCAAATCCGCTAGAGCCGTTCCATTTGTGCCGTGCATCTCCTCTTCATTTATCCACTTGTCTTCATAAATTTTATCCAGGGGCTCAGTGGAGCTTGTGTTTTCAACCGCCATACATCGCAAGATACGGAGTAGGCTATGTGACTTTCCTTCAAATGTTTTATTTTGACATGTTTTGTATCTTCAGTCAAGGATTTCTGCCTAAGAATCCCATGGGGCTCATATTTCGGCTTACTTATTTGACTCACGTGTTTCAGTGTCTTATTCTGGGGCTGTTCTTGGCAACAGCAAATGCTGGCAACCTATGATAGGAGCTTAACAAAATATAAAATTCACCTTGGAGTTTAAATGGTAAGGTTACTATGGTAAAGGCACTGTGTGGAGATTTCACACTTTATAAGCATTGCCAAATACATTGCAAATACATTTTTCCTTTCCAATGACAGCCGGCTAAGATTACATTTTTGAAGGATTGAGTGCTCCTACAGTACATGTGTTGAAGACATTCTCCTCATGCTGCAATTACTACAATTACTTTTTATGCCACTTGGGGGCAGTGGAAACGTCTTGTGAATAAAACATTGACATACATTTCCTTTTTAAGATTATATATTTGTATATGTTGTATAATTAGTCATACAATAATGCAGCAGCAACATTATCAGTCATATAAAGATATGTATCAGTCCATCTGGTGAATGTGCATTCAATATTATTTTCTTTTAAGCTTATTACAATTTTCATGCCTCTATCAACTATGAAAGAACTGTCTAAGAGCTCCACTATGTTCACCAGCTTGTCTCTAACTGTGTCTGTTTACAGTCTGGTGCTGGACAGGTAATCTACTTTGTTTTTTTTAAAGCTTTTTTCACTGAAAGCGGCAGCAGAAAACAGCACCATATAATTGGTGAGAGTGAATCAAAACAGTATAATTGCGGGGCGGACAGCTATAAACAGAAAACGGACATACATCTCTATAAAGCCAACAAAGCTGAAAACAACAGTTCATGAAGCTCATGAAAAGTTGACATTTTGGAGATGCATGTTTTTAGTTTTACAGGACAGTAGATACACTCTCATGGATCTCGTTAGTAATGAGGTCATATGATAAACCTTTCTGTTGAATGCAGATGGGTGAGAATGAACAAAGGAGGGCACAACATTTGGCATCGAGCCGATTTAAACAATGCAACAATAAAGACTTTGCAATGGTGTTATGAGGAGGGATATTCAACACGCTTGTAAGGCTTTAAGATACATATGTCACATT
This sequence comes from Notothenia coriiceps, assembly GCF_000735185.1. Taxonomy (NCBI): domain Eukaryota; kingdom Metazoa; phylum Chordata; class Actinopteri; order Perciformes; family Nototheniidae; genus Notothenia; species Notothenia coriiceps. Next base: position 18,378,026 of record NW_011369945.1, read on the forward strand.
TGGGTGAGTCATGTTAAAAACTCTAAAGGACACCTATGTGAATTGTGTTACTGCTCACTGTGTCTTGGAAGCTGCTGGTGGGTGTCATTGTAGGATGCCTGGTGTGAAGCTTTGGATGGCCGTGTGGGGAAATTAAATCGTGCAGAGTAAGCTGCCTTCCAGCAATTTATGAGGAATGCTACGGAAAGGATTAGCCAGCATAGCTCCAACACAGTTAATGGTGGTTCAACTTGCTGTTGACTTTTTTACACTTTAATTATTAGGGTGTATCGTCTCATGTTGCTCCAAGTCTGGCTCTTTACAGAAGGAAATGTTTTTGATTTTATCTAGGTGGTGTTTTCTCCCCAAAGCCTCTATTATGCAACTGTTTTTTTTAAATGGGGCAATGCAAACTAAAAGAAAAAAGCAAACTTGTGTAGCTGACTTGTTTTGAGCACTTGTGTTGTCAGGCAAAATCTGAGACATCTGGGCTTCTCCTTTTTCAAGAACCTTGTGTCCTCAAACAAGACACCTGACCACTAGTAGCTAAGTGGCTCAGCTCCAGGAAGAAAACTAGAAAAGGTGAAATAGGGAGAAAGCAAGAACATTAGTTGGCTTCAGTTCTTACATACTTCTATGTAACATACATATAACGTTTTGTATGGCATAGCTTAAACTTTCTCAACTGGGTTTTTTTCTTCACAAAATGGGTCATTTTATAGATGTAGTGTTTTCTGCATATATTTATGGCAGCCACATGTATACAATATGAAGCAATGTTTGCAGTCAACAAAAATGTGTTGACTCCTTTAAATGTGTAAACTTAATGAAGGTTTTTCACTCTTCCCTCATTAATTCAGCTGTGTGTGTGCGTAACTCTGGCCTGATTGAGATTACCGTACTAATCACTGAATCAACAGCCCAGCTGAGATATTTGTCCAAGGTTGACCAAAATAAAGATCACACAGTTCTGTGGAAATTTGCCATGAAGAGAAGGGAGAGAGACATGTTAAATAGTGCCTCAAATTCAGAATCAAGGCGCATGGGACATTTTTTTTCAGCAAATAAGTAGGGCAGCCCTAATTCTAATTTGACAGCTTCCTCTTACGCTTTTTTCAGTCCCTCAGAAAGAGAGTAAGGAGAAGTAAAGCAAGAGAGAGAAACAAGCATTGCGTAGAAGACTTTACTATGGATGTGCACACATGCATGTACATGCATATGCAAGCGCATGCATGCAAACAGCCAAGAGTCTGACTGAGTCTATCTGGGACGGCATAATTCTCTGAATTTTCTCTCACTCATTGCACAGCGGGGGCAAAGTCAGCTACAAGACCACCAGTGTATCAGTCTATCGGTCTTACTTCAAGAGGGGACCTATTGGGTTTTGGGAGGTTGTCAGGCTTGAAATATTTGGTGAAGCTTGTGTGTAAACTGTGTAAAATAATGTAAATTGTTAGTTCCTTTTTATGGCAACTCCATAGGTGTTTTGTAGGACATCACCATTTCATTTCTCTGGAGATTGATTGAGGAAGCTACAAACAGCAGGGGCAAAACAAAGGCTTTGCCCCTGCTGCTTGTAGCCCTGATTTCACAGGTGGAGGGACCCCACTTTAATCCATGAATACATGTCAAGCAGGCACAGATGGACGCCCCACAGCTGAGAGTGTCACAGTCACTATCATCATACATCCAAAAGCCTTTTTAACAATTTAGAGTAGATTCTCTGACAATGATGCAGCATCTATTCAATAGTGACCACTTTTCAAAACAGGTTCAAACGGTGTGGCTGTGAATCCAAATTCCTATTTAACAGCTGATTATTACGGTTCTAAAAACATCAAGAATGCCTGTGTCTGTGTGGAAGTGATGGTAGACTTTAATAATGCTTTTGGACCTCATCTTTTGGAACAAGCATTTTGTATCATGATGTATGGAAAGATACATCAAATAGTCCATAACAGTATTCTGTATCTGGCTGAGAACATCATGAATTAAACATCTGCAGCATGAAGCGTACAGTGAGAAATGTGTGCTATAAAGCTCAATAGTTGGCAATTCCATAGATGCCAGGTAATGTTTGTTGTCTTCCCTCTATTTATACACTTTCTTCCTTCCTTTGTTTATTTCCCTTTCACGGTGGTATTAAAGGTGTCCTTAGAATAAAGAGGGGTCCTGTTTATTTTTCTTCAATAACACTCTAATTATCTACTGTAGCTGTTGTGCTTGTGTGAGTCTTCCTGACTTTTCTCCAAGGGATTTGTTGTTGGTTGGATTCAGTACTAATCGTGCGTTAATGCCCAAGTGTGTGCATAGAAATACAATAAGCAGCCCTTCACATTTCGTGACCTTCTTGCCCAATAAGAATCGCTACAGGATTTTGTAAGCCTGTTCTGCCTCCAGGTGGTCGCCAAGAGAAATACAGTTTAACACAGACATGATATCACTGTGCAAGCACCATGGCTTAACTGTCATTCATTTTGTATTTTGCTTATCTCTTCAATTGTTTTATGATCAGAATCAGAATCGGCTCTATTACCAGGTAGGTTGACACGTATGAGGAATTTGACTTGGTGTCGTGGTGCATACATAAAAGTAAAACAAAAATAAAAAAACACAGATAGCGAACTATAACATGACGAAAGAATATAGTGAAATAGATACTTTTTTTAGAGAATTTGCTCTATGATCTTTATAAAGCACAGCCCCTTTTGTCATGTGAAATTCAATTTTCTTGGTAAGAAATCAAGAGGTGACTGGTGTATTAATATGAAAGAAATCTTGTTAAGATCAAAAGATACAATTTGGTGTGATTCAATGAATTATTTTCAGGACAAAATCAATTGATGAGCCTCAGATTTCTTTCAAGCGGAGTTCCCTTGAGCATTGCATTCAGTCTCACTTCTACTGACTAGAGGTAACAATTGACATAATACACACATACTGTAGTTACGTGGCGGCATAATAATAATAATAATAGCTTAGATTTATATAGCTCCTTTCATGGGACCCAAGGCATGCTTCTTTTGCTACTTTTGTTTGCCTAAAATGCATATTTTTGTGTATTAACCATGACATATTTGATATACTCTTTTTATTTGAGAAATCTGAAACCGTTTTGGAGTGTTTTAAACAATGTTTTTTCCACACCACATATTTGTAACGATGAAGCTACCAGTTGAATTTAATTACAAAATGACTTTGTAATTGGTCTGTAATTTAATTTTAACTTGTTTCCAATGCAACCTGAACCTAAATACACAGACATGATGACATAATACACACATACTGTAATTCCGTGACGTCATGTTTCTATTTGCTACTTTCGGTTGCTTGAAATGCATATCTCTGTGTATTAGCCATAACATATTTGATATACTCAATTTGAGAAATCTGAAACCGTTTTGGAGGGTTTAAACAATGTTTTTTCACACCACATACATTTGTAGTGATGAAGCTACCAGTTGAATTTAATAGGTTTTTTGAAAGTGAGCTGCAAAAATCCTTTGTATTCGGTCTGTAATTTAATTTTAACTTGTTTCCGATGCAACCTGTTGGAAAAATGGTTCTCAATTAAAGTCTAATCTTCCTTGATTCTAGTGAAGAAGAGGCCTATTCTTTTTTTGTTTTAAAGTTATAGAAACTACAGTTTTCTTGCAGTTTGACTTGAAGGCAATACATTGTTGCCCTGAGGTTAGAGAAAAAACTCTTTGTAAATGGCTGGGCATGAGAGCAAAACCATCCGATGCTCAATATTTATACAAAACAACTGTTCTTCTCAAGAGCCGCTAACTTTGCTTGTTGCCTTGTGTTTGCTTTATCTTATGATCTAATGTGTGACTTTGCTGTGACCGAGCAGGTGTTAGTTTTATTTTGATTGGTGTACCCTCTTTTGAGTCACACAGTTTTGTGGGTCATGGGTCAGTTCATTGGGTAAATTAGTCATATTTGTCAATCTGTCAACGCCCCAAGGACTGTGTACCAACTGCCACTGTTTATATCCCAAATATGTTCTAACACATTAATCACAAGGCTTGACATTTTAGAAAAACAGGACAATGTAAAATATTACATTAACCTTCTCCCTGGTTTCTTTTGGCTAAATGCACAATTGCCATAACAACAAGGTTTTCTAAGATCAAACGCAAAGTAAATATGACATTTGAAACATTTTAAGATTTGCTTGATTCTCCATTCATAAGTGGTGCTTCAAACAAACTGGTCTTTGCACAGCTGATATTGAGAGGTACTGAAATTCAAATTATTTGCATGCTTAAACAAACTTAAAGTACATCTGAATTTCAATTTGTGGTAAAAGTGATTTCGTTTTTTAGTAACTCTGTCCACCAGAACTACTATTGACAAATATTCAAAACACACTTAGTCTTTGACTAACATAACATAAGACATCAATAATGAATGTCTTTTGAAATGTCACAACATATTAAAAGGACTTTTCTTATATTAGGGACAGCTAGCCAGTAATAGAACTTTTCCTCTATCCACTTATCATTTTCTACCCTCAAATTAGATTGTGAACCAGTTATATAGTGATACACATATTAGTTCAATAAAGGGCAACTCCAGTGATTAGCACTGCATGTTCATAAAGATAGCAAATTTACAAGAGACACGTAAACACAAGAATATTCACCATTTAAGCAGCAGAGGCAGAGATATCTTTTATTTTAGTCCGTAGTAGGGGTTCAACTCCATAAACACTGGATCCTATTATTTACAAGATGCAACTTGAAATCGTGTTTCACCGGACTCCCGTCTGGTAAATGACTTTCAGACTTTCTGTTATTTCTTAACTCACACTGAGATGATGACATCATCAGAGTTATTTTGTCAGACTTTGCAAATCTCCTTTAGAATCATAAAAGGCATTTTCTGGCTGAGTAGCACTCTTCTTGATGAGTTACCTGACCTTCATGTCCTTAATCGATTGAATGTCCTTTGAAAGGTGGCCTTAACTCCAAAAAAACATCCCTCCCAAGCAGCCTTTTTTTCCCGGTTGGTTTGAAAACGTTTCATTCTTATATTGCATGTAAGTCCTTATTCTGGTCAATGACAAAAAGGCTTCTAATACAGAGTGGGAGGTGAGACGTAGCACAGCTTTACCACAGGGGGGCATTGTGATACAAGAAATGATATTGCCTCTCCTTCTCCTTTGAGTGTTTATTCCCTGACCTTCAATTAATCACTCCCCTAAAGAATGTTTTTCTAAGGGTGCATTTGTGCCTTGCCAGAAAAATAAAGCTGTTAGTTTGAAAGAAAAATCATTGAGCAAGAATAAGTGAATGCCAAACATCAGGCGTCCTTCTTTAAGCCAAACAGCAATTTGACAAAGTTTACTCTTAACAACTCTGTGCTGTTGAAAACACGAGTACTTATGTTGCAATGATCGCAATGGATCAAAAGTTAACAGCCCTACACATCATTCAGCCAGCGTTTTCAAGGGTACACAGCATTTAATGGTACACAAAGGTTTATTCACTGAAGAAACAAAGATGCTGATGTGTTTTTCTTTCCTACCTCCAATTTGTACACACTTTATCAAGGATTGTTGTGGAACAAATACAAATACAAATCCATGATGCTCACAGTTTTATTTTCTATTGTTTCTATCTATATCATGAAATGCAAATAATTTAGTAGAGAATGGATAGAAACAATAGAAAATAAAACTGTGAGCATCATGGATTTGTATTTGTATTTGTTCCACAACANTTCATATAGAAACCACTGCGTTCTGCTCACTGGTGAGTTAGCCTATGAATGAGTGTTAAGCACATCAGGCTGGCAGCTGTATGGGCATTGCTCTATGGTAGCTGTTATTTGCACATTGTTAATCATGAGCAATGCATCCTTACATTGTTTAACTGTGAGGTGTTATACAATTGTACTCTGGAGAGCTTTTAAAGGTAAAAAAATAAACGGCATGATGGGATGTGCTCATGTGCAGTACCAAATATGTAAAGCACTTTTTTGTTAATGTATGATTTGCTGCATATCAGGAATAAAACAAAAATCCTCTGTCGTACCATATTGAAGTATCATTATTTTTGCATCGTGTTGAATCGTATCGTATCGCCCCGAATCGCATAATGTTGAATCAAATCGTATCGAACTGTATCGCAACAGGGGTGAATCGTATCGTATCGCATCGCCTGGTGTTTCAAATGTATCGTTAATGTATCGTATCGTGGCAACGTATCGAGATGCGCATCGCATCGGCCTCAGTGATGGAGATGCACATCCCTAGAATGAATGCATCTTGCTTACTGTACGTTGCATATAAATAAAAGCAAATGCACTTTGAGTTTAGTATCCAAGAGGATTCAGTGAGGTATATGAGCACAGTATTTTTCACAGGTATAATTTGCAGACTGCTTAGAAATTCAGACCTTCCCTTGAGACATATTATAAACCTGCCAAGGACAGGTCGCATATAGATTCATTTATGTTGTGCCAGTGTTTATGTGCTTTATGGATTTTCCTGCTAAAAATACCATTCAAGACTAAATTAATTCAACTTTAAAGGTGGGGTAGGTTAGTTTGAGAAACCGGCTCGAGATACACTTGTTATATTCCATGGAATTCTCTTAACATCCCGATAGCAATGAATATCTTAAGTGCTTTGACAACAAATCCATACAAAAATGTCATCTGTGGAAGCCGTAGTACTGTAAAAAGCACGACCAATCATTTTAGCCGGCCAATGTTTAATCTATGTGTACTATACAATATATAACTATGTGTACGTACAAGCTGTTTTTGTTATATAAATACACATGTTTAGGCCTAACTAGGTCCAATGCCACTAACATAAGACTAAAGACTAAAATAAGCCTTAAGCCTCCAGCCCACATTTACTGAAAATGTGCTTTCTTGTGCCCAG
>NW_011369945.1:18384945-18410461 GCF_000735185.1 Notothenia coriiceps
CTCTCTCTCAAACACACGCACACACACACGCACACACACACACACACACACACACACACACACACACACACACACACACACACACACACACACACACACACACACACACACACACACACACACACACACACACACACACATATTACAGCGGGGGAGTAAATGAGGACGTTGTAGAAGAGACAGACATCCACTTTGGGGACAAACCCCATTATAAGCCACCTGTCAGCTCTTCAGCTCACTCCTGATGATTTCACCCACACAACCATTTGATGAAAAAGAGTTGTTCAGGAATATAATAACCCTGGCAATTAATTAAATGTTTTAATAGGACTCTAGTTTTCATGTGTTTCAAAAAAAATATTATTTACCACGCTCATCTCTGACTGATGAAGAGCAGTTTGGTCGAACTTACTGGTGTTTCTGAAAGGAAAAGCTCCGCATTTTGGGAAATTCTTTAAGAAAACAAACCAATTCTGAAAGACTTTTTACTCTTGAATTATGTTCAAAATGTTTTCCTCTAAAACTGTTAAAAATCTTCACGCGACATGTTTAGCTTTCTAGTCAGCAGCGTGTGATGGTATTTATTAGTTAATTAAATGTACTTTAAAGATGCTTATATACTATATAGCACTGTGTAAGATTACACTTGATAAGTTAATTAAAGCAATTGAACATTGTATTATCCTAGAATAATTTATCGGCAATAATATAAATATCAGAATAACGCATATTAATATAAATGCCCCATTACCAGCTGATAATTTATCTATGTTGTAAATCTGTTTATTTATGTTGTTCATGCATACCTACCTATAAGTGATTGTTTGCACACTAATCATTCAGGTTAGAGCCTATGTAGGACTTAAGGTTGTATTTTTTGTATCTGTTTCTTTAAAGTTCAGATATCTGAGGGTCTTTATACTTCTTGCAGTCCATTCATGCTTCAAGGTTCTGAATAATACTAGAATATGTTGTATCCTGCGGCAAAACTGAACTCAAATAAATGTAATTACACTGATTTGAATACCCCATCAGTGTAATTACATTTATTTGAGTTCAGTAAAAACACAATGTTTCTGTTCTGCCAAGAATCATCTTTGTATTTTGAGGTACTGTACAATACCAGTAGGCAACATCAGAGCGAATGCTGTTTATTTTGTTTGCAATTGGAAACGTTTAAAGGTCAAAGACAGCCAACACAGTTCTATAGGCTCATCTCTGAAGTTGGCAAGAAATACAACTGCATAAAAAGGGTTTGTTTTTCAGCAATTCTTTGACAACAGGACAGGACCAGTCAAGAAACTAACACCAAACAACCTTTAACCGTCAAGCAGTTAAGTTCAGATCCTCTTTTTGACATTCCAGGAAGGTTTTACAGTGCATTGTTACTCCTGAATATCTGTGTTTATAGCTTCCCCTCCTTTATCCATTATTCAACAAAGATGCTCCCTTGTATTTATAAGATTCCTCCAAGTAAAAAAAGAAACAGGGAGTGCCTGCTAGGTAACATCAATGTTTTCCCGCCTGCAATTTATGGTATCTGTTTCATTTGATGACATTCATCATTTCAGGACGTTGCCTCCACCACTTTGATTCTGGGTTTAAATGATTAATGAGATGGCAACCTGAGAAAGTGAAAACATTGAATGTGTATTTCAGGAAGTCAGAGCTGTGCTTATCCTGTATCCTTGTTGAGAATAACAATAGCGTGGATATGACACCGTTGTAATTCACTTGCAACGCACAATATGGACTTTGGACAGTGTATTAATCAAGGGATCTTTAATTGACTAATTTAGAATATACATTTTAAACATTTGATTACTCGCAAAAGAACCGAGGCCTAAGGCAGATATACTTGTTTAAACTCTTAACTTCCTCACTGTTAAAGACAATAAGGCACGGTAAATGTTCAGTGTCCCCGTAGTAAAAAGTTAAAATGAGACAAGTTGGGTCTTTTAAATTTCATCATGCTACTCAGCCAGATGTGTGTCATTACATGGCTAATAAACCAAAGGCTCTTTTTTTATCTTCATTTTTTTTCCTGCCGCCTTGGGCTTCCTAATATACTGTATGTTTTGGCAGTGTAATGAGCTTTCAATTGGCCCATTTGTTGACACCATTGCTTTACCTGAACTTAAAAGCTCACAGGATATGTTGGGTTGTAGTGATGTCCCTCAATTTAAGCCTTAATGAAAGCTTTGTCCCACCGCTGTGAAGCTGTTCCTTTGACAACACTTTACAGCCCCCATTCCAAGAAGTGCCAAACAAGATACGCCATCTCCTTTGCTCCGAAACGAGCTTCCCTTCTGTGATGAAAAATGCAGCCTGTCTCTTTGCTTATTGCTGTGGCATTTAGGTGGCTCAGTGTGGTGATTTGAGGAGCCTGTAGTGTCAAAGCTATTTCTCCTGCTTGTGCCTTAATGCCCTGATTCAACAAACCTGACCATTGTCATTTTCCCGCATCGGGTTCATGGTGGCCATGAATGTAAGCCAAAGAGTGTGGGTAATAACTTTCAAGGAAAAGGCTGTGATTGCACATCCATTTCACACTGAGGACCTCTTGCTTGCTTCCCCAGAGCAGTAAAAAGCCCAATGGGGTGAGGGGTGAGAATGGCAGTGAGGTAGAAACAGTGTTTTGTTAGTGGTGAAAGATAAAAGAGGAAGAGACCGTGAGTGGGGGAGGCCTGTGTGGGACTGCTGGATCTAGTGTGTATCTTAAAAACCAAGGTCTTCCACTGTTGGGCTTAATACTTCACTTTCATAGGAATGCATTTTTAGCTCAGGTATGATAGTGCTGACAGGGGACACAAATGGCCTAATCCAAATGGGCTCCTGGGGGCACTGTGCGCCCCTTAAACAGTACCACTCTGCCTGCTAGGACCCCTGAGTAGAAGCATAACTCACCAATCTTCCTCCCCCAGCCTAAACCTGCACCAAATGGATGATAACAAATGGCTGTTCCATCCTTGACCTCGTTTCGGGGCAAAGTGGATGAGTGGGTCTTTGTTATTGAATAAAAACTTTCAGACTTTACGAAGAAGCTACAATCTCAAAAAGCTGGGTTGAAATTAGTTTGATAACTATCAGAGACTACATAATTTAAGCAAATATGTTTTTTTTTCAGCTAAATCTTGGCACACGTACCATATGTCACATGTAGAGTATTTATTTTATTTAAAACCCCAAAATATTTTCTGGGAATTACAGCATATTTGATGATCCATATTGAACTACTGAGGGTACATACATATATTTAAACTATCGATTTTCATTGAGGGGGGCTAGCTAAACCTGCCTATTATATAAAAGTGCTAGGCTCCTATAGCAAAAACATTTTTGGAAAAAAAAGCAGAGTTTATACCAACGTATGTATTCATTTCACCCTCATTTAATCCTGAGGGAAAGTTTCTTAAGGCCTTTATTTATTGCTGATATTAAAGCCATTGCACGGTAAAGATCATAACAAATGACATTTCTATTGCAGCACTTTCCTGCACTGCTTTTGTGTGATTGCACAGTAGCTTTAAAAATGTGTTTTCCATAGCTCCCCACACAGAGCTGTTGACCTTGCAGAGCAATGTAATTTGATGGTAAATGGTTGTCATTTGGTCTGCCATGCCTCATGAAGCCATCTATGTTGGTATTTCCTGCCTCCGAGCTCACACTGATCACCATATTACAGTGGTGCACGACTAATTGGATGGCCACAGCCAGAAGCTAAATTAATCCAATTGAATTGTTTGTGCTGCAGAGTTGCAGTTTGTACTATTTAGTGGTTTGTATGCCCTATAAATTGACTAATAGCTTTTATATTAATACATATTTTATATTCATTGAGATGGCTAAATTAATGATTTTGTCCAAATCGCGTAAGGCATTGTTTAGAGATGATGATATATGCAGTTTTATATCCAACCTCTAGATGTCTCTGTTGATTAACCCCTGGTCTGTTGCCGTGCGTTTGGCTGTTGGTATGGATCACACAACTTCCATAAAAGCAGATGGTGCTGATCATCTTGACTCATATCATATTTATTTTTTCTTTCTTACTCCTTGTAAAATACCACCCTGCAGATAAAAAAACATTGCAATCGACGGTACATGTTGGCTCAATGCAATTATCGCAAATTAAACAAAATAAGATGTGGGTAGGCTGACAGTATTAACCCGCAGTTAAGTTGAAATAATTCAGGTATGCACTCTCATGTGTCGCCCTTGAGGTAGACTAATATAAACCACAAACAGACAGTAGCGTATATATTCCTCAGTCGTAGTTCTTCAAATGCCTCTTAATAACAACATGGATTATTTTGTCTTCATCTTGTTCCAAGACAATTAGTCAGTAACTCATGAAAGCACTTCATCTTGATGAGGTATGCCATTGAAATGAGAAAAACCCCACTCTGTAGGAGATTGTTATGAGATCTATGATATATCTCACAGTGTTCGATTTCCCCCTGCCTGATTAAAGGCAGGAGAGACAGTGATCACTGATAATTGCACATACAGTATCACACCCCTCTGCGGAGTGAAATACTCCCCGTTTACTCGCTTTTTCTCAATCTCTCTCCCTTGATCTACTCAGTTTAGGTGAAAATGCAACCAAACATCCGAGCATAATGAAATATTATACTGGGTGCCATGGTTGACTGATGGCCTCTTTAAAGGAAGTAGAGTAACTGAAAGAGATAGTGAATCATCCTTTGTGGTATCAATTTTAATAAGAGATTTAAAGGTGTTCTTTTTCTGAAAGGCGTAGTTTTTCCCCTGTCAGATTTAGCCTGTAAGAAAGTCAGGTCACAGTATTTTCTAACAGTGCATTGTTTGCCTAGAAGGACCACGACCTGCTAGCAGAGCCAACTAGAACTGTATTTTTTAAATGGAGCAGCGGTAAATGACTTCAGATAGGGGCTGAGCTCCACTCGCACTGTTAGATTAGATAGCGGGTGCATTGTCTGAAAACAACTGTTGTATACACACATGTAGTCCCACTGGACCCTGCAGACCTGCTAACACATAATTGTACTGTTTGTAGCCAGGAAGTGTAGTGAATGTACGGAGGAAACTGGCAGTGGTGGTGATATGAATAGAGGGGTGTTGGAGAGTTGATAACAACATAATAAAGATTTGACATGTAGACATTGTTATTTCTGGATATTTCGTGTTGTGTAAATGAGACATTGAGTGAATGATTACTCTACTTGAGTTTCTCTGTTAATAAGTGGTAAGTTGTCTCCTTAATTCTTGTTGGTTGCACAACGTTTGGGTGTAGAAACTCTTGCTCATAAGGCTGACAATAAAAAGATGGAATACTGTCTATTATTAAACATGAATCTGAACTACGGATATATTAAATTAGTGTTTTATTTAAGTATGCAACACAATCTGTTCAGTTCTGTTCTATAATTAAACTTGTGTATACTTGTTTCTCTTTTTTTTCAAAGCAATTTGATCTGCCTCTGTTGCTTTACAGTATCACACTATGGTGTGAGAAAGACGGAAAAGTGTGGGGAAACGGGGGATCATTATTCAGCTAGGCAGTGGAAAGCACTTTTCACAATATCTTTTTCCCCTTGTGTTATGTTCACGTTTCGCACCCTTTGGTAATGTTCGGGTCAAATTGACCCGGGACATATTTCAGGGTTTAAAAAAAATACAGAACTAAATTCAACATGCACAATTCCTTATATACTGTATATTGTCTTTAACTCATTCCCCAACAATATAAATGAAATATATGATTAGTTTTTCAAAATACTCTTTGCTAGATAAAATGTAACAACGGAAGTGTCCATCGTTTTTGTGATAAAAATGTAATTTATGTACCTCTTATGAAGGACATAAATGCAGGTGGGCATTTTTTCATAAGTGGAAAAAAATAAAAACAATTCCACATGTCCTTCACAATAAATTAGCCCCGGCCATTGAGTTTCAGGTTGAACGAAAATATCCTTATATTTTTTTTTATTCATTGAAAATGGAAATCGGGTTAATTTGACCCGAACACCACACAAGGGTTAAATGACACTACACATCATCTTGTCAACTTTTTAAAAATATATAGGCAACATGGTACCTGGTTATTGATTATCAATATTGTTATAATTCTCTGTCTTAAAAGGCATTGTTAAAAAAGCGTTTTTTAAAGTATTAAGCAAGAAGAAATATCAGGATTTACTTGTTCTGACTTTCACGTGACTTAAATTTAAAAGGACAAATGTTCCTGGATGTTCAGGGTAAACATTGAAAAGATTACTGTAAGCTAAGGGATCTCTAACAAGCAGTTCAGATGAGTGTTTGCAGCCTCCATTGTGTTTTTCCTCCGCAAATCTTTGACAGACTAATAGGGCTTCCCACCAGGGAATTCTGCTCATGTTTCCTGCCTCGGAGCTGCCCTCTTCCTCTCTGTGAAAACCCACAGCCTGCTGTTTCTCTACTACGGAGAAACATAGGTGGGGTCTGCTGCAACTCTGTTTGAACATCCAAAAATAGACCACGGCATTGTACCTAATCGGTTACATTTGGCAAAACATGGGCAGAGGGTGGTGTTCTGCAATTACTTTACCTTACCCACCAACCATTAAAAAAGAAATTCCAGCTGGCATTGGAACAGTTCCAGTGGAGCTATTTTCTATTAAAAGTCTGCCCTTTAGTTCATTTAACAAACAAAACATTCCCAAACGAAAAGCTTAGTACTTTTTTGTTGAGATTTAGCCTACACTGGTCTCTGAATGAGCTCTGTGAATGGGAATTGTAGATATTCTTGTTGCTTAATTTGATTGTCCTTTTATTCTGTATGTCTTCATTCTTTATCAAGAAGATTGCTCTGAATCCACCCACCTAAGGCTTGTTTTTTTACCTTCTAACAATGCTGTCTAAAAAAACATGGTTTGCTAATGGCCAAGCTGCTGGTAACCTTGTAAGCCAAAGCTCAGAACGTTGTTCTTCTTTCCCAAAGGCTGAGAGAAGTAATTTCAGCTTTCAACATCAACTGTGATCTTCATATTGCAATTCAAAAGAGTAAGGCACATCGTTCATAGTTAGTAAAAGCCAGTCAAAACTCCATATATACGAATATAACCTTAAAAATATATTGCACTTTCCTCAAAGCTCAATTTTTAGAAGATCCAGCGTTTCAGACGAGACCCTTGTTCCCCCCCTTCGCTAAAATGCCTGAAGCATTAGTGAAACATAATTTACTATGCGTCCCTAGTTGAACCTTTCATTGACTCCTTCACCTTTTACCAAAAATATACTGTAGCTTTCAGACCTACAATAGCTAGCCTCAAGTGTTGGTTAACAAACGATACCCTCCTTATACAGGATGAGGCTGGTTGTTTTCTCTCACAACTATTCAGGTAAGACATTCCTTTGCTTGGAGAATTCTGAAGGTTAATCTCAGCCGTGACCCTGGCATGCCACTGTCTGTGCGTTGGCTCTCCACTCCTTCCCATTGAGTTCAAGCTAGATGTTTAGCCACACTGCTAGGACAGGCTCTGTAGGTTCTTGAGAGCTGTGTACTGGTGGATTAAGCTGAAACAGTTTACTTTACTGCAACAACAGCCTGGGTTGTTTCCTGAAAAGACCACATTGTGTTTGGTCCCAGCTGCTCCAACTCCCCTGCATATCCATTGGTAATTATTGAGAGACCACTCTTGGGATAGACATGTTTGCTGTTTTATTTGTAGATTAAGTTTACTCTCTGGTGAGAATGATCTTTCCAAACTTCTTGTGTTTGAAACCAACAAGTTGATAGCATTCAATTCTGCTGGTAAGACAGAAATGAACAGAGACACTCTGCACTGTCACGGCACTCAAGACATTTGTGGATTTGACAGCTACCCTCCGAATGACTGACAGCCTCTTAATTTGCCTCGAGGATGGGGGTCATGTGAGGGGCACATACTTTTAGAATTGATTTTACATACCTCCTGGCACCATGAGTTTTCTGTCCTTGGGTGCTTCAAATGACACTGTATCAGACGGTTTGTGCTGTTGCTACCTAGGGGGAAACTGGCAGCTTTATATATTTCTACAGATTCATGTTTCTGCTACACAGTACTAAACTACTTTCACCCCTTAGCTTAGTGAGCATTCCTAATGTTATTTTGGTCACATAGTGCTTAACAACCAGCTCTAGTTTAGTGCTGACTGCATGGCTTGTACTTTCATCACCCGTGGTCATGTGTAACGAATTCAATGTATTAAATTCATTTTTTGGTTACGTGAACAGTAACTTTGAACACATTTGTGCATACTAAATACATTTTTTTATAAAGAAATTGCTTTAAAAATAAAAACTTTGGTAATATTTATTTGTTCGTATATTTTTGTTTCCTGAATTAATATTGGGAATTAAGAGGGATCGAACAGTGATGAAAAGATAAATAAATTGTTGAAACAACCCCTTACAGAAGTTGATCTACAGACGTTGCTAGTTATAAAAATGAAATGCAGTTTCTCCCAAACCTACAGTCCAGAAAGTGCTCTTTACTCAAGAGACAGTTTCAACAATAACCTGAGGAAGGAAGTACTATTGAATATGTATTTCATATTCCAGGAAATCAACCTTACCCTCAGAGTATTGAACAATATGGCTATTTATAATTTATGACGGGAAGAAGAATATGTTAAATATCAATCACTGGTAGACTTGGGTCATGCTGGTCCTGGATGAAGCGCCCACAATGTGACTTCCATAAACCCCAGAAGGGAAACACTGTGGATTTGCATTATGGGCTCAGGTTCAACTACACTTTCTGAATTCCAAGGCCTGTGTTTGTGTTACACTACATACTGCTCTATGCCCTGTGTTTATGTTATTCTATTGCTTTTTCTATTCTCAGGTGCTTCCAGTTGCAGATGAGTGCACTTATATTCCAGCTCAAGTATTATCTTTGTACTCATTCTCTGCTGCATAACCTTTTACAGGCATATTGACATTGCTACTTTTGCAAAGCACACAAAACTAATAAAAATAGGTATTACATTCCACCTAAATGTATATATTATATTTCCAAATGATGTATACTTGTAAATGCCATCTTACATTGTGTGGGATGTATTTTTTTCTACTTGGACTTTAGAATTATATACTATTAGAAATGTATTCAAATTGTAATACTTTCACCCCGTGGGATCTTACTACCATTTTGAACGTCCTTCTATTATTATCAAAATCTCCTAATATCTTATTGAGAGTTTTTTAATTGTAGCGTTAATGTGGTTAAGCTGATTACAAATTGCAAAGGTTCTTATCGAGTCCTAGCTTTTATTCATACAGTATTATGTATTCAAACATTAGTTCTGACTTTACACCCAGTGTATCAACTTTCGGCCAGTAGAGCATACAGTATAAAGGCTAAGTGCCTTTGTCAGGGGAACATAGCCACCAGCTTCCAGAATGAGTGGAGAGTTGTGTGGAGCAGCAGTGTGCATACCAAGCACGGTCAAGCAAATGGTATACAATAGTAAGAAAAGCAACAATGCTAATCCTCTAAAGTTCATATTTATTCACACTGTCCGATCTCACTACTAAACACAAATAGTTGTTAGGCATTTTTGACTAACTCAAGGGTACAGTCTCTGCTTGTAAAGATACTTTCTGCATGAGCTTGTCTGTGTATGAAAGATGTTATTTCTTTTTTATTTTCTACCAAGTCACTTTTCATGGTTTCTGATTAATTGCGTACTTAAATCCAAGTCATTTTTGAAATGGGTGACATTTCTAATATATATTTTCTGTCATCTTGGGATTCCAGATTTCTCTGCAACAATTACAACCTGCCTGAATTAGCATTTTAATTACAAGGTTATTTTGGCAATAATGTTGAACATTGAACAGTTTTTAATTAAGGAGACTTCAGAAAATATTCCTAAAATTAATGACCGGAGTTATTCTCAGGAACATAACTTCTCCCTAACAATGAATTTAAAATGGGGGCTTGGTCAGTCATGTGTAAAATGTCCAACTAAATGAAATTTAAAAAAGTACAAGCCCCCTACAGGGACCTTAAAAGTAAACATGGATACCACACAACAATTGATGAACAATCAATAAAAAACCTGCCCTAACTCTCACATCTTTAATTCAAAAGACTTGCTATCTTCTGTTCTCTAGCATTCGACAGACAGAAGAGTGCCCATTGCAGGCAAATGATCATACGGATGTTACCTATTATAGTTAACATGTCTATACTTCCCCCCCTACCATTTCAATACTGTAATGTTATCATGCTTTGATTGGCTGTTCCCCTTCCCATCTTTAATTTTCTTCCCTTTACTAGTCTTGTCTTTTGTTTGATTGAGGTTCCGATTTCTTTAGCACCCATTGGTGCAGGGTTATCTGGCCTTCCAGCTGGAAATAGAATGATTCTGTTAAATGCTTTAACTCTTCATTACATAACACAACTTTGGTATAAACTTGTAGATTTGCTAA
Organism: Notothenia coriiceps; assembly: GCF_000735185.1. Classification (NCBI taxonomy): domain Eukaryota; kingdom Metazoa; phylum Chordata; class Actinopteri; order Perciformes; family Nototheniidae; genus Notothenia; species Notothenia coriiceps. The sequence continues at coordinate 18,395,387 of NW_011369945.1, forward strand.
TTCCTTACCAGAAGGGGATTAAGTGTGGAATTTCCACCACAAGTAATAACCAGTATTTTAATTAATTCTAATTTACATACTAAGCCGAACTATTACAAGGTTCTGCATAATTGTGTTGCTCCCCTGTAAGCAATCACAGTGTAATATCTGTCCGCAACCTGTTCAAGGAAACTGCATTTGCTGCTTGGCTTGAACAATATGTCTTTCTTGATCATTTGATCATTGTACGCCTCCTACAGTATATGGGTGTCTTATTGTTTTGTCAAGCACTTTGTGACTTTGTCTGTGAAAAGCGCTTTATAAATAACTAAAAAAAATAAACTTTACTTTCTTATGGTGAAGCCGATTGCGGATGGAGAGTCAAGTTGTTGACTGCATGGTTTGTGCACATTAATTACCATCCACTTATCCCTGTTTAAACTGAACATCCTGACCCAAAAGGGACACATCTGGAGCATCAAGTTGTGCTTCTGTTTGTTCATCTTTTAATATTGCAGTTGTATGTTCAGCGGTGTGTCATTCATTATTGTATTTGAATTTCACAGTAGGATATTCTGTTCTGGTAATAATAGTAAGGACACGGTAGGTGTCCTTACTAATGGCTGTGCCCTGTAAAACTTGATATTAGGACATGTGTTTAACATCTGGGAAATGAATATACCTTGAGGAAGTCATAAAGTAACCTTCAAAAACACAAAGAAGCTGATAGCAAAGCACTGATGATTTTTTGTTTTTGGGTTAGACTTTACTGCCAACTGAAACATGCTGAAGGGCCTGGATTGCTACCAGAATAACGGGAAAGGGATGAGGTGTGTGTGCACATACTCTGGACAGTGCACACACACATCACCCATGACAAAGCATGTAAGTTTGACGAAGAAGTGGTGTTCTACTTAATGTAACGGCAATTTTAATGTTCCAATGTCCTATATCCTTTTGCCATTAATTCACAGGAGGGTTTAGAGTGATCCTGACGCAGACACAAACAGATGAATTTCCGGTCTTTTGCTGCAGTTTAGAATGATGTTTTATTGCTTTACATACCAAGGTTTGTGTCAATAGTTGTGGAATGAGCATCTGCCGGGGCTGCATGAGGAGGCGTGTCCTGCAGTGGGTTGTGCGTTGGTGTTTGGATCAGGGGGTCACAGGTTCAAACCCCACTGCAGACAGCATGTCGTTGTGACCCTGGGTAAGACACCTGAGACTGCCAAGGCACACNGTATGAGCATCTGCCGGGGCTGCATGAGGAGGCGTGTCCTGCAGTGGGTTGTGCGTTGGTGTTTGGATCAGGGGGTCACAGGTTCAAACCCCACTGCAGACAGCATGTCGTTGTGACCCTGGGTAAGACACTTCACCCCAAATTGTTCCTGTGGGGATTGCCCACAGTATTGAGTATGTAAGTCGCTTTGGATAAAAGCGTCTAACAAGTAACATTGTAATGTAATGTAATGTGTTCCTTTTGTCAGTAATTGAAATTGATGCTTCTTTAAAAAAGTCAGATAATAATATATTGTTTCATTTTCAGAACTGAAACATTTTCAAGTAGGGGTTTAATGCTGTATGAAAACTCTTTAAAAATACTTATTCATCTGTTTTTTGATGAGTGATAGCAATGATACTTTAGAGAATTCCCTTTTTCAGCCTGTCATCTGTCCCTACAATATGTCGCTCATAAATGCTAAAGTAATTATGTAACATTTCCCATTTTAAGTTCAGCAAGAAGTTTCTCATTTTCATAACGGTGTTTTTAACCAAAACAAAAAATACTTTCTTATCATCCATTTATTCCAAATTCCTTGATTTATATCTCCATGATTTGTTATCGTCACAGTCAGATAGTGTAAGTGCAAACAGCAGTGAGTCGTTAGAGGTCAGGCCAAGGTCTCCGTGCTTGACCTCATACTTAGGCTTACATAAAAATGTTCGCTCAGAGTTTATACTGTATTTGCATAACATTGAGCAGTGACACGGTCCTCTCAGAAACATCTTTGTGTTTGTGTCTCAGTGATCTCACAAGAGCATGTTTCAGGTGCCCTTTCAAAAGCACACTCATGTAGCTTGCTTCCATGGTAACAGGTAAATGTATACACTTATCTCCCTACAGTTTTCAATGAAAACACATTTTAATTAGTTTGTTAGTTGAGGCTAAATGAAAATGTTGGAGTCCTTGTACGCGTGTACTGTCCTTGTAATCTGTTTCTGTATTCAAGTTATTTATAAATAAACAGTTAAGAAAAGAAAAGAGTGATTTTGGAAAAGTAGAAACTCCGCATCCAGGACTCTCTACCTGAAATATCTACTTTTGTATGATTAAGGAATTATTTAAAAACTACATTATCAAAAAATCACAAAATGTAATAATAATTGATACTAATATTCATCCGAAGTCCCTTCATATGCAGAGTGAACAAAGTAGAGCAGAACATGCAAAGACTGTTCCTAATAAGGTCAAATCTATACAAGCAATAATGTTTAGCTAGCCTTGGTAGAGTAACTAAGGAGAGTTCTCATTAATAACACTCCGTTCGATGTCTCACTATGGGATGCGCCTCATCGCGGAGCAAACAGAAGCATCAATCTCATTACGCCAATCCTGATTGGCTGGTGATCTTGACGTCACCGTCAGGGAATCCACCCACCCTATAAGTAGCTTGCGCTACGTCGCAGCGTCATTCAAACACCTCTTCTCGCTTCAGAGCACATCTCGACATATCAGTAGCCGGGCTAGCTTAACAGTCCACAGACTGAACCCAAAGCTAACTTTCGGTCGACGGGCGCTCGCCGGCTACTTTTCTGCTTCGCAAGAAGACTGTTAATACTAACACACCAGTTAGTATTGCAATCTACCTCGCCGTTTCTTTCTTCGGAAATAAAGGTAAGGTTTTGATTTTTCAAGCTAGTGACACACCTGTTGCTAGCTTGCCTTCCCTCACTACCGACACCACGGTAGCGAGGAAGTTTTTTCTTTTTCTCTCTCACACCAGAGGAGGGGAAGATAAAAAGGTATTAACACACCAGTTAATATTCTTTGAGAATAAAATTCTACACCGTCGCTTTTTCTCCGGATTAACGACAGGTGGGGAAAGAATTTTTTCTCGGCAACGTACCTGTTACGAGCGGGTCCTCTCCACGCCGTCACCACGGCGAACGAGATGGACGCTTCTCTCCCTCACACCAGAGGAGTCAGGGACTCGGAGGCTCGGCTCTGCGGCTGCGGGTTGAAGATATCAGGCACAGACTCACACCAGGTCTGCTCGTCCTGCCTCGGGCTGGAACAACGCCCAGGATGCTATCGACAACCCCGGCTCGTGCGGGCATTTTGCCCGCTTCACCATCAAGAGCCTCCGCCGACGGCTAGCATGCCAAACTACCATGTCGGGAAAGGACCAAGGAGACCGCAGGTCTCGCTACGAGGGGAAGACTTTGCCNGGTCACTAGTGTCCTTATGGGACTTGACAGTGGTTTCAGATGGGCTCACTCGTACCTCATTTGAGCCTCTGGGAGAAGCTGTCATGAGGCATCTGTCACTAAAGACAGTGCAATCACTGGCTCTGGCATCCGCCAAGCGAGTCAGTGACTTCATGCGCTATCTGTGCATCCTCCACGCACCTAGTTCGTCCCAGGGCAAACTAGAGTGTTGCTGAGGCCCAATCCTACCTTTATCCTAAGGTGGTTGGTTCAGCTACCCCAATTGACATTTAGGCAATTTTCTTCGCCGCTTTGTCCCCCCGGGGAACAGCAGTTGAATTTGCTATGTCTAGCCCTTGCTTATGCACCTATGTGGACGGATCAAGGGAGTTTTGTGTCATAATGACCAACTCTTTGTGTCCTGGGCTAACCCTTACAGGGATAGGCCCGTTACTAGGCGACGGTTCTCCCACCGAATGGTAGAGACTATTGCTTTGGCCTATACGAGTCGGAAATTGCGGGCACCTTCGGGTTGCGTGCTCTATAGACTCGGGGTCTGGCTACACCCTGGGCTGTTTGCTCAAGGGTGTTTCCATCCAAGACATTTGTGCAGCGACGGGCTGGTCCTCGCCGCTCACTTTTGTCCGCCTTTACAGGCTAGACGTTTCTGCTCCCTGTGTGGCCCGAGCAGTGCTGGGCGCCCCGCTGAGTCAGAGCTCTACCTGTTAGGTTCTGGTTGGTTTGGTGATTTTCGAGATAAGCTCGTCTGGCAATACGGGAGTTACGATTTCCCATAGTGAGACATCGAACGGAGTGTTATGAATGAGAACTAAAGGTTACTTACGTAACCCCAGTTCTCAGAGTAACATGAAGTGAGATGTCTCACCAGACGGCCCTCCTTGCTAAGGTGAAGCGAGATAAGGTGCTTATTTTGAATGACGCTGCGACGTGGCGCAAGCTACTTATAGGGTGGGTGGATTCCCTGACGCTGACGTCAAGATCACCAGCCAATCAGGATTGGCGTAATGAGATTGATGCTTCTGTTTTCTCCGCGATGAGGCGCATCCCATAGTGAGACATCTCACTACATGTTACTCTGAGAACTGGGGTTACGTAAGTAACCTATAGTTTTCCCTACGTTTTTTGTGAGTTCTGCAAGGCTGGGGAAGAGTGTGGTGCTGCATTTTAGTACAGTGGGGGGTCAATGAATGTCACTCATTTCACTTTCATCTCTCAGTTCTAAACACGGTGCTCTTTGACGTTGCTGCCTTTGATGACCTCATATCTTTCTAAGTCTTGCCATACTGTAAAAGGAGAGGATTGGCTCTGAAGTGCAAAACATGGTGGGAGTTCAGTCTGGACCTTTTGGCTCAAACTCTAAATAGGATGTGAAAAGTAAATATAGAAAAATGTTCACAGAAATAAATTATGAAATAATAACTGGAGTCAAACAACCTCATTAATACTGATTTTACTAGTAGAGTGCACATTTGGTTGAATATCAACAGGGAGTTATGGATCTTACCATCTTCAACCAAAAGCTCACATATTATGATAGTATTAGATTTGTAGTTTCTTGGCAAAGTTTAACTAGTGCAGTAGTGAAACTGACACCAATTGAAATACATTCAACAAAATACTTTGACAAATAATAAGTTTTCAGACTTTATTTTTGTCATTGTGTGTCTACTTTTTCACGGCCATGGTGAGTCGTGTCGGAATGGCCAATGACCCTTGGGAAAATGACGTCCCATTTCTAAACAGCTGCATGAATTTAATTATACAGTAGAGCTAGAGTGGATTTTGACTGCAGTGTATAGTAGCTACCCAGAAAATAGAAACAGCATTACCAACCTTAATCAAACATCGGTCACAGTTGGATACACTTGGATAAACAATAGTTAACACTGCATATGTTATATGACTTACAGAATCAGTGGCTGCTTTGCTGCCATATGCTATTTCTCTGTAATTTTATTTTGTATTGATCTATTTAGAAAAGTGAATTGTACCTCAATTAAACACTTTGGGGATTATGGTCATGATCATTTTAGATTAATCAATTTGAAAAATATGAATTCTTGTGGGGATGCAACACACTGCAACACACAGAACCTTGTAATAGTTCTGCTTAGTGCATGTTTCTTAGGACTTTAACATACTGGTTATTACTTGTGGTGGGAATTCCACGCTTCATCACCTTCTGGTAAGAAATGAACACATCTACAAGTTTAAACCAAAGTTGTGTTATTCAATGAACAGTTCAAACATTTAACTCTAAGAAATGCTTTGTTGCAGTTTCTTGCAACAGATCCAATAGGCTCAACCAAACGGTGGATGACATTAGTCCAGCAGATGGAAAACTGAATGACCTAATTACATTTTTGAATCTGCTTACGAGCAGCTGGACTCATCCATAATATAGAGCAAAAACTGAAAATGAAATGTTTCCCATGTTTTTAGAGAGAATGTTTACTGGAAATTATTATAATTTATTTTAACTTGAAGGTGATCAGGCAGAATCAGTACCACATCAAGTGTGGGTATACTATTTAAAGTCAATTTCAGTGTTTTATTACATTCTTAGTCTGTATAGGATATTACTATGCCAGTAATATGTTACCGCATCTCAAAGCGTAACTACTGTTCTGAAAAAAAAAACTACTGACAGAACTTTCTTAGACTCCTCAGGGAAATTATCTTAATAGGGGTAGAGTGCATTATTTACAGTTGGAAACTTGCACATGGTGGTCACATGCCACAGAATGACATTTGAGCAAGAGTCAGCAGTCTTGTTTACTGAAGAGAGCTCCCAGCACCATTGTGTTTGTTCCCCTAACCAAGATACATATCACTTTGGTTCTAGTGTTTGATTTTCTTCATTGGGGAAGTGAGATTTGTGAAAGAGAAGGAAATGTTGCAAGTGTGAATGTGTGACAGTAACTGGATGTGAGATCTTGGTATCTTTTTTCTAGGCCACTGTGGAATAGTAGTAGGTAAACATTGGCAAGAAGATGAATAAAATAAATTTGCTTTATTGTCAGAATCATCATTGTGGATTTGGATATGTGGTATTAAGGGTGTCATCACATCTCTCTGTGATCAGGTGAAAGAGAACTTCCTTTTAGTGTAACATGAGAAAAGTATCAATATTACTTGTGCTGTGTTACTGGACACATTATCTATAGGCAGTAGACAAACCAATCCCATTTTTTCCAACAAGGGAGAAGATTTGTATTTTTTGTTTGTTTGACAGCACAATATATGTAAGGGTTTTTATTATTATTTATTTGTATTTATTATTGATAGATCATTGTTCAAACAATGATTTAGATTGTCTTATTCAAACTTTATTTAAGGAATATACCCATTGAGACTAAGGTATTTTTTTCAATGTATAAGATTGTTATCAACCACCAATAGTCATATCACACATTTACGTGTTAAAAACCCATACACACAAATAATACATAGTCACACGTTTAAGTCTAAATATGCTTAAGGATTATACCAAAACACACCCAGTCGGACAATATTGTGGACACTATTATGTAACTGGGTTACAACAAAACAATAACACAAGCTGTTATTATCACACACATAGACATAGAAGGGTGTGTCATTCACGCCCGTAGTCCTATCCGTCGCCCCCCTCTCATAATAATCACAGATCTATTCTTACAAATGACTGAGTCCCATCCGCTTGCTGTGAGATCAGACTGACCCCTACGTCACAGCAGGCTCCTCCCCTTGGACGCCACGCCGACCTTATGACTGTCAGCAAATCTGACCAATAGAAACTGAAATCCCCACGTCTGACGTATCTCGTGGGCCAATCAGAACGCGGGTGGGCGGAATCACCGTGGGCCTGGCTTTCAAGCTTGGTTGCGAAGGTAAGCTCTGGATGGGTTTTTGTGAGTTTTATTTCACATCTAGGTTATTATTCATTCTGTAAGTTATATCCTATTGCTGCATGTGCTTGTGTGTTATTGAGTCTGATAAAATAAATTATGTTCGGCCGTTAACGGTCGTCCATTTAGCCTGCCTGGCTAAGTGTACATCACTGCAAAGTATCCCAATCAGAGAGAACAACGGTGATTTCCCCTATTATAACAATTGTTCTTTGATTCTGATTAATGACTGTATTGTCAGCTCTATAACAGCCTTGTCAGTGAACGTAGACATCTGTCAGAGGATCCGAGCTGCCTTGAAACCTTTTTTTGTCAGTTACTACTTTGTTATTGCTGAGTTACACGGTTTAAGTTGGCTTTCTCTAACAATTAACACCTGTTTTCAAACAAAGGGATCTGTCTGTAAGTGTAAAAATGCATTGGTTTTGAATTTAGCCTAACTCCCTATAGCTACCTCTACATATTGTTTACATCTGTTTTACCGATCACAGTATACCGGCTTCACTGTCTGCAAACTGCATACTAAAAAGGCTGCTGAGGCAAACATTTGTTCAAGTTAACGCCCAAGTCATTATAATAAACGAATGATCTAATGTTAACATAATATTGTGTTCTTCTGTATAGAGCCATCACCGCTGTGAGAACTGACTTACTGCCTAGCTGAGGAGACATCAGGACGGATACCATATCCTACCACACCTCTTCTTCTCCAAGCAGCCCCCCTCGCCTGTTGGATACTGTTCAGGAACTTTTTGAAACTTGTCAACATTATATATTTGTTTACCTTTTAAAACGGAATGGATTTTGAAAAGACCTAACCTGGATGGTTTGCTGTCTTGTTAAAAACCTACTGTTGGAGTTTGCCAAGTTTTGAGGAGGTTTCATCAAGTCTTTTTGGAGGGGAACTAACTGAAAGCCGAAATATGGATCAAGCCAGCGGCGGGGAGGACCCGAATAAACCCTCTAAAAAGAAGTCCAACGAGGACGAGGGTAAAAACAAAAAGCTGGTAGGTCATGGCTCGTTGCTGTTGTATGGAAGAAGTGTGCAGTGAACTGTCACATCCTGTATTCCCATAATCAAGGGTTAATTTCTCCCTCAGCTTTAGTGAGCCTGAGAAAGTTGCACTGCTCCATGGTAGCAAAATGTTTGCATTTTCACCTCAGGTTATAATGGCTTTGTTGGGCACATTACACTGAAAATGTGGGCTTTTAACATACAATTGTATACTGTTAAAGTCAAATAAAACCAGGCCAAGTTGATACTTAACTCGAGTAAATGTAGTAAACACCTTGTTGTCAATACAGCACATCTCTATTTTAATGCAGGATGAGGCTCAAATAGTTATTGATGTGTTGTTATTACTTTTTAATGTAGCTGAATACAGAGAGGCTAATAGCTGTGAGAGTTCAGCTAAAGAGATATTGTTACATTGAGTGCTTTACTTTTCATAGCACTCAGTGCATCATGTGATTATCCCCGTCAATACATCTCCTGAAAGTTATCTGAAGAGCATTCTTGTTGTGACAGTTGGACTTCAAAGTGTTTTTTTAATATTATGCAAAGTTCAGTTACAAAATGACTCATTGCAAAGCAGGATGTCTACGTGGTTTGGGGTGTTTTATGAACTGCGAGAGTGTGTGTGATTGATAAAACCTATCCTCAGTCAGACTGAACTGTATTATCAGCTCAATTATGACAGTCCAAGGAGGACATTATCTATTAGATAACAAGTGACCAACTATGTCACCAACATTCGTGTCAGTTTGGCTTCTCTTTTGGCTTGAAGTAGTTTAATAGTTAATGTAAAGTAAGGATTGTGCTTATTAAAAAAGTAAGCTACCCTGAGTCTGCTTTATGGGAGCTGAGATGTTATTAAGCTATTCCTGCATGCTATTGCCTGGAAATGAGATCAAGACTTGAGGTTGTCGTGGTAATAGTCGAAGTGGATTGTGTTTAAAGTCTGGATCAATAACTTCTAATCTCACCCTTTGCAGTGCTTGTTTAAACAGTGTCTCTTTCTTTAAGAGCAAGCGCCTTATTTGGTGAACTTTAGCCGCTTTCGATTCTCTGTCTTAGGTGGAATGTAAACCTGTACATCTCTGTCACATGTATGTCACTGCTTACACACTGTCATCAGCTGTAGACATTACTGGTTGAAATACAGTTTCCCTTACCACAGACAATACACTTTGGCTGCTATTGATTATTGTTTCTGCTTTTCAACGTTTGTCAGCGTGGAAAGCTTGGCTGTTGTTGAACTTCCTAAAAGATCTCTCTGCAGCCGTCAACTGACTCAAAGTAGTGTTTTAAAACGGCTTTATATTCTGCCATCTACTTTTCTATCGAGTTGTTTCTACTTTTACAGAAAGTGACCAATGAGCCAAGTTGGACAGATTGCACACACAAGGGCTGCCTGCTAATTACTTCCATCAACACCTCACTTACGTAGGTGGTGTTTCTCTGGTATAAAACCAGTCCTAAAACTGTGACATATGGTGTCTAACACCACTACTGTGTTTCAGATTGGGTAAACACTCCCACACTTATAATCACTGGTTGTGTTCAGCAAAGTAAAGGTGAGGCAAAGTGTGACCAAACAACCGCCAGACAGGAAATCCCAGAGTGGACTGAAATGACACGTTCTCTCAGAGCTACCTAAAGGGTGTTGTCTTGAGTCTCAACAGCCTGCAACTCTTGAATATCCTGCCTCCCAAGTTAAAAACATGTTTGCAAGGGAATCTAGATGACGTAAGCTTTTCAGCAAATCACTAGTGAAAAGTCTCAGTGACATCACTTCTTTTTGTTCCTTAAAGTGGTCTCAGGGCCCTGTTGCTCAATCCTCCAGGCAGAGCAGTCCGAAGCAAAGGAAGCCTGAACTGTGGCAGCTGCAAACATCTCAGCACTTAGTTTAGGGGAGGAAGTAATCATTCATCCCTGGGTGTAGCCATGATCTGTTCCCTTTTTTTTGTCCCCACTCATAACTAACTCAATGTAAACTGTAGCTCCAAGTTTGTCTGGGTGCATGTAAATAAGATGTACATGTACAAGCTTGAAGGTACTTGAAAATGTAATCACTGAAACAGGAACTTAAAATCTGCTCAGAAATGAACATTTATCAGATGATTATCTCATCTCTTTCTCATTCTTTCTCATGGTTAGACACTTAACATTACTAATGTTACTTCTACATTAATATTTACAGTTTTTACCATATATGGGGCTAATCTTACATCACTGACATGCAGTGTAGGCTTCGTGGATTTGTTCCAGACATGCGCTAATGTCCATCATGAGCTGGATCAAAGTAGACGTTGTCATTGTCTCTTCACACTAGGAGCTGATGAAAAGTACACTTACTATTCGCATGGCTAAGAAGCAAAGTGGCCGACACTGGCACAGTTTGGTCTCAGCAAAGTCAAATCAGGCTTTAGAGGAGAAACACTGAAAGCTGTATGTTTGTTTAACAAGTCACTGGGCAGGATTACATCACAGCATTTTCACTCGGGCTTTCGGCCCAGAATGTAGATACTCAACAACACAGACCAGGACATTAGAATTTGTGTTGTTTGTCTACTCTGTGATAATGTCCTTTTTTCGATACTGTAGAAAACATCACATCCATAAAAGGCAGTTGGAATGAGGTCATATTAAAGGAATTCAGAGGAGCAGGTTTGACAGAAAAGGAGAAATGTTATCCTTCTGCGTACCAGAGTAAAAGATGACCTCACAAAGAACAGCACGAGGGAATCCAGTGCATCCCTATATATATTTTTGGACTTCACATCACACACTTTATAAGTACAAGCTTATTTTAAACCTTCAATTGTAACTTAGAAAACTGTCATTTATTTTGTGCCCTTATAGAGTGCCACAGTGACGCGTCCTAAAACCCGGAAGTAAGTCAGCATTTGACCACTTCCGGTTCCTTCAACAAAAACCAATGCAATTTCTCCATAGGATTTTGTAAAATAGCTCGAAATAAGGTCTGTAGTTGACACAAATTGAAGAGACAGATAAGGTTTTGTTCAGGTGGATAATATCCGCATGTCTACCCTACTTTTATAATTTTCGATAGATTTATGATTCAAAATCCTATGGTTAAATTGCATTGTTTTTTGTCAAAGGATCCGGAAGGAGTTTACTTACGGGTTTTAGGACACGTTGGCACTGTGGCACTCATAAAGACATTTTAATTCAAAGTGAAGTAATTCTCTCTTTACCAGAAAACTTAAACATGACTCCTTTATGATGTAAGAAGGAATGATAATGTATAACGACTTTGCTGTAATTTTAGAGGAACAGTTGTAGTATGGTAGCAGTAATATAAAAGTATATGAAACAATCCACTCAGCAGAGATTTGACATACATCAGAGATGTTCATGCTCGAGCACACATTATATTTAACAAAGGCTTTAGTTGCACAAAGTATGTAGAATTGTGATTGCTGTTCAAGAAACAATGCTTTGTTTTAAGTAATGCGTTTTTGTTTATTAAACACATAATGTGTTACTACAATTACCAGTACTTTTCATCTGCATTGAGGTATTTTCATCCTGTAATGTAATCAGTCAGTTAACAGACTGAGTCATGTTAGTTAACAGGCTGTTCTTGTCAGCTTTTACTTTTCTATTATCTTGATGAAAAGGAACAAGGGTGATCTGTATCTCAAAGGTCATTTGTTGGTGTGGGAGTGGGAGGGAAACTGGTTAGGGGTTAACTGCATAACAGATGACTTTCTACTCCTTTCCACCATTATTCTACACATTTACTGCAAATAGGTTGAACAGTTAGTCAGCACCTTAGTTAATGAGTTCTGAATGAACATGCTTATCAAAATGTACAACTTGATTAGGATAATTGGTTGTGACCTTAGAACTAATTACCCAGTGTAATCAAACAATCTAATGTTTGCAGTACTTTTTATAATACTTGAAATTTGTATGCCGAGGTGAGAAATATGATGAAAAGATATTTAGTAAACTATATATACCAAAATAACAACCCAAGGGAGTAAAATACCTCTGCTTTCCCATCCTTGTTTAAACATAATTTTCATATTAGATAACGCAGAAAATGTTAATTTGTGGTAAAGAAAAACGTAAATATTACTAAAGCTAATATAGCAAGGCTCAGGGGTCATATTCATGTGGGTCCCTGTTCACACAGTAAAGGAATTCTGGGCAATGATTAGACAGACTGGCCAACATTTCTGTTCAATAAAAGAAAGTATTTGTATTTGGTCCTGTGGGAAGTAGGGGAATATATGCTTAGTAAAATAACAACAAGATAACAAAAAGGACACACTTTTGCTTTGAACAAAACCTATAGGTATGCAAGTTGTGGTAGTCAGTACATATTCAGTAAATGTGCGATGCCATCAGCCATGACATCTGTAGCTACTAGCTATGCTGCAGGCTTCTTTCTATTGTGTTAAAGAGATAGGAGAGTTGCTGTGTTGAAATTAATGTTTGTGTTGGCGTCAAAAGTGTCTGGTCTGGAGAGCGCAGGAGCATGCTACTTGTTAGCCACGAGCTACAGGAACAAGCCAGGTGCAGCTAATTATCATTGACGTTAGCCGACCCGTCTCCCAGCAACTATGATTTTTTGGCTAGGGTAACCGTCAAACTGTGTGGAAATTGTTTAGCTTCAAGGCATGGGTGGATAAGATGTAACGGAGCTTTTACTTCCGACAAAAACCACACCCTTATGATGACAAAGAAGTTTGACAGGTTAGTAAACGCCACCATTTCAAACATTAAAACGTTAGTGTTAATGTTGACATACACTCGAAGCTAGCTACCATGTCCACTCATGGCCGGTATATCAACATTGACCACACCTGGTGTTAATTAAATCCAAATGAAACATTTTAACCTCACATCGATGTTATCCTGTGTTGATAATTTTCGAAGTGTTGTTACTTCGTTATGCTAATTTATAGTAACGTTAGCTCATGCCCTTGTCACACGAGGACGAAAATGGTCGTATCTGCTACAGTTCTCTATCAGATAGACGGTTCGGCCACACGAGGCCGACACAGAAACGCAGATAACGATAACAATAACGGGTCCCTAGGTGGGTAGACCTGCAAACGAAACGCTCTGGGGGGGCAAACTGCTCCGTGTTTATGCCTATACGATCATGTCCTGATAACGATGACGCAATTAGCCCCACCTCTCCTGCTCAGAGATCAGCTGCTGGGCTCTCAGAAGAGGGGGAGGAAAAGAGCGGCTCCGTTTTTTATTCTTATATTATTATATAGAGTCATTATTCATTTGTTTTAAAGCTCAATAAATAACAAAGAAGACATCTGACCGGCACTTTTCTAATTTTGTCCGGAAGATTTCAACTTTAACGGACATGTTGACCGGCGAAAAAAAATCTAACTGAAACTCTGCCACACGGTTCCCTTGTCCCTTGGAAGAGGCGGGTGTTTTTCATCCGCTGGTGGACTACCGGAGAGATCTACAGCAGGAGCAAACGCTTGCCTCAGGGAGGGAGAAAAAGAGCCGGAGCGTCCACAGCGGAGAATAAACAGAAGGGCAACCATGCGCGGGAAGTCTTCTTCGCTGCTTTTGTGGCAGGACTACAGCACCACTTACAGGCCTGGCATATGCACTACAGCGTCTCCAGCGCTTTCGAGCGGTCTCGTGTGAACGGACACGTTTCTGGTGCCTGTTGCGTGTGGACGGAATACTTTTTTGATACCGATTTCGGTCCGTTTGCGTTATCGTCCTCGTGTAGCTCCAGCCTTATTTCCAGCTGGAAAGGCCAGAGGTCCTGCACTAGTAGATAGTACCAAGATCTGACCAAGTTACACAGAAAATTGAATTTATAAAGAGGAGAAGGAAACAAAAAGGACATAAGACAGGTAACATCCGTATGATAGTTTCCCTGACAATGGTCCTCCTGTCTGTCGAGTGCAAGAGAACAGAAGGTTGCCAGTGTTTTGTATTAAAGCTGTGATAAAGCCTGGGAATGATATCCGTAGTTTACATTAGGACCGATACATTTAATCTGTGAGAAACCAACCCAAGAATTACATAGAACCAAGTGAGACCCATGCTAAATTGCTACGACACTAACCACTAATGCTATCCGTGTTAGCGTGTCCGTCTCGCTCTAAAATCAGCTCGGTGGAGTGGAGGAATCGGGGATACTGCATGTGTGAGTCATTAGGAGGCTTCTGAGAGTGTGTGTGCTTCTGAGAGTGTGTGTGCTTCTGAGAGTGTGTGTGCAGATGTGTGTGGCCGAGGATTTGAAACCTGGAGATGTGAGAGTGACCCAGAAACGAGGCGTTCTGCAGCCAGGCGGAGGTCTCGTAAGCCTCGCTGTAATTGAGGGCCAAGGGAGCACCAAAAGGAGTGACAGCCGCTTAATGAGAAATTATAGTTGTGCTGATGCGTTCAGAAAACACCTGACTCCATTTGATAGTAATTACATCTCATCTGGTTTCATTATGCCGCTTCTTATTTGGATTAGGCATTATTACGACTGAAATAGGAGAGGATAAACTCTGCCGGGATTACCACCAGTTTGAGACGCCCCACACACTCTGAGAGACACACACACACACACACACACACACACACACACACACACACACACACACACACACACACACACATTAAACACCTCTCTGAGACACACACACACACACACACACACACATTAAACACCTCTCTGAGAGAGACACACACACACACACACACACACACACACACACACACACACACACACACACACACACACAC
>NW_011369945.1:18410499-18423352 GCF_000735185.1 Notothenia coriiceps
TTTTTAACCTGCCTGAACTTTTCACTCAAAATCTGTGTTCAAAGACAGTAGGCACTTAGGGATGCATATCGTTGACTTTTTTACGATACCGATACCAATACTCAACCGATACATATCGTGATACTTTGAAAATGTATCATCCCACAATTACTCCCATGAAGTGCTTTACGATATAGTTAACATGTCAAATGAATATTACATTCAATTGTGGGACTTCTTGGACCTTTTAAGGCCCAGATACACCGGCCCGAAATCGGCAGTAAATGGGAGTCGGGCCGAACATGAGCACGCCCTATTCGGATTGGTGTGCGCCGCACCGTCGGGTCTTTTCTTCCGACCTGAAGCCTTTTCTTGCCGATTCAACATGTTGAATCGTCGTCGGGAACATCACCGTAAGTCGGACAAAGGGATAACACTGATTGGCTGTTCAGCTAGCGAATCAGTGCATGAGAAGCGTTAACGGAAGTGAGGGAGGTAAACAAATGATTTAAAATGGAAGATGGAACATACACGGACAGCTATTTCACCTCATTGGTTTATAGAGCTCCTGTTCGTTCATGTTTTCAATGGACGAGAGTGAAAATGGAAAGAAAAACGCTATTTGTTGTTTGTTTATATAACGGAGTCTGTTCTTCTTTTCTGTCTTCCTGGTTGTTGCCTCTTTTGAATGATGAATACACACTACCACCGCCTGCTGGTAAGGAGAGTTATTGCCACTCACGCATGCGCAGTTCATACGTGCTCGGCTCGGATTTGCGGTGTGTTCCAGTGCGCGAAGTCGGCAAATACGCAGGAGAGTCCGGCGACGCAACAGTCGGTGTCGGCGACTTCTCAGGTGACTGGCCGGTGTATCTGGGCCTTTAGGGTCAAAAACACTAAACTCATAACTTAAAATGAATTTTTTAAATTTATTTAATAAAAGAGCACATGTTCAATGTGAAAAGTGACAGTAGATAGATTGGTTGCAATTTGGTGCTATACATTTGTATTATTAAAAAAAAAGGCTGCGACCCTCCAAGACAATGGTAGGGGAAACACTGGTATTATGGAGTATTACAATGCTATAGATATGTATTGGTCTGGAATAACACTACTAGTCATTTTTCTCTGAATATTTCTGAAACACTTGAATGGAATCTGAAATTCCAGTGTGACTTTTAATGAGATATTGTGACTGACTCAATATGTATCACTCAGCTCTGCTACCTATTAGGCCAGAGCTAGTGTAGTACAGTTTTGTGTCTGAATTAAGGTTTTTTGTTAGGCAACAATACTGTCAACTTTCATGCTCTGGACAATTTTGACAGTATCACATTGTGAATATCTTATGCCTTACTTTGCCGCTGCCATCGGAAGTTGTGTCATTTGAAACCTTTGAAGCTTTGATACATGAGCTTTAGGCAAGCCTCAGGGATCATTTTAGGTAATGTCAGCATGTGGTTACAATTTGTTAGCTTGTTGCGCACGGGGTTAACCTCAACAAGTTTGTTTCATGTACTCTTATCTGATATTTGTTTCCACTTTTCCACTATTTGTTGTTGAGTGAGTATAACCGTGCTGTGTCAGGGAGACGTTTGAGAAGCGGCAGGAAACTGAACACATGTGAGCATTTTAATGGCATTCAGGAAGTAGGGGAGAGGAAGTGGTGAAGAATGCTTCCCTCGCAGTTTAAGAAAAAGACAGATCCAATGCTCTAATGTCCCACTCTGAGATGAGCCCTATTCATGTGCATCAGTGGGTTGGATCTAAGACTTATGAATGGGGATCTTGAGCATCATGCATTCCAGTCTTGTCTAACAATGAATGAATCCACTTTGGTCATAGTTGCATATAGTAATGTGATGATGCATGAGTGGTAGTCTGTGTTTTGAATGATCAAGTGCAGGATGAAGGGGAATCCCAGCTCTTTTACTTGTATGACATTGAAGGATTGCAATGGGGGGTGGTTTCTTTTGTTGATGAAAAGAGGTGTTTGTTATCACCATCATGCTTCCATGTATTATTTATTAGTGTTAAATGGACAGCTGTGTTCACACTTATTTTTAAATCATGCGAG
Source organism: Notothenia coriiceps (assembly GCF_000735185.1). Classification (NCBI taxonomy): domain Eukaryota; kingdom Metazoa; phylum Chordata; class Actinopteri; order Perciformes; family Nototheniidae; genus Notothenia; species Notothenia coriiceps. The sequence continues at coordinate 18,412,556 of NW_011369945.1, forward strand.
ATATATGACAATGTGACATCTGCTGAGACACACAGTACATAATGTGTCAAAGAAGCATTTTCTTAGATTCAAGTCCCCATAGCACAGCCTTTATGGATGGTTACATCGACATTACAGTGCATTTGAAGTGTAAAATGTAATGATTAAGTTATAGTAATTGATTTGTTGAAAAGTATGTTCATGTAATGTAGGACACTGTGGAAGAGCTCAATGCATATGCACGACTAACTGGCCGACAGCGGGGACTTAATTCACTGCCCGGTTAATATCAAACACTGTATATATTCCAAAGGTTAATGTCTAATGAAAAAGGTTTCACTCAGGGATATCATGTGTCATCCTATGTTAAAGGACACACAATTCAATAATTGTTATGTATTATATCACCGGGAAAAAACATACTGTATAGTGGACACTCATTAGCAAACAGCTGGAGATACGAGGTCATAATGTACAATTTTTTTTAAGATTCAAAGGTTTTAATGTCATATGCACAAACACTACAGTGTAGAAATGGCAATGAAAATCTTATGATCTGAGCTCCTCCAACAATGCAACATATAATATAATAAATTACAAAAATACAAATAAAAGATAAGATAAGATAAGATGGACCTTTGTTAATCCCCGTGGGGAAATTCAGCGGTTTAAACAGCAACAGGGTAAGAGTGAAAAACGACAACACAGATTCACACAAGATTAATACAATTAAAGATACAATTCAAATGATATACAGTAACTTTTAAAATAAGAAATGTATTACATTTACATAATAATACATTTGATTTGTAAAACACCTTTCATTGCTAACAGCAATCCCAAGATGCTACAGGAGGCATTATAAAAACAAACAAAATAAACAAAAGTTTAATGAAAAGGCTTTTTTTTAAAAGAAAGGTTTTTAGGCCTTCCTCGATGGCGTCAGTGGTCTGGGAGGGAATTCCACAGGTGAGGAGCAGCTGCACAGAAAGCCCGATCCCCCATTGTGCGTAGTTTGGTCCTCGGGGGGCGAAGCAGACGCTTTGTTGTGGAACGGAGGTTGCGTGTGGAGGTTTGTGATGTGAGTAGTTATTTTAGGTATGACGGAGCGTTCCCATGGATGCACTGATGGGTCAGTAGTGCGATCTTGAATTAGATCCTGAATGAGACAGGAAGCCAGTGGAGGGAATGAAGGACGGGTGTGATGTGGTTGTATATTCTCACCCTCATCAGGATCCTAGCGGCACTGTTCTGTACGTATTGGAGCTTCTGAAGGCTCCCGCTAGGAGTCCCAATGAGGACAGTGGTGCAGTAATCGAGCCTTGAGGAGACTCGATTAATCACTCATCTGGTTAAGTTATTGACCCCCCCCGACCCAAAAATGATGGACTTCCCCTACATTTTTCCCCACGCCACGCTACTGCTTGGTAGTTTTTTGTTAGCTCCCTTTCCTCTTCCCTTGCTTCGTCTTGCTTGGACCAGTTGTTCAGCATCTGACAGGGAGAGTGTGGGACGGAGTTTTGCAATTTTATATACATATTTTGGTCATATATACATATTAAATATATATTACAGTCATACAAATAAAAAATAGTGGTACAAATAAAACATAGTGGTACAAATAAAAAAATAGTTGCACGTTGAATAGATGTGAACAATACACCACAAACGTTTTATTTCAAATTGTCGTTATTATAGTTTGAGAAGTTATTATTACATCACAAAGTGGCAGCAGTTCAAATAGTATTTGCTGGATATCTTTTAATTCCATAGTCTGTACAGTGACATTTCTTGTGATGCCATGAACAGTTTAAGAATATTATACACTGACATTTCCAACCAGTCTTATTAACCTTGACTTTTGTAATAGCTGCATTTCATGCTCACCCACTCATGAGTGCGATACTACAAAGTTGCTTTCAACAGAGATGGCGATAACCTGAGGGCAGAGCTGTGCTAGTCTGCAGTCACATGGTCAGTGTGGTGCCATTCAAATCTTAGCTCTACTGGCTTTTGTGCTTCCCTGTTTCAATAGTTGCTGTTTTGGGAAGCTGTAAACAGTCCAAGCACTGTCCTGAAATAATAAAGCTACCACAGGCTCATGCCCTTTTAAAGTCACCTTTCGTAGAAACCTACTGCATTTCTTTTATCCTCTTTTTTCAATATTACATGTTCTGAAAAATATTTGAGTTTTTGGAAGGACAAATGTAAAGTTAATACTGTGCTTGAGAACTAAATCAACACTGATACTGTCAATATTACATATTTTTTAGAGTAATAACTATGTGTTCTGTGCTTGATTTAAATAGTTCCTAAACCAGTTCACATTATGGTGGGTGTGTGTGAGAGCTTTCTGTGCCGGGATAAGAGGCTGCTTCTCTGTGTATTTGCATGACTCATGTGTGTGCTTGTGGCACTGCCTACAGTTGTGACACTGTATCTCATCATGTGCTGTTCAGCTCTCATAATGAGCTCAATACTTAAATCTCCCTCAGAGTTTTACTCCCATATTTGTTACCAACTCACCGACTTATGGCATGGGAACCTTTCTGTTGCTCGAGGAAAGATGGACTGGATAGATAAATTATAAAGATACATTTCAGTAAACATCTGAGAATTGTTTATAATCAATAAACATCCCTAAAATGCTGTCAACTTAGGACCCTGATCCAAGAAACAGGTTGACTGAATGATCTTGATTTTATTATTATAAATATATTTATTTATTTATTATAATTTTATTTTATTTTAAAATGACTACCAATTATCTTACTCTAAAGTTATTCAGACAACTCGAAGCAACACCTTGTTGAAACTGGCCCTAGTGCTGGAGAGATGAGCTCTTCTATCCACGTTTGAATAAAGATGAGGCTTTAGGCTGTAGGGCAAAGGAAACCGATGTTTAGTGTCATTGAAGTTTCAGAACAAATATTTGCATAGTGTGAGGAAATACACTAGAAGGGTTATATAATTCATACTTGGCTGCTGAAGTTAAAGTTGTGTAAATAGCACATTTTGTGTATGCTAAATGAATGATTGCTTTCTAGATGAAGTTTGGATATGTCAGATGAAATGCCAGATGAACCCGCGGTGTCTCACGGAGAGATACCGCGGGGCCTTCCTTCCTGCAGCAGTCAGACTATATAACCACAACGGCCCCTGGTAGAACCCCCACACACACAATACAGACTATGCTATAACACCCCTTGTTGTGAAATACAAATGATGTGCAATACATATATATATATACCTGGCTGCTATATCTTCAAAACTGTTACAGGATGTGTATTTTTAAAATTGTGTTTTGAATCTTTAATCTTTTTTTATGCATGCTTCTTAGTTAATATGAAGCTGTGGCTCTTCTCTGCTGTAACAAATGTAACTGTCCCCTCGTTGGGACGAATAAAGGTATTCTGACTCTGGTATAAATAGGGTCTTACTGTTAGTGTGTCTATTTCCCCCGTTCTCTGCTCTGCTTGAATTGGGCACAGTCACAGTGCAAACATAAATATTAATTTGATAGATTTAATCATGACGGATAAATTATACTTTTATGCTTCAATAATCTGCATAATCTCTCTGAGTTTACAAAGACAGCTAATGAGAAGACTTTTTAACAAGATTAATGAAGATATATTCATTTATTTAGACTCTATCTAATTCAGTTATTACACTGCCCCAAGATTGAGCATAATATTGGCACTGCGGTACATCCGACATATGAATACACCGAGATAAAGCATCTCATCAACATGTTTAGGAGCTACAGCTGAACTTCAGAGGCCCATTTTTTTTTAAGTTCAGAACAAGACATAATTGTTTCTTACTTTTCCAATATTAAATGTATATCTCATCCGTGGTTTGGTAATCGGTACAGACATATATTATAAAAAATAGACTGCACATGCACTCTTATTTTGTACCTTATTCATTGGCAGTATTTTTATTATCATTGAATATATTCAAGCTCTGCTTCTTGTCTTGTGGACACAATTATTTCTTTGCATTTAGGTTATCCGTTTTTTTTTCTTTTTCCATCAGCTTAGTATTTTCTGGCTACTGATAAATATCCTGCTCAACACAATCCTTAGGAGTTTAAGGTGTGTTGCGATCTTTGTATGTGTGACTCCATATGTAATGCTTTATACTCTTGTTGTATATATATATATATGTTTATAAGCAAACCAGGTTTTCCATGCAACTTTTCCAACAAAAGCAATAGTCTCCCGTGTTGTGTGCATTACCTGTAGTGCGCTCCTTCACAATTACATTTTGTTTGTCACACAATTTTGCCTTTAGAAAGGTCAAGTCTACTGAGGAATTACAAAGCATGTTTTTACTTGAATTTTGTATTGCTAATAAGATTTTCTTAACCCCAAATGTCTGATAGAATGAAATTATAACATTTTTGTCAGACAATGATGGCTTGGTAGAAACACACGATGACAAGGCCTTACAGCATTTCCGGAGAACTTGATATTATAATAACTAATTAAAGTAAAACCAAATGTCCTCCTATACTCTTTTCGCAAAGGAATCGTGGCTTCTGATTGTATGGTGATAGTTCCAGTGAGTGAGTTCAAATGACGTCATACAGATCGTCCGTTCAATTGGGAATAACAGGCGTTGCTTTTTAAAAGCTGTGCAATGGTAGCCGATTTGAAACAAAGTCTATCCTTTGTCCGTCTTTGATGTGACACCCAGTGGACTTCTATAATAAAACTAAAATCAATAGAAGGATGATATCAAAAAGAGATAATGTAATATTAACAATAATTGTATTTTGTAAGATTAATTAAAAAAGTTATGTTGTGTTATGTGACACTGATATGGCTTTGTGTACCCAAATTGACTCTCAAGTTGTGGGATATTGCTCTGCGAATTCATTCTTAAAGATCTGCATGGATTCATAATCATATTTGATTAAGGAGGGACCCAGAGCTAATTTGATTAGGTTATTTAGAGGAATATGTGTTTGGTAATAAACATTTATTATGATGAAAAAGTTTACTTTAATAAGCGGGAGAAGCCCAGAGGACATGGAAGCTTAATTGTTAGATGTTAAATTGCGTTGTTGCGATGTTGCCAAGATAATGGGCAAGGAAAGGCCCTCAAGTCAAGGCAATTAACCAAACAGTGGTTTGATTGTTGTTAAATTGATTAGAAAATGTCTAAGTACTCCATTTGAAAATTAGCTATTGTTTCACGCAGGTTTAGACTCTAAGAGAATGCTGGGCTTAATGACACATACCCTGAGTTAGAAGTGGGGAAAGTTGTTGCTCAGGTCAGAATATTGTGACACGTTTTTCAGATATGAAAAACGAACACAAATGACGGTGAACAAAAGACATGGACATCCCAGACAGAGCCTTTCATGCATAGTGCCGGATGAATATGACGTGAAATAACAGCTTGGACAACACAAAGTGTGCACGGAGACAGAGGTTTGTTTTTCTATGTTTCATAGCTTTATCCCATAACTGTTGATCAGCTGTTGCAGACAAAACTAGTGATAGATATGGCAGTTTAAATGTCGGCTCAGTGTTGCCCACAGCGACAGCAGATGAAGATTCACAGAGAGAGGTGCAGGTTAGAGCCAATCTGTTTGCTCGCCCCAGCATCAGTAGTTTCCTGATTAGAATGGTGGAGAAATCTGCGGCTAGAGGCAGGCTTTATGGCCATCACCACCCCACATCTCCCTACTCATTAGTGCTTCACAGCCTAGCGCCACAGCATATGGCGGTGCTGCTGCTGCTTCCCATTTGAGGTGTGTTTGAAATGGCTGTCCCTTGCAGAGCCACAAGCCTTTGGCAGTAGCCTGTCTTATTGTGACTCAGATGAAGATAAACATCTGTAGTAAAGGGAACTTGTGGTTTTAATTTTGTTATATGAGCTATTTGTAACATTTTGTGAGGACGCAAAGGATTGTAAACACACAAAGATAATTGAGAAGTTGGGAGTTTTCTTTGAGAGCAGTTTATATTAACAATTAGTGAACATGAATGATTCTTTTGGGCCACCTGCACTACAAGAGATGCTCTTTAGAACACACAGAGATAATATTACCCTTTGGTGGCCAACCATGCGAGACCGTAACATATTGCCCTGCTAATGTGTATTAATCTTGGGATACACAAAACGATATCCAAACAGCACTTACTTGCATGTTTCCAATGGGTTCTCTGAACAGGTGTGCTTTCTCATTATGTCTCTGGGATTTGAGTAGCTTCCCGATATGTCTTTTTTTATGTATCCGTTTGGTTTGTGTCTTCAAGTGTGTGTGCTTGGGATGTTTCACTCTCACACAAGATGTTACATTCATTTGAAACACATCATTTGAGATCATCAAGTATTATCCTAACTATTCTTCCACATGTACAGTGTCCAGGATATGCTCATTAAACAACTAAAACACATGTATCCTGTGGTTTCAGGATTTTATCGCATTGTCCTTATGCCTCTCTGGTGTATACAATTTCATTTGTCAGTCGGAAACTTAATTGGTTATAAGAAAACGAGATACTATCCAAAGGATACGGTACATGTGCGCACACTTCCAATGGGATACATACTGTGCCCTTTGCTGTTGTCATTTTCTTTTGGATCTTGTTTTTCACACTTTGCCCTCCCTCCAACAGAACATACATATAAAAACATTGGCTGATGATATGGTAAGGTGCTCGGTTTAATTTTGCTGTGCCTAGTTTTGTTTTACATCCTCTCATGTTTTGTCACTGCTGCATGGAACTTATAACTGAAATATATGGATGGATCAAATGTGCCAGTATTAAATAATTGAGTTTACATTTTAAACCTAACATGAGACACTGATGATAGAATACATTTATGTACTTTAAAGTGTGACAGTTAATGTTACAGCAAAGGCTTATCTTAAACCCTATCCTAAGTACCATTGTGGTAGTCCACCATACTATTGTGTAACTAACACATTATTGATCCTGGTGCTATTATTCAGCAGTCCTACGTCTTTCATAATGAACGGAAATCAACCCGTCACATTTCGACTTGTATAAGAAGCTCATAGATCATTTAGTGTGCAATTATCAGTAGCGTTTCCGATTAGACGTTTCTCCCTGGAGCTTTTTTAATACCCTTTGACAACAAGTAGCTTTAACTTTGACACTTAAAAGAAGTTTATGCTGCTTTTGTGAGCAATGCACATAGTATGTTTGATCCATCCAGTAGTGTCTCAGCAAACTAATAGTAGTGACGTCATGTATGTCATCATATAATCTTTGTGTTTCCATTTCATTTATGTGTTCATTCATCCGGCACGTCAACTCCATTTCCGTTTTAATACATTCGACTAACAATTACTTTTTGCATGAAGTTTATGTACTTTTTCTGCTTTTGTATTACACTTTATTAAACACTTTTGTGAGACTGATGAACGCCATCAGTCTCAACATGATTAACAAACAAACTCAACTGAAGCTCACACTGATGTCATGTATGCTAAAACTATTCTAATACCATATGCATAAACCAGGTAATACTATGGGTATGATGGTAAGTACAGTCCTGAAACGTTTCATACAGTTTACTTTATGAAATATAAATGTTCTTGTTTTCACGCCATCCCATTCTCATGAAATCTCAGGAACGCCTGGAGGGAATTTCTTGAAATGTCTTGAAATGTGGCACTCACCTTGCCTTGAAATCAAGGATAAGCTGATTACATTTTGGTGGTAAAAGGTCACTGTGATCTCACGTCCATCTCATTCTCAGGAAAGCATTTAGGGACCGTCTTAAAGTTTGGCAAGGTCACTGTGACCTACAAAAAACACAGATACACCTTCAAAGCTGCCCTTGCTATGTGGGGATTCTGTTAAATGTAAATTGAGGTGAACAGTGTCCTCAAAAAGCAAGAAAGACAAAAGCCCTCTGATGTGTGGGAACATTACATTTGAATTACTGGCAATTTAAACATCTTTTCTCACAGACAAAGCAACACACAGTGAGCCTTGGCCTCATACAAACTGGAATGTTAGCAGTGCCATATTTAACATTTCAAACACTGTGTTTTCTTTCAGCGTGACCGCATTACCAGTTTCCGGAAAACGGGGAATAAGAAGGAGAAGCCCCTTATACAGCACTCAACACAGCACTCCTCAGATCCCCTCTTTACCCAGGTGGAAATGCCTGTTCCTCAGCCCCTTTTTGACGACCGCTCTATGAACCTCTCGGAGAAGGAGATCAATGACCTCTTCGAGAAGATGATGGTGAGCTTTGTGTTTCTTTTGTTGTGTTTCCTCTGCACATGGTCATCTCTAGCACTCCACAACAGCTTCTTTACAGCTGCCACTGAATAGTCAGTAAAAAGCACAGCATTGTGAAATCGTAAATGCATCATAAATCTGTGCACAAAGGCAAACAACATCCATAACGTTCATCTGCTACTTAGTAATTATTTCTCTATTTCTCTAATATATCATTCCAATAACTTGCATATAGACTCTTGTTGCACTATTTCACTTTTTAAAACTATTTTTCTTTTGTATTTACTATTTACTTGCACAATATTTTTCTGTTTATCTGTGTTATTGGGTTGCGCTTTTAGAGAAGCCTGTGACCTAAGATTTTCTTCTGCATAACTACACTGTAGCTATGTTCGTATGACTAAATAAAGAACCTTGAACAAGTAGAGAGACAGAGCCGCTGTTGTGTATTTTGATGAGAAGAGTTGGACAAGGCTGAAAGTTAAGTGCTGGGACCAGAGACGGGGTCGAATCTTTTAGAATTTTGTAAAATGTGACTGTTATTTAGTTTAACTACGATCTAGGTAGGACATCTATAAGTGCTTTGTATCCAATTGTATGATGGTAAACCACTGAGGTAACTTGGGTTTCTGAAATGCTGTAAATACTGAGCAGATTAAAAGCCCACAAATCAATAATGCCAGGCATAGCAGCGTAACTAGAAAGCAGTGTACACAACTCCAATGGTGTCATGAAACAGTGCCCTCTCATGGGGTTACACAGGACGTCTTCTTTAGAGAATGAACCTGAGTCGCAGTACCCAATGTGTGAAATGCATTCAGAAATATCTTATTCAACCATTTTGAGGGATGTGAGAATAGTTTTACAAAATGATAGCAGCTATATTTGACTGAGAAATGTAAATTAGACTTATCTGCGCAGTATTTATAGTGAAGAAGAGTGCCTTTTGCATTCCAATGTTAAGTGCTTTCGAAGCAGAGTCCCACCTACATATTCCCTAGGCCACTGTCGAAAAGCTCCAGACTTTGAAATTCACTTCGCACTCATCTGTGGGGTCACATTTCTGTCACACTTGTGATTTTCCCCATTGAAATGCATTTTTGGCCTTATGTACTGAAAGATTGAAATCTAACAAAAAGCTTTCAGCCCATTTCTTTGAAGTGTGGAGCTGAATCACTCTGGCTTCATTGCTTAGGTTGTGTGTGGATAATGTCTGAGTGTGTATGTGTGTGTGACACGGTGCTTGCCTTTTCTTTTTTTCTGATACAATGGTCTTTATTGCCAAGGCCAGAGAAATGCGACCGATGCTCCTGGTTTCCATCAGGCTGCTGCTCAGTGTTTTCTTGCCTGGGTGCTCATCCCTGTCACTCAGCTCACCTCTCAATTACTATGTTTGTGCTCACAGTAGCGTGACATTAAACCCAGGCTTAAATTTGCGCAGTGACAGACGACACAGAGGGCATGCTTGCTGCTCTGACATTTGACAGGCCTTGACACTTGGTGTATGGAAGTATAATTACAGTAATACAATCTAAATCAAATGGATTATTCTCTGAAGTACTTTTGAAGCCACCTGACCACTTGCTCTTACGGCCCGTCCACACTACAGCTTCGACAGCTTCAAAAACGGTTTCCAACGCGTCTGCCCATTCACTTTGAATGGGGTGACGTCACGTTGCCTTGCTTTTCTCCGAACTGAATTGTGGGTAGCATAGCGGTCCGTCTCCGCCGTCGCCAGCGTCAGCCAATCAAATCCCGTTTATGCAAATCTGACAGTTCAAGCGATCAAACCGCGTGCAAGCTGGGAGAGCCGTTAATTTCCTCATATTCCAAACGAGAAATTACGGTAGCAAATCACCCGGTTCTTTACGACCAGAACTATTTACCGGGATACAAACCGGAGGAACCAGGCATGGAGGAAGGTGGCAGAGACAGTGGGTGAAACTGGTAGGTTTTCGCCTGTTTGGGGAGTTTGTATATATTTGTTTTTGTGTTATAGTGGTATATTATATAGAACTTTTTTTATATGCTCCTCTTTATATGTGGGGTTTTTTTGTTTTGTATGTTCCGGGGTTTTTCGGGTTTACGTTTTTTTTTTTTATATGCTGTATATAAAATCCCCTTAAGCTTTTTGTACATGTCTGTTTTATGTTGTGTTGTTTGTTGTTGGGCTTTCTTTGTGTATATGATGTTTTGTCTAGTTTCGAGTGCTGTAGACTTTTTTTGGTGTGCAGAATGAGTGGACGGTTTAGCATGAAAGCATTTGACAAGTCATTCTCCTGTTAACAGTTCCCTGGCTCAAGGTGTCCCCACTGCTTCGAGCGCCAGCCAAAGGCATAGTCCCTTCTCGTTTCAAAGAACTCAATTTTAGCTTCATGAGGATATTGAAATGTGTGTACGGCACTTTCAGCTAAAGAATGCGAGTGCTGGTACAAAAGCGTACATGAGGTGTCAGTGTTTAGTGGAGGAAAAATAGCCTTTTAACAGGACAATTGTGGCTTCTTTGGGTTTCTCTGCATGGCTGTCTGCACACTATAGCCACTGTGTGCCAAAACTGTGGGCTGTGCCGCGGTGCGTG
>NW_011369945.1:18423397-18439948 GCF_000735185.1 Notothenia coriiceps
CAGATTTGCTGCCGGTCTAACGTCAAATCGGCAGCGGACCCACAGAAAGTTGCTATCATGACGTGTTTTGGACGTAATCTCGTCTTTGTTTACATTAGCAAGCCTCGCTAACACTCAGAGCTAACCTGTACTGTAGAGCACATGTGTTTTTTAAAAAGCAGGAAATAAAAAAAGGAACTCTCCTTGTGATAAACCCGCAAGAGAAAAAGCATTTGAGCTCCATACTGTTTCAGAAATAATCTTTGATGTGGTTTAGAACAGGATGGCGTTTTATCACAGCAGAATTTAACTTTATCTCCGGTATAATTCTGATCAGGCATTAGCTCCGCCTCCTCTTTTATTTTTTTCAAGCTAAGGACCCAAAATCCGTGTTTCTCTAACAGGGCTGCAAAAGATGGGTATGAGCAGTATGAGGCATGGCTACAATGGGTGAACTGTTTGGTATTTTAAGCAAAAAACTTCACAGACATGTTTTGTATAGGTATGGCCCTACAATATATTTTTCCAATATAGCATGATAGGTCCACTTTAATTTACATCAGAATCAGAAATTCTTCTTTTTTTAAATGTATTTATTTTTTATAATGGGACACAGGGTTCGGTCCGGTTTGTTTTGCAGTTCGGTCCGGAGTTTGAAAAGCCCTGATCTATACTATTTCAATAAATAAAGTATGTAAACCCTTCAGTATTTGGACATATCAGATAAATAAACGTTTATTCAACATTTATAATTATCTGTCCAATGTGTATTTGTAAAACTCTGTATCTGAGATGGCAAATCTTAAAGGACTCTTTAAGGACACTTTGATCGGGACATCCATAAATCGACTCTGCGGTCCTATTCTCTAAAAGTGGCCTCAAAAACGGAATGCATTTTTCACAAACAACTGATTTTATAACTTCAGACAAAGGATATTTTTCATATTGTTGTCGTTGTAAGAGCTTGGATGTATCCAACCGCTAACAGAAATGATCACAGCAATTTGTACTCGTGAAAGAACAAGATGAAAAGCATGAGTTTTCTGAGCAATATGCCTCTGTGTTCAATGTATCTTCAGTTGTCTGACAAAGAAGTCTTCAATCACAAAATACCAAGCAAAGAGGGGGAGGGGGGAAGCTGAAGAGCAACCAGGCAACTACAGAGCAATTCAGTCTTCTCCGCAGAGGTAGCCATTTCCTCACTTGGAAGATAAAGGGATGATAGATAATTGGATACGGCTGTGTTTTTCAAAGAGGTGTTTATGTGGCTTCACAAACACGAGCGAGTCATTTTCCTCACAGCAGGAGGCGTTTACTGCAGAGAGCCCAGCACTACCCATGTGAATCATACGTCTTCATTAGCTGATATCTTTTGTCGGACCATCACCCGGTCCACAAGGGAGCATGTCACGGTCGTGGTGATTCTTTAAATCAAGATGTTTATGAATATTGAGGATGTGTGATATTATTTCTGCTTGTTATGGATGTTGATATAAAACGGCTCCTTTTATACACAGGAGGGCACGCTTGGTTTTTACGAGGTGAACTGCTTGTCTCTGTGATTAAAGATTTGTTGGACTATAAACTTTTACAAGCACAGGAATAATAGCCGGCTGCTTTCAGGAATATGACATCTCTCGAAAGGGGTCTAAAATAGTCAACTGGACCATGTCATAAAACTAAAATGAACAATGTCATGCCTTAATAAAGGTTTGTGATTGTTTGCTGAAAAATCCAGACATTACTCACTCTGCAAATAAAAGCGTCTTAAATGTGAACTTAAGAGAGTTAACGAAATGCTGTTTATGTCATAGGATATCACAGGGCCACTTTTTATTAATTACACACAATAATAGCTGAAAAAGATGTGTCATGCGTCTTAATCTTCAACATTGTACCATTACTACTAAGGCGTATTTTGATAACTGTACTTCGTATTGTGTAACGGCCCGTCCACACTACAGCTTCAAAAACGGTTTCCAACGCGTCTGCCCATTCACTTTGAATAGGGTGACGTCACGTTGCCTCGCTTTTCGCCGAACTGAATTGTGGGTAGCAGAGCGGAGCTTTCCTGGCGTTTCAGGCTGCAAAAGTTGAACAATGTTCAACTTCTGAAGCCGGAGACGCCGGAGTAGCCAGCGTCAGCCAATCAAATCCCGTTTATGCAAATCTGACAGTTCAAGCGCTAGCCAATCAAACCGCGTGCAAGCTGGGAGAGCCAGACCTCAGTTCATTTCCTCATATTCCAAACGAGAAATTACGGTAGCAAATCACCCGGTTCTTTACGACCAGAAGTATTTACTGGGATACAAACCGGAGGAACCAGGCATGGAGGGAGGTGGCAGAGACAGTGGGTGAAACTGGTAGGTTTTCGCCTGTTTGGGGATTTTATATCCAGTATACTTCGTTTAACATTGCTTTGTATGCTAGGGGCGGGACATTCATGTGATTGGTTGTTGGTCGCGGTGCTCGAATAAAATCCCTAAGCTTCAGACACGCCCAGCTCCAAGCTTTTTTTGAAGCTGTAGTGTGGACGGGCCGTTATAGAAAGAAAAACTTTTCTGCTTTTTTACAGCAAACACAGACATTACACTGGTTGGTAGTTTCTGTTGACACTAGCAGCTTATCTTCCTTTCTTTTTTTATCATCGCTACCTCTTTTTATGTTATACACTCCGCACACTCACACACAAACACACTTTAGATCTATTCGTCTTTACACCCATTCTGTTATTGATTGTTGTTTTTATGATGCTACATGGCCAAGCCTTAGATGTCTAGCGTGCTTCAAATGAAGGGCTGACCCAAGCCACATTAGTGAGACCACCTACTGTGCATTAACGAGTAGGAGAAAGTCAAAGTCTTTTTCTCTGGAAAGGGGTTTTCACATTGCGCTTTGTGTCTCAAAGCCAAAATGGCACATATCCTATTAGTGAAAGGTCATCAAAGGAATCTGGGAAAATATAGAAAGAAACAAAATCAAAGATAACCAAATCACAACACTTTGTAGATATTTTTAAGAGCGCACGTATATTCACAAAACTATAACAGTGAACATGCATGAAAGAAATGGCTGTCAGCACTGCCTTTAGAAGGGTATAGTGTGTGTCTTTTACTCGGTGTGTCCTGTCGTTGGATTTCCCAAGATGTGCACGGATGGAATTCAGAGCCCCCTCATCAAAATGCACAGCAGCAAATCCCCTGATTAAATGTCCGGTATTTGCATCTCACTAAAGAGGCAGCTGTGTTGCGGTAGCAGACTCCAATCCAAGAGGTGCAACCTATGAACACAGTAGCACACACACTAACATGTGATCTAATTTAATCAGCATTTAGTAAACCGTAGAACCTTTTTTTTTTTACTTTACGCTCTATGCAGCAACATTTATTTGAATTTCAGTTGTTACAAAAAAAATTAAATGTATGAATTAACATGCTTATTCATAAATGTTTTAGAACATTTGACACACCACTCATAATAAATCCTCCTCTTAACCCTTAAACCCCCTCTCCTCCAAATCCACCATGTATCATCTCCATCCCTAATGTTGAGAGAGTGTGTCGTTGAATATTGGCACTATAAGACATCTGTGCTGATGTAGCCGTTAGCAGGCAGTGCATTAATGCCCAAATGATGCTTTTAGATGTCTGTCAGCATTACATCCCCAAACAGAATCACATCCTTCCTAAGAATTGATTCCATCGATAGTGAGCTTCCTCTCATTGCGAAGAGTGGTGTGTGTTATCGAGATGCTCGCATAGACATCGGACCAGTGGGAAAAGAACGTCACATTGCAGAGCTGTCGTGGTTAGTTTGAGGTTTTATGTTTCTCTCTATGCGACATTGTCAGGATGAACACTCCAATAATAAGCTCCAATGTGATCCCTCAGCAGTTACACTCTGCACCATGATATTAAAACAAGCCCACAGGAGAGTTACTTTGTTCACGCACATGAATCAGACTTGAGGGTAGTGGGGAAAATAATCGATTGGTCACAGTTGAAGCAAGCATTTTTGTTAACCTCTTCTACTTTGTTCGGATCCACTTTTCCCCATAGCGTGGACTTTTCATCTCTACTTCAGGAGGAGACGTATTTGATGCTAGGCATTAATTGCACTTTTCTGTGATTCAAAGCCTGTGGCGATCTGTGTTTGCAGCCACATCGCAACACAGGATGTTAGGACTTTTACCCATCTCCATTTTGTTCCTGCAGGGTAGTCCCTAGGTAGGAAGACATTGGCACACTGTATATTTAGTTGTTTTGGCTCAAGCATATCAGAGTTAAAACAAAACAATCCATATGATGTCTTTTTTTAAAGACCATGGGGAAATATTTTAGAACTTCTATACAGTGTCTCCCAAATGTAGGGGGAACAACATGTTTAAATGAAATCCACTTTTTAAAATATTTGTTGCCAATCCTTATCATGTGGGACTTCAGCTTGCTTTATTGTAGTGATGCGCTACCAGGCCTGTCATGCAGCCGTCTTTTAATAATTGCTTGTTTTGGGGCTGGTCTTTAGTGATTGGAACACCTGCTCAATTAGATCGGAGTTTGCTGTCTTGGCTTTCGCTGTATTAAGGATGAATGTGTGTCTGCATTGTCCCAAAACACAGTGGGATGTATACTTAAATACTTCAAAATACTTAAATGTATACTTTTTTCATTTTGAATCAAATGTGTGTAATGTAAATTAAGATCATTAATTCATTCATTAATTGAGAACACAAATGTATTTTTTACTGGAATAGCCCTTTTTATGAGTATACCCTCTGTCTGTCCAATATATTTGATTGTTTTTGTTATTTATTTCTATTTTAATATAGAGCACGGACAGGGGCGTGTCTAATACAGAGACACAGGCACGTTACCATTATCATTTTCATATTGTTTTAAGGTGGAGGCTATTGGTTGTAAAATGAGCTTGCTTAAGGAACAGCAATTTGTTAATCTCGACTATTTTATGAGGTTTAAAAATGAATATAAAAAAAGAGCCGGCTGGTTTCTGAATTAGATTATTTTGGCATAAGCAAGACAAGCAGACTGATTAGCTTCCCAAACCAACATGAGACAACAAGATCCAAAACATTTCTTGGTACAGTAACTCAACTGTCATCCATGCTCAAATCCTATCATTTCAGTTACGCTGGAAGAATAGTCGAAGATATCCTGGGACTCTTTTCATGTAGCCTGTGAGGGTATAATTAATAAAAGAGCATTAATCATTTTGGAGACTTAACGTGGAGGGCTCATTCCTCGAGTTTGCCCCCTGACAAGCGTCCCGCAGGCCCACTAGTCCCCCCCCTCCTACGACATACTCACCCCGCCACATAATGCCTCGTTTATTGAATGCCAATTAAGCAGATAAATTAGCAGGGTTCAAAGATTAATTAAAAAACCTGCTGGTTTCCTTTCGGTGAAAAAAACTGGCAACTTTCAGCTCCTTTTTTTCCCCCTCCCTGTTCAACAAAAACGATGTTAATGGTTTTTCTTGCTCCGAGGGTATTTACTGGAGGAAATGTAGTAGAAGGAATTTAGGTCACAGTGCCCCTGGACGGGATTCCTGTCCATGCTTCACTGATAAATGAAGAAAAACAGTTGAGATTACTTTTGGTAAGATATTCAAACCATTGTGTTAAAATGTACCTATGTAGAAGTGGCATATTTAATAATTATAGGGTGCATTTAACATTAGATAAGATGGAGAGGAATATCTGCCAAATCGGATCAACCAAAGAAAGGAAATATGACTTCCTGTTCTCCCCAGCAGAGGGCAGCATAGCTCCAGCACATTTGGCTCACTATCCGACAACCCTGAGGAGAATTTGTTCTTTTCATTCTAGCTGTCTCTTTGTGAGAGTGCTTCTGATAAACATCCCCCTCCATTCTAATCATCATGTCATTCCCTGGCTTTTAGTGCTCTGTCCGGCCTTCGCTCCATCCCCTGATGTTTTTCACATGAAAGACCTCTTTTGTGATGCAGAATTAAAGTAGCACAAAGATAATACTCCCAATAACACGCAGATCCTGCCTGTCCTGCCTATCCTGCCTATCTGATGTGATTGCATGGCCTCAATAGAAGCTGAGTTGTTTGATGTTGCTTTCTTGTGCAGAGTTGGGGTGTACCGTTTATTGCTTTAGCCTTGCTACTGTCGTTTCAAGGACTAATTCTTAGTGACAATATTTCCTGTTGCTGTACCTCGTCACTTTGAAACCTAGATGGAAAAGCAATGCATTCACCTGTAGAAGAACGGGATATGATGTATACGGACTATAGTGAAAATAAAAGTATGATTGTGGAAAAAAAATATTTGCTTTGCTAGTGAAGCCATT
Source organism: Notothenia coriiceps (assembly GCF_000735185.1). NCBI lineage: Eukaryota > Metazoa > Chordata > Actinopteri > Perciformes > Nototheniidae > Notothenia > Notothenia coriiceps. Next base: position 18,429,712 of record NW_011369945.1, read on the forward strand.
GTACTGTAAACAATGTGGTTGGGAGGCGTCTGGCGCAGCGGATAGAGCGTTGTTGTTTGGATCAGGGGGTCACAGGTTCAAACCCCACTGCAGTCAGCATGTTGTTGTGTCCCTGGGCAAGACACTTCACCCCAAATTGCTCCTGTGGGGATTGTCCACAGTATTGAGTGTGTAAGTCACTTTGGATAAAAGCGTCTAACAAGTGACATGTAATGTTCAAAGAGCTGAGAAGCAGTACGTTGCTGTTTTCTATTAGGTTGAGGCATACAGTCGGCTATTGTCTATTTTGTTAAACTCATACAAGCGTTTAAGCTCGCTTTCCATTTTATTTTGAAAATTCATAAATGTTCTACATAAATGTGTTTTGTTCCATTTCTACCATTACATTCAATTGTTTTTGCTGTCTCCTGTGCATTTAGGAGGACATGAACCTGAATGAAGAACGCAAAGCCCCTCTGCGTGGAAAGGAATTGAGCACCAGACGAGAAATGGTGGTCCAGTACATCTCCGCCACTGCCAAATCTGTGAGTGTGAAAGTGAACCCAACAGCTCTGTTTTCATAGTCTGTGTGTGAACTGTGACATTGTTGTGGATTAGCTGAAGTTTAGGGACATGATCACAAATCTCCTGAATGAGTTAACCTGATCCCCTGCTCTATGTCTGTCTTTGTCATTCCTTCTTGCGCACTCACTTCTGTTGTTGTCTCTCTCACAAATCTTCATGCTTGAGTCACACATCTTTGATTGCCATTTTGATTCATTTCTTTCATTATTTTCCCCATCTGCCGTTGTAGGCTATCAGATTTAAATTGTAGTCACTCACTTACTCAATGCTGAGTGTATGGTCACAGCTTTTTCAGTCATGTGCTTGCATGCAAATTGTTGGATGTCCAGTTGTTTACTTGCATGGGAATTTGGTGGTGGTGCCTTGCCTCATTTCTTGTTTATCCACTACAAACCATGGGTTCAGTCAACAGCAATTCTACAATAAAAAGCACAACCACCAAATACAGAAGTGAGGAAAAGCATGCATCTTAGGCTTTGATCAACACAACGATGAATACAAATATACTACATAGGCCACATTACGGCCAGCTGCACAATACACTGCACAGCAAAACAAATGTTTTATTATTTATATTTAACCTTTATTTAGCCAGATGAAAACATTGAGACAAAATGTCATTTACAATGCTGACCTGGCCAAAATGTCTGAGCGTCACTGTGGGTGAAGCGCCCTGAAAATGCTTTTCCGCAAGAAAAATAAATAAAATGATGGACACTAGGTCTGCACGATTATTTGAATATTCCAAACTTTGTGATATGCGTTTAAAATGGAGAACTCTTCTGTGTAATGGGCTGGCCAATATGGACCAAATGATTGCATTTAATCTTAAATCTGGATCCACACTCTTACCCAAAAACGTGAAATTACAGAAGTTTGACCGTAATCAATGAATGTCTGAGGCATTATCCTTTAGCCTTCTGAAGTTGTGGCCCACTTTGAGGGGTTCAGCCCAGAGAAAAAGAGATTTCTGCCCCCATTGCTTCCCGAACCTAGCTCTCTCTTGACATCACCATTTATTACCTTCCTCATTGTTATGGTAATTAACTGGCATTATTGATAATGATGATTATCCAAGATGATTGAATTCCTCACAGGGCCCATTATGCTTTGTGAGCACTGATATTCTATTCAAATGAATAACGTAATCTATGTAGTCAAAGGACAGAGGACACAGTGTAATGTCTCTCTGCACCCTGCTATCACATTTAATAGAAGTGACGGAAGGGGGATGGCTGAGTGTCAGGGATGATGTATATGTTCTTTCATTCAGTGCTTACAGTCACACTAGAACACCTTTAAATAGATCGACTGTCAAACACTGATAATACTCAAGTGACCCAAAGAACAATTTAGCTGGGTAAGTTTAGGGCACTGTTGTGAATGTTTTCTGATAATATAGTGACACTGCTACAGCATACATTTGCAGAGAGAGACACTATAAGCACAACTTTTGATAAACTATAGGGCACACAGGAGGACGCGATTTAGTCCAGTTTCAAATAAGTACATCAGGTAATCCTACAAACAATAAGGTTTTTTATTCAGTAAAGACACTAACAAGAAGCCTCATTTCTTTAGAATGTAGTTACGTTTTGTTCACTTCGGAAAGATTGAAAACATGTTATTACAAATCTGAACAATGAAGAAAAGCAGGCAACTTGTAAAACTGGTCCTTATAATGATCCGGCTCTGTAGCATCTTGAATAGTGTGGTTAGGGTTTTTATAACTTCTTAATGTAAAGTGTATCCTCATAAATACAACGTCCATGTATAACCCAGAATCACACAGTACATTAAAGCTTAGTTTTTCAGCAAATATATCAGAAGTATGACATTTCTTTAAAAAAATACAAACCTTTTTTTAAGTATTTGAATGGCACGTAAGCTTGGCCTCCCTTAAGCAACTGCTCTGTTTTTGTCTTTCCTCCATACTTCATGAGCCTGTATGTACTAAAGCATCCCATAACTCAAATGTATTTCTCTTTCAGGGTAAGGCATTATATGGGGCTAATGTTGCATTGAAAAACTAAATAGTGATGGATTTGGGCGTGGTGGATTTTGGACGTGTTGGGGTGTCTTGTTTTGTCATGGTGCCTTCACTGGTAATGCATTGCAGTCTTTTTTCTGAAATGGTATCCTGCATTGTGACTTGCAGTTTTAGGGTCTTTGGAAGGGTTTAACACACTCTCATCTCAATTTCCTGTTTTGTTTCTGCTTGATGGTGTTTTGAGGTCCCAATTAGGGCTGCTCGATTATGGCAAAAATCATAATCTCGATTATTTGGGTCAATAATTGATATCACGATTATTAAAAACGATTATTCATTTAATTTGAAAACATCCATTTATTGGAGAAAATAAATGTGAACAGTGTGTTTTTAACAGTTGATTACCCTGAAAGTTAAGTATGATTCAACTGAAAAACCAATTAAAAAAAAAAAAAAAAAATAATAATAATAAAAAAATTATCGTTTTATTTCGATTACATTATTTTCGTAGTTGTTGCAAGCCATAATCGTAATTGCGATTCAAATACGATTAATTGAGCAGCCCTAGTCCCAATAGAACATTTTGAAAGATAGGGATTTATTTAAGTAGTTTCCTTACAAACTCAAAAAATCACTGAGTTCAATCTTCTCTATGCTGCCTTATTATGAGACTTTAAAAATGCTTGAAAGGTTTAAAACGGAAAGCATTTTTTGGAACATGAAGTATTTCCAAACACTGTGTGGCCTTTTTCATGTTTGTCCCTGCAGACCTACTCAAATGAGCAAAGGCTTTGGTGCCCAACAAAAAGCAACCTTATTCCTTTCTGTAACAGGAAGGGAAAACTGTAAGCTTGATGAATAGCGTTAGTTGATTGAGGTTTCCTTTAGATTATACAACTTTCTTTCATTTCATTATTCATACCTGTTGAATGACCACAAAGGCTATGTCTATAACACGATCTGTCTTGAAAGTTATTAGTATTTGGAAAAAAATACTGTTTACTTTTCCCTATCTCTCTCAAAGGAAAGTCAAATCTTTTCTTTCTCTATTTTCAAGGGAGAGCTGCACTTCGGTAGCTCAGTTAATCTGAACTGTTTCAATGGAATCCAGCTCTTTTGTTGAAGAGTGTTGTGGACGTCCTTGACCATTGGTTTTGCATGAAAAGTTTCCTTTCTCTCTCACTCCATTTCTTGTTCTTTCTTCTCGCTGTACATGTCTGCCAAAATCATAAAATCTGCCACAATTCATCATCACACAAATACAATTGCTTATTTCTCAAAAAATTGGCTTCATCCACTGTCACTGAATAATTTATTTCAAGTCAAACATGCTGTGTCTGTGATGTAGGAAGCTTGCGATGGCAGGGTCTTGTGAGGGGGATTGTCCAGTGTTATTCATGCAATTCTAATCAAAATGATGTTTTTGCAATAAGTATATCATTTGAGAAAAAAATGTACACACTTATGTACAGTGACTTTTTTTCCCCTGTAGTGTAAAAGACGCCTAAAATCAAATCTTACTGGGTCGTTTTACCTTACTCAATGATTACTTTTGAAATTCAAAATAGTTCACCCTTTTTCTTTTACGACAAGGTGTTACATTGTATTGAAAATAGAAAGTTGTGAAAGAAACTGTGCTTTTCCCCCTCGAGCTCCTCCCTGATTCTTGTCTGTGCACGCTCAAGATGGTGTCTGATATTTTGGTGAAGCTGCTCTCAAACAAGATTCAAAAATATGTATCCAATGTCCTCAACATCTGTGAAAGTGGAGTCACGTAAGTGTGACTCGTATCGAGGTGTCTAGCCTGCAGTATTACGATAAAATAGTCCCAAGTGGTAGACAGTAACATTCTGCCTTCACTAGAAAGCAAATGAAATGTGGATTCACAGAATGGTTAGAAAGTAGTGTGTGCGAGATGGCACATGTAAAACAGACTTTATGGCTGTCATAAACTCTTGGTAGAGGGGTGGAGAGGGGTAATCAAGAATCAAATGGCCACAGAGTTGAAAAGTTGGAGAGTGACAATAAAAGAAATGGGAAGGAAGATAAGAGTTTGGAGGAGGCGCGGTTGGGAGGAGGATGGAAACGCCATATAAAGAAAGGGCTAGAAAACAAGGAGCTCATATATGTCTTGTAACTTCCTGCAATCAAAACACATTTTGTCAGGAAAATGTAGCAGAGAAAGAAGCGCTCAGTTACAGTATAGAACACATTTACTCTGCCGACAGACACCCTCCTACTGTGAAGCAAGGACCGCAGTTGCAGTAATAAAAAACAATCCTGCTCCCTGCCACTATTGACAGATAACAAGGTTAAACTCCGAGAACCGTGCTGACTGCATAGGTTCACGGTAGCTCTGCAGCACAATGTTGACACCTGAAACCCAACGTTAATGGCAGCTGATTGTTATCGGCACAAGTAGTCCCTCTGCAGCCTCTTAATCTCGCCATTTTTTCTTAAAGGGAATACATGTGTGAATATACACCAGCCAGTCAGTTACATGGGGCCTGCTAATAACATAATACTTTTTGTGAGGTACACGCTTTGCAAATTTGTTTTCCTTTGTCCACATTTTCATTTACCTTATCTTATTATTGATTTGGAGATTTGAAAATTGCAGCTGCCAAACACAGACATTATCTTCAGTATGTGCCTATATTTTCAAATGTTTTCTTGTTGGCGTAAATATTTGTGTTGTATTGTGTATTTGTGATCTCACACAAGCTACGCTAATGCCTCAACTTGTATTAGAAAAGATCCTTTGGCCTACTAATGATTGTGCTGTTTGTGTCTTTTTGCACATTAACCTTCTCCGCTGATCGCTGCATGCAGATAACTGGAAGCAAAGTTCCGGTAAGTAGCCCATTATTTATTTGGCTTCTGGATGTTGTTCCCTCTGTGTATCTGTCTTCATTCTCCCCCTTTAAATACACACATACACACACCACACACATACTATATCTTATTTGGGTAGATGTTGAGGGGAATGTTCCAAACTGTGTAAGTAAGGTCATTTTTATGTTTTGGATTTCAATGTTCAGCCCTCATATTGCTAACGGGCTGTCATTTGGAAAGGCCATCACTTGCCAACACAATTCCTTCATGTAAATGGAAGCAGTTTCAAATGAGAGATTTTGAAATGAAACAGCCTGAAAAGAAGTGTGAGGCGTTTTGTTGTTATTTTTCGCCATTAGCATTTAAATGTTGTGATGCCAACACAAAGTGATAGTTTTTATACAAATACTCATTACCTGCAATCTAATCTTTTTATAAAAGATGTTGCATCTAAATGGTTTTGAACCGTGTTTATTTCTTTATATGAGACACAACTCGTTCGGAGTATATATATATTACTCCATAAGGCTTTGAGCCCACATTCACAAGTACATATTTTCTGCATCAAACAGAAATATTAGACGATATTAGTTAACATTTTCTTCACTGGCAATATATTTGAATTTGCTATGAAGAACTGTCTCTCTGTCTCAAAGAAATTGGAGCACAAGATTCATTTGACCGATGCAATTTTTTGTTTTTGTTGTTAACGCCATTTCACTTAATCCTCTCCTAGCGTACCAAAGACCTGTATAACCTTAACACATTAAATGTATTCTATACTTTTATAGGTTTAACTTTAAGTGTCTCCTCAATAATATACGTCTTGCTTATTTTCCCTCAAGATTCCATTAAGCAGAACCTTATAAAAAAATGGGTTCAGATTTTTTTATAAAAAAGGAAACGCTGTTATTGGTTTAGCAAGTGTTGAATTGTCACTTTAAGTTGTATTCCATTTCCTTTTGAAAGCTTCGTAAGGTTTAAGTGGACTCTCAAGCTTAACAGGAATAAAGGGAAGGCCGAGCAGAACACTGTGACCTGGCCTCTGGCCTGCCAATGCTCTCAGACAAAACCTTGTTCTTTGAGGCATTTTACAGAGACATTTTGTATCGATCGCATTTTCCCCCTTTTCTTTCTCTCCTTTGTCAAACTGTTCTTTTGTGCTTGGTTATTTCAGTGAGAAGAGTGGGGTTTTCAGCTTGGCCTGTCAGGACGTGGACAGAGAAGCTCTCGATCAGGAGCAATAGCCACATTGTGTTCTGTAAATGGAATATGAGAGAATTATCCCAGCTTGTGTCATGAATGCTGATCTGAGATGTAGAGTAGGGCTGAACAATTAATCGATTTTAAATCACAGACATTGTCTTCAGTATGTGCCTATATTTTCAAACGATTTGAAATGATGCAATTGTCAAATCGCAAAGCCTGCGATTTTTTTTCTTTTTCTTCTTGTGTGTCAGTCATCCACACCAATCAGAAGTGCTGTGCTCCACATGTACCAGTCATTCTTAACCAATCAGAAGTGGACCATGATAGAAGGTGATAGACAGATTTATCCAATCAGTCCACTTCTGATTGGTTAAGAATGACTGGTACATGTGGAGCACAGCACTTCTGATTGGTGTGGANCCCGCATAATCAAGGATTTTAGCCCGCGTTTTTCTGGGGGGTCTAGTAAGTAGTCCAAGCTGCATAAAGCTATATGCAGATTAGCGCAGATACAGCAGCGTTGGAGCATGGAGACGTGGGTTAATGGAATAATGCAATGTGGCGCGCACTCTAGCCTGCAAGCATAATGCAAATATTTACCTTTCCACTTCAGCATAGCGGGATGAGCCAAATATGCATCTTATTTACATCACAATACCCGATGTGCAGAAGAGAAAGCATTTAGGCTAGGACACAAGTGAAGAGGAAGAATAAGGTAATCTTATTGGAAGATTGTGTTTCTTTTTTTCTCATGCTGTGAGAATGTTGGCCAAGCACAATGTTGAGAACTATATATTGACAATATTTGTTTTACTTACACTAATCCTTTGCTACTTTACAGAACATGATAAAATAAAAATGAGCATTCATTCTCCCCATGGTTTCCTAACACTAGCGGTTTTCTCTGAGTATGAAGTTATTTCTCTTCCCCAGTATCCATTTCTATGGCTGCAGGCAACAACAAATGATTTCTAGTTTCGCCTGAGGCTCTTTTATCATATTACTCATTTGCTTGTAGCTCTCTATGCAAATGTGATGCATGGATGTGTTGCCGTTTCATTTCCATCAGATATTTATCATTTGTTTGATAGTGTATAGTTGAAACATGCAGTTTTAATGGCTACAACCTTAATGAGGACTTCCATGAAAGAGATGACCATTAATGTTAAAGCTTCGCTGAGGTGTGCTTCTCCAATAGCTTATTAATAGACCACGGGCATGTTTTTGACACTGGCTGTCAAAGAAACCATTTGCACACTTAATGGAAGGCGAGATTTTACATTCTGCAAAATCTGCAGAAAGATGGCATAGCAGCGGCACTACATATCCTTTTATTAATCCACCTCAAACCAGTGAGGAGGGAGAAAGCTATAAAGAGATCTGAGAAGACTAAAAAGTGAATTTCAAAACTGTGGGACCAAGTATTATCAACTGATAACATCACCAAAGAAAAATCTACTACAGTATTGTTTGGTCTTATTTTTACTTGTAATCACATTTCTGGATGTGTCTGGGTCAGTGCGCTTACATTCAAGTAATCAATGCGTCTTTATAAAGTAAGCTTTCAAATCAAGTAAGGGACCTGAGGGCTTGTGGCCATAAATGTCACAAGAATGGCGCTTTACTTCAAACTGTCATTGATATGCCACACAGGTAATCTGGTTTTTGGACACACTCCATTCACTGTCACTTTGATTCAAATTAGCATTGTAATTTAGGGTTATTAAATCACCTCTGAACCGTGGCAAATGAAGAAAAATGTGATCTGACTTTGAAGAAGAGAGAAAAACCTTGATCCAGAAATGTCTTTTTTCCCCACATATGAAAGGTATTACTCCAGCTTAAGAATCGTCTCCCTCTTTTGCCCTCGTTCACCTCTATGTCTTCTCATTTTTTAACAAACTTCCACACAAGGACCACTGGAATCCTTTGTGACAACCTTGGCGGGATTTGAGTCTCAGAAGTCATTAGAGCGAAACTTTAATTCACCACAAAGTCATCGGGTATGAAACTGAAACCAACCCCACCTTTGTTCGGTTCACACCTAAAGAACCTTGTCAAAGTGTTTTCCCGTCAGCGTCACCTTCTTCTTCCAAGCATTACACCCTAAGGAATTCAGCCTGTCAAGCCTACAGTACAGTGAAGGTCTCTTCTCCTAAATTAAACTGGAAGGCAAACAACTACAATGCTAACAAGAGCTATCATCCCTGTTTAGTTCAAAGGACGCTCACGCCTCATCTTTTTTAAACACCTTTTAAGTGGAATAGTGGAGTCTGTCACACATGAATAAATATTCTCACACACACACACACATGTATATAAAGGCTAAAACATGCATGCACACACAACACACACATGATACGAGGATGAGTGGCAGAACGATAAGGCAGAGGTGACAGTCTGCTAGGCTTTGAGTCGCGCACACACACACACACACACACACTTGCATGCAGTCCCCAAGCGTGACTGGCCCTCTTCCTCCAAGGACATTAAGAGATTTCACCACACCAAGGCCTTTCTCTCTGCTGTACTCATAATCGCTCCCCTCATCTCCCAGTCGCCTTATTTGTCAGCTCTGTTTCGCTGGTGAGCCTCAGAGATGCGTCCGAGCTGGGCTCATCTGTTCACACGATTATCTCAGTGAGGAAAAATCTCGCATATCACCTTTATATGTCTGTCATATGCACTATAGCTATCTCATCTCTTATCTGGGTCCCAGTGAGGATTTTAATAATCATTCGCCTTTGCTGGAGGATTTTGCTCAGCCATCAGAGGCTGTGTGGAGTCTTTCCTCACGGCTGATCAAAATCATCCCTTCTCAGGCTTTCTCTAAGTACAGTATGTGCCAGAGGGGACAAGATACAGTATCAAGTCGCTCGTTTTTTTACTCCAATTGTCCTTTAGGAATATGAAGATCCATAATCATCTCACAGCTTTGTCAAGATAGTTTTTCTTAGCTTTAAGACTGGCACATACATGTATACATATTACATGAGGGGTCAGAGAGGAGGGTCAGTGCTGTTCAAGCCTGTAGGAGTTCTGTCCTTAAAGGAGACTTCAAGGACACAAGGAAGGTCTGCAGATGAGACGATAATTCCTCTAAATTATATTCTAATACACATATATATTATATATTTTTCCAACAGGAAGACACGTTCTGCCAAGAGGAATATAGAAATCTCCATGAATAGAAACACAATGAAGGCCAGCATTATTAATACAAAACTCACTTTATCACTGTGTGTGCTTTCTGTTTTTACTTGTGTTTGCTTCTTCTGGCAATATGGTGTTGTTCCTCTACATGCCAGCATCTATTATGAAAGCATGACCCTTGCCTAATTTTTTTATCCTCCATGGCTCCCGAGAAACAATGAGCTTTGAAGTGTAAAGTATGATCCTTCTGCATATGCTGTTGTAACACGTCCTCATGTATAAATAAGTTGGATGGGAATGAATTAGAGATGTTAAGATTCACCGATTCGCATCGGTGCACCGGCATAAACGTTCAAGATGCGTGCACCGGTTGAAAGAGTGCACATCGGCTACAGTTTGGGTTGAACTCGCGATGCATCGATTGCGTAGCGTCTTTGCATCGGTAAAAAACCGATTCATTCATATAAAATCCCCTCATCTTGTCAA
>NW_011369945.1:18440014-18457396 GCF_000735185.1 Notothenia coriiceps
GAGTCAGGTTGGTAATGCTCCATCATATGTGTTACATCTATTACAGGGTGAATCTTAAACTGAAGCTTGACTTTAAAGCAACCCAACGGAAGTTTCATGTAAGTTTAGTTATTTCACTGGTAGTTCGGGCTGCGGGGGTGCTAGAGACGGGAGCACGTTGATACGACCTTCCTAGCCGGAGATATGGCCTCATTTTACAATAAACTTCCGTTGGGTCGCTTAAAAACAAATACCGCAAATCGCAATATCTGTCAGAAAAATCGCAATTAGATTATTTCCCCAAATCGTGCAGCCCTAATGTAGAGGAGGCCTACTTTTCAGCAGTTCTTCAAACCATGTTGCCGATGCCAGGGATCCTAGTTATCAAGAATTGTCTTTAACTCAATAGCAAACTGAAGCATTGGACTTGACCTTTGTAACCTCTGTGTCCATCCTGTAGCAGTAGTCCTCTGGCTTACATACTGAATGCTGCTGTGATTCCTGACACCCCCCCACTTAAAGTGGAAAAAAGGAGGGCGTTTAGCCCGGTTAGCCGATTTTGGGCTACAGTTAGCTCCCTGCTTTGCTGGCAGATTTTCATTTTCACACTGTCAGCGTGCGTCGGCGGGATAGAGTGCTCTCAGATGTGCTGGTAGCAGAGTGTTGGTTAGGATTGTCTATGGGGAACATACAACTGTAACTCTTCTGTCTGAGGCATGAAATCTCTCCGCCACTTTCCCCTCTCCCAGTAGAGAATGAGATGGGACTAGAAGACCGTGTGAATTGGCTGTAATCCAGTCTGACCAGCGTGTAAGTGTGCAACACAGCTATGTCTCATATGCTCTCTCCACCTCCTTAAGCAGGATTGAAGGAAATACGAGCAGTACACCTACCTGGGTAACAGCATCCCGCAGTTAGACTCGTACAGACAAGTTGGACGACACACCTCTTCTTTTGCAGTTCTGCTGCAGGCGCCTATTGATTACTACGGCGCTTTTATAGCGTCAGTCTCTGTAAAGACTGGCCTGATTTACGTCACGAGTCAAGGGCCACGCTGTAACAATCCATCAATGACTCCTGCAGTGCTACTGTGAGAGCAGACTTCTGTCTCTCTGCACAGACATTGACAGGTTCTGCAGCTCAGATGGAATGCTGCTGAGACTATGAGTGCCGGAGCACACAGGAGAGGGAAAAAGGGTGTGTGCTCCATGTGCTGTAAAGCAGCAATCTCCAGACCATAGGGAGGTGATCAATATCTGTATTACTGGACAGTTGACTGCTTATATCCATGGTAACATGCTGGTCAACTCTGAGACGTCAGGCAGTGATGGTTAGTACGGTTGTGTAAACCTGTACATCTCTGTGTATAGCTGTCAGTATGTGAGTTTGACAAAATAGCCAAACAAACCTCCGACCTGAGAGAATATATCCAATGGTCTGCTGACTGTACTCTAACTGATTTACAGAAGGTTTTAGTTTTCTCCAAGATTATAATGCATCTTTAAAGCTGCCAAGAGCATCAACCTTTTTTCCTGATGTGTTGTTGTGTAATGATGTCTCCCAATTAAAAAGGTTCTTTACAATACTGAGTACAGATGTGACATAAGGCGGAAATTGTGAGAAAATAAAGATTGCGAAAATAACATAACATCTAAAGTCTAACATTTGTTTGTCATTGAATGTAGCTTAGAATGACTACAAGGCTACATTCGTGTTCATTAATTGAATCTCACCTTGAAATGTTTCTCATTATCGAGTTGAGATGAAGAATTTAATTTACTGAAAATGAATGTGAGGTATTTGTATCCCACTATTGATTTTTTCAGTTTGCTCTTGTAAATGTGTAGTACTTCTAAAGAAATGTATCAAATGTTCTCTTAGCTTAGACAAAAAGACAAATTCCTATCAAAAGCATTTACAGTTCATGGAATCTCAAAAAGCCAGAGTTAAAAATATATTTAGAAAAAGTACAATCTAACATTTTATAAATATTCATGATAAAATGTATGTTTATTTTGTTACCTATGTGTAACTGCTGATGATTTACTGAATGTATTATTACCGGTACATAAGTAGTTATAGATTGCAAAGCATCCAGATGAGAAACGAGGGAGACAGAAAGAGAGAGTTGCCTTGATAGGACACGCAGACATCTGGCTCCTCTTTAACTCCAATCAAGTGCTCGTTCACTATGCCAGGAGTGCTTACAAAGGACCTACAAAAAAAAAAAGAAATATGGTGAGCCTGAAAGGAAATCAAGGCACCCTTCCTCTTTTATTCCCCTCTTTACCTTTTAAAACCAAATACCTCAAAAGACTGTTTTGTTTCAAACAAGCCATTAAACTGGGGGCTGAGGGTTGAGCAGATTTGATGTGGCACATGTCCTTGGTGTTTAAAAAGAACGGCAATGGAAAATGAATCAATAGCATGTGCCTCCCATGCCCTGAGCCAGTGTTCACCATAGATTCTATCTTAAATTAAGATCAAGGAAACATGCTCTCAAGGGGACTGTTTGAATAAGATGTTTCTTTGATTGTCTGAAAGCCCATTTCAGAGTTCATCTGATGGACATAAAAAGTTGTCTGGGAGTGAGATGAGGGAGGATGAATTAATTAAATTCTTTTGAATACCCTATCTGAAAATCTGTAGTCGGGTGTTTTTAATAGATATCAAATATTTGCTGTTTCACCTACTCAAATGCTTTTTTTCTTCAGGTATAATCAGATAGGAATTCTATTTCAATATTTAGTATTTGTAATAGGAGGTTTTAGAGTGTGGTCATGTGTAGGTTAACACCTCCATGCTGGTGGAATAACCAATACCTTAGTACTCAGAATTTGGTATGGTGGCGCTGAGTGTTTTTATGCCAACTGTAAAAAATGTGTGGCAAGATTTTAAGTAATAACATTTTAAAGCAGTTTAACACAAATAGTATCCCCCACAGTTGTTGCCATTGTAATGAATTAATGTAATCTATGTCTTGTTATTCTACCTTGGCTGTCAGCTTCTAGATTTGGTACACAGCCATTCCTGTTTGTTGGAGCAAAAACCAGAGCCGATTGTTTTAGTGAAAGGGAAGTTTACTTTCCAGTTGCCTGAGCGTAATTGTATTACTTCAAGATTTAAGTTCCTCATCGTTTTTTAAAACCCTTTATATTGTAAGGGCCATCAGTCGTACTGCAGTTGCCTAGAGCACCCCAGGATGACCGTTTTATTTAGGATTATAACATCTCTCTAAATACTCCTAGAAGTCGTATTGGACTAGGTGAAGCAACACATTTTGATTAACAGTGCCTTACTGCTGCAATAAGCTTCATTGTGCTGAAGTGCAGGTTTTAATGTCTACATATGATCTCAAAATGAATGTTGCTAGTTTCTTCTAAATGGCTCTTCTTCAGGTCTTCCACAGCTGGATTTACCGTGGTCCTTGCTGTGGAAGAGTCACACGTTTAGCTGTGTCAGAGGGATGGTCGTGAAGGAAGGACTAATTCAACACTCACTGAGAATGAGAACAATAGGTTCCTTTTCTATCAGCATTTTCATTTTGTTTTGCTGTTTTTATCTTTTCATTCTTCCTTCTCTCCTACCTTGTTCTCCTTCTCCCCTCAAGCATCTCTCTATACAACATATGTCTTTTCAAAGGCAGAAACAATCATTCCTCTTCAATCAGACGGCGAGAGCTGGATCTTGTTTTTTTGAAGGAAACATGAAAGGATGAAGTGGTCACAGTATGCTGATATTGGATTGAACAGTGGTTTTGGCAATGGTCTTTATTTCTGTTGGTGTGTGCACATGCTTATATGTCCATGCGTGTAGTAAGTAGTACTTTTTTCTCCATGCAGTTTCAATAGACTTTGATATTCCAGGCTGGATTTAGATATTGCGCAGAACAGATAGAGTATGATAGAGAAGGGGAAGGTAGTACGAATAGGATGCTTAGTTCTGTTGATTGCATTCCTGTGAATTTGATGTACTGTATGCTCATCCCCACACCAGTGATGGAGCTTGTGAATACTGGCTATGCTCTCAGTTGTACATCTCTCCCCCACAGCTCTGTCACACACTCAACGGCACTGTCGGCATGCTCAGCTCGGCAGGAGGCTCCTGCAGGGCTGCATTAGGCTCCATAAACTTTATAGCATATTTTTACAACCCGCCTCTCTGTATGCATCCACCATCGCATCTGCTTTAACTGTTCACACAGCTGTGAAATTCTGTGTATCCCCATGTTTTATGGTTGCCTGCTCCTCCCGTCACTCCCAATTTCTTTATTTGCTCCTTTAGCTTTTTCATATCCTTCTCTACATCTGTGTATATTTAGTAAGTTATTTGCTTTGGTTGATGGAGTTGATGGAGCTTTTTCTACATGTTATCTTGGAGAATGCTTGCAGTGGGTGATGTGATAATGCACTTCTGTTCGTAACCTTGCCAGACTCTCCCCTCTTGCTTTTCTAATCGTTCCAGATGCAGACTTCACTCTGAAAATAGCGAGACTTGCATTTCAATGTACCGTTGTACACAACAGCATAAGCATAGAACTTGGTGATATGTAGTATATCTGTCTTAAAGCTGACACAATGCAAGTTTTGAGGAAAATAAAAACATAGAGTGGGAGCTGTAGACAAGGGCCTCTGGTCAACATGCGAGGAAATCAAAGTTGTTGTAGCTGTCGGGTTGGAAGAAGTCACATTGATGGCCTGCTTATAATCCCCCCTGCTCTCGCAGTAAGCCCACCAGGCCCTGTGGGAGCGCCTTACTGCTCAGCCAACTAGTCCACTCAGCACAACACTGACTAACAAGGTACAGTCTCTGCCTATCAGCTACTGTGTGTTCATAGCGCTGTCATACTTGGACACACAAGGGCAAAGCCACATAATCGCCTCATCAACAGCCAGGTTCCCCCCCGATTCCCCAGAGAGCTCTCTGTTGTAATGATTTGTGACATGATCAAGGCCAGATCACTTGCTGCGATATTGTCTGGCTTGCAGTTTCATTCGAAGGGTGCTCAGGAGAGATGGGCATTATTTTTAAATTGTCAGCCTTTAAGCCGTTTTACTTTTTAGCTGTTGACCAGTAGCACGCATCTGGTTGATTGCCTGCTCCTCACTATTAAAATAATAATAGATTGACTGAACTTGAGTACAGATCAACGATCCATGTGTTAGATATAACGCCACAAGCTGCTATGATTTACGTTACGCCTGGATGGTAAAGCATAGGTAAGCTGAGAAGGAGGGTAAATACTGACCGAGTTGGCATTAACTCCTGATCCTGGCTATATCTTCAACGGCCAAACTGTTCTGAGCTTTATGCAAATAAGATGGTCTCTTTTTTTTTCAGTGTGCTGTTCGACACTTTGTTGCCGTGTCTAAAAGGCAAACAAACTATTGTGAAGTTCGTTGAGGATGTTTGACAGCGCTGATAACATTTGATCTTATTCTGTTGGCTTGTTAGTGTATTATTCTCAGACCCGTATAGTAGCTGTCTGAGTAAAGGCAGACCATGACCATGAATGACCAGATGCGGGAACAGCTGCAGTTCTCCTGCCAGTGTTGTAGTACTGATGGCTAGCACATGGTGGCAGTGGGTGCCCATTGAATTGGCCAGTTGGTGCAGTGCATAGGGCTAGAAATGCCACATTGTTGCTATGGAATTGACCTAACGGGTTTCTCTCAGCCCACGTAACGCACTGTGATTTGTGCCACTAATGCCATTTGTTAGACGTATGATCTTTGAAGGCGAGAATAAGTGTGAAATGGCTCAACAGCGTTCAGATTGGTCAGTCTTTTCTGATCAATACTTTTACCCTCCTACCTTAGACAGAGAGGGGATAAAGAACAGATTCATCCTTATTATCTTTCCTGTGAACAGATTCAGAAGTGAGACTGCTTCTGACATGGGAGACAGCCAACCTGTAATGAGTCCATGCAGACCTTTTTTCCTTTTAACGCCTCACTTGCGCGACACGGGCCAATAACTAAGCACGTCGTATCTTAACTGTTATCGACAAAACCTGTTGTATTGACCGCTCTTTTATGCAGCCATACCTGAATTATTTATTAGACTGGCCTCACACTGATGAACATATTCAGTCCCACACCAACAAAACATCAGTTATGTTTTGAGAACCTCACCATATCACTGTTTTTCCTTCTGGTTCCCTCTGTTTATCCCCCTTATATATTATGCCAGCAGACTGACACCACATCACTGTCTTACTCTTTTTGTTATTCCGCTGCAGTTGCTTTCCCTCAGAGATATGAACATCAAAATCTCTATCTCTTTTAACCCCACCTCTCCATGAAAGCCATATTTGTATATTGACACCCAGAGCTTTTGACATGACACAGATTCCTGGCCACATGTGTTCTGCTGAAACGTGCTCTCAGGTTAGGTATAGCTTTCATTTAAGGTTGTTTTCAGCATAGACATTGTGACACATCTTTACTTCCCCACACACGCTGTGCTAACTATGTCGACTTCTTCCACCTTGTCATTCGGCTCAGGTGTCCTCACTAACATACCCCATCAATTTTTAATGCACAACCATATGTTGTTCTTGTTTTTCTTCAGTTACCGTGGCGCGAAATATGAGTAAAATAAAACAAAACACCCTGCTGTTATTTTCACATAAAGCTCTATCAATTGGTGGTCAAAATGTATCAAGCACCTTTTAGAATGGGGCCAATTGCTTAATATTGGCCTGAGGTTGATTTGATGGCAGATGTATGTGGTTCCAAATGGTGATGTCCTTGATGTTGGCTATAGACCCAGCATGAGAGGTGACATCCAATCACGTTGAGATGGCTGACCTGTCTCTTTATGTCATGAGTTGGCTTGGGAGATGATCTTTTTAATGCTGATTAGGTGGATGTCTTTTTCACACCTGAGATGCCGGCCTTGAGGGTCTGCTATTGGCTGGGATAAAAACACAGTACCTTACAATGCGGACCCCTGATGTGTATAATTACACAGTCATTTAATAAGACAAGCAGCAAATTCAGTGTCATGTGTGGGGTGCTTTTCTTCCTTCCTGTCAAGATTTCCCATGTTAGCCTTCAGTTGGCTGTCTCGGCTGCCGAAGGGTGTTGTTTGCTGGATTGTTTGTGTGTCACCTCACATGTCTCTGTGTGAGGAGGAGGAATTTGCTACCACAAAAGAATGAAATTGAGAGGGAAAAAAAGTTCCTTCCAAGCCCTGCAAGTAGAACAAAAGAACAGAAACAAATCTTGATGTTATTATGCCGGCAACATCTTCTGAGCTTCTGATATAAATGAACTAAGGGTTCTAAAATTGTCATTTGAATTATGCCTTTCATCTCCCTGTGGTTTTTAGTGAAGCAGTTCAGCCCAAGTCTCTTGTGAATGTTTTTTCTTCCCCTGTTTGCATTTCTGAACAAGCGCCATAACTGTAATGAATTCTATTATTTTAAAACCAATTACTGTTAGTTGGGAGCTTTTCCCCGCCGCTGTCGTGCTCTCTGAGGAATAGCGCTGTTGCAGTGTCGACTGCACTCCAACCTGATGGTATTTCTTCCTATTTCCATAACCTCCCATGCTAATGTAGCTTTCTGATGTTACAGTAACTCCTCCATACACAGCAGTAGTGTTTGTGTGAACCAGAATTTATGAAATTGGAGCAATAAATGATTTTTTTTAACTATGAATTGCCGTCTTTGCATGGAAAGGATTTGATTGTAAGTAAATCAACAGAATACGGGCAAATTGTGTGTCCCATACCATGATTTCTAAATCCACCTTCAGGGGTAGACATAATGATTTTCATTATATATATGTTAGCATGGAAGCTTGTAATGTGGCTACACAATTGGGAAGATCTCTAATTATATTTTTATATTTTCATTATATCTTAAACATTGGTTTTCTATCTAAAAGAGTTAATGGCTACAGGGCTACACATGTAATTCCAGTTGACTCCACAATAAATTGTTTTGTTGCAAATTGTGATTTTCTCCTTGACTTTTAGTTCTCTAAACAAAGAAGCAAACACATTTAAAAAAAGGTTTAAGACTGATATGAAAGGAGGACAGTGTGTTGTGTATGGTGGTTGACATGTATGGGATACACGGCCTGTGTTAATTGGAATTCCCAAACCTTAACACGTGTAATTAATGCGTTTCATAAAAAGAATGCCGTATTAAAATCCCATTAAGCTACGCAATGTTCTTTGTTCATAGGAATTATATTTATCCGTGATCAACAAAGACTTGTACAGACACTATTACAACGTTTTTATTTGATGCTGCTCTCCATTATTTTATTTTATTTTATAAGCAAAAGACTAATTGGATCCTGCAGCTGAACCTTTTGTCTGCATTTTCACATTGTTGTCCTCTAATAGAGTCACATATAGTCACCTGATTCACCAGCGTGTAACTTGGAAGTTGTGGAATTTACAGTACTGCACTGTTGTTGTTGCGCTCAATCACCTTATTAATAGTTTATAATAGCATAGTGTATGTTCACACATGCACGCACGCATACACAAACACACTGAATGAGAGAAGGAAAGAGAAAAAAAGAGATTAGACACGTTCACTCATTAAAATCCAGCCACTCATTCTGCCCTAAATATTGATTTATAGCGTATTTAATAAGCTGAAAGGTTACCTCAAAACAGATTTTCTCCATAATTGACCAATTTAGTGCCGCTCGATAAGCATTCATGTCAAGCTGAGATGTTGTGGTATTTCTGTCTCTCTTCCTCCCCCCTTTCTCTCTCATGCGTTACCCACTGATATTACACTGTCATGATTAGTTATCAGAGGAGTTATGAAATATTCAACATGTTGTATTTTGGATGTTAAGCGGGTGGGACCCAAAACCTGGGCACAATGACTACAGCATTAGTTAGCATCGCTGAATGTTCCCCTAATTAGCTCACTTTGCCCAGCAGCTGTCTGCTATTAGGGTCCTTTGTTCCAGATGTTATCTCATTAGAATGGCATTGATCATCTTAATGACTCCGGGAGAGATTATTGGTCCACATTAGTGTGACCCGTTGCTGCTTCTTTCCCTGAGGTCAAACCACCAGCTTCACCCATCCATATGTCCCGTCGACGTTTTAAGTATGGCAGCCATTTCCCCTAGTCATGGTTACTTGTATATGGGATGCCAGTGAATAGGAAGCAGGAATGATTGAATATTGCTGCATGTGTGTGATGAACAGGCTAATTAGTACATATTAAGCACAGTCCTAGTGTGTGTCATTGGGGTAATGTTTATTTTGTACACAGTTATTTGTCTGTGAATTGACCCAGTGTCATCGCATGAATGGCTCTCTTTATAAATGGTTGTACTGTTCTTAAACAACATGTTTTTTCTGCTTCACATTAGGTTCAAGTTTGCGAAATTGAAGCCTTTGCCTTTGTCTACAAGTTACTCTGTCTGATAAAGCAAGTGTTTCTAAAGCAAGGCTATTTGGCATGTGTGCTTTTATGTTATTTTAACACATCTAATAGAAATACAATTCAGAATTCAGGGTAGCTGGGGATGTTGAGTGTTCTCATTCATATTATTCTACATCCAAGGCTTTCATTTTGTGCATGTCTGTATTTCCTCTTTTTGTGATGTTTGTGTATAAACAGGTGTCTGCATGCATGAATCAGACACTGGTTTATCTGTTTGTGTAACAGTGGTGATGGTGCTGTGATAGGAAGAGACAGGGCATTTGAATCTTGATCTCACTCTTTGGGCCTGGTCGGAGTAGTTGTGTGGGCAGACTGTGTATCAGTGGAACAAGCAGTTCTCTCCACTTCCACAACAAGCACATCACACAGGTACACTGGAATCCTTGGGTCTTATCCCTTTGTGTTTCCTTTCTGCTGGGATCCAAGCTAGCCTTCTAAACATTCTGTGAAGCGAGAGATACATAGTGTTAGGATGGAGTAAAGAGGAAGGCATTTGGTGAGAGATGAAAAGCAAGGTTGAGAGTAAGATGTGAGTAGAAAGAATAGCAAGAAAGGGATGAGTATTCACGCGAAGTAATGGGAACATGGAGGAGTGAAATGTCATATTTCACTCTCCAGTCTGTAACTTCCTCTTACCAGAGAGCAGTCTAGCTAGCTCCTGACTTTACCAATCCCCTCAGACTACATTGTAAACTTGCCTATCTCTTTTCCCTGCTCCATGAATACCTATTGTATTAACCCGGTGCCTCTGTTTTATACTTAGTATACTCAGATGTGTAGTAAAACAACAATGCTTAATTGCATCCATCTCAGTGGTTTAGTCTTCAGGTTTCCTGGCTCCACGGCCTAATGAAAACGGAGAGGCATCAGTTTAATTATAATGTACTCGCTTCTTATCGAGGAGAGATTGTTTTTATTTGGAGCCCTAATGAATTTCTCATCAGTTTGTTATTAACATTGTGCTATCTGGTGCTCAAGTGTGGAAGCAGCCAATTACATGGCTTTGTTCTCCCTGATGGACAAGTCTTTGTGCCTCTGTCGAGGGAGAAATCATTTGTGAAAAATGATATGGGACGACATACAGCTACATCTTCCCGCCATCTACTGCCTGACAATTTTCTGCTCCAGGTAAAGTGTAAAGTGTACCATTTCTCATAAGATTTCAGCACTTACGCCGTGTAGGTTTTATTTTTTAGTTGCAACTGGCTCTTCAATTGCTCGTTGAAGAGAAATACATTTTTGGTTGGCATCTACAGTAATGGCCTAGCCAGCTGACTGTTTGAATGTGACGTTCGCAAATTCAACCATTGTTTACATATTAAGCTTTTAAATCATTGGGTGATTCAGTTTAGCTTCTGGTGGTGTGGTATAGGGTCGAGTGCTGAGTATTCAAACAGCGTTATGAGGACATGTTATGATACATTTAAATTCTCACCCGTGACCCTGGCTGTATGTGGCATAACTCCCGTAACCCAAACCCATTTGGAACTAATCTAATGGGATATGAAGGGAACATAATGATGTGTGGGGCCTTGTTATTTGCCTTTGTTCACAAAACACCTTCCGAGTTTATTGCATTTTACGGTTGAGGGACTTGATCACTAGTATTATGGCTTTGTAAATGGGAGTCAATAAATTACCCTCTGATTAAAGACGATGCCCTCACTTTAGGTGTTGGAGCCATTCTCTGTGCATGATTAGCACAAGCCTTTTTGTGTGCACTAGTATAATCACTTAAATTCCTTTTATTTTACATCACTTCACCTTCATGACTCTGACTTGAAGTGGCAAAACAAAACCATGGACCAAACTTTTAATACATGAAACAAAACCAATTGAAAGGTTTTAATTACTTGTTATATGTTGAAGTCCAGAAAGCTTCACAAAGTTAACTTCTGCATAGTTTGTAAACTGTGCCTCTTAGTTACTGGTCGTCTCTTTATCATATTCATAAATGCAGCTCTTCACTGAAACATGAAGTGGAGTTTTGGATTATGGAAAAACAAGGATGTGGTAAATAACAAGACAGATGGACCAGGTCTGTTGACAGAAGCTTTATGCATGGCAACAAGGGAGGAGAATTGCACTGAATTTCTGCTGACCCTTTAGCTCTGGGAAAAACTGCCCCCCCTCCCCCCCCGCCGCAGCTCCTCAAACCACCAGCTTCTTTCATGCATCTTCAAGCCTCAGTCACACTGATTGAGACACTGTGGGATAGCGTCGAGCTTCATTTTAACTTGAAAAGCCAAGTTCCCAAACGCATAAAAGATTCACAGGCATTATAAAACTGAAGAACACAATATAGAATAGAATAGGGAGGGATGATACCCTCTTTAATGGTCACACATGCAGAGCACGCAGTGACATTTGTTCTCTGCTTTTAACCCTTCCTAGTACCAGGAGTCTAGTACTAGGAGCAGTGGGCAGGTATTGCACAGCGCCCGGGGACTGAGGGGGGAAGGGGGGTGTCTGGTGCCTTGCTCAAGGGCACCACGGCAGGGCAGGAGGTGAACTGGGACCTGTCCAAGTAGCAGTCCACACGCCATATTTAGGTCTGGTCCGGGACTTGAACCGGCGACCCTACGGCTCCCAGTCCATGCCCCTACTGACTGAGCCACTGCCGGACAATATGCAACATAATTATCTGTTGCACCCCCCACATTACCACCACCCCTGCCACATTCTCTATGTACGTGTAGGAAAGGATCAAATACAAATATCAAAGCAAAAATAAATAACATTTCATGTGGCAGGCGTCATTTATTGGTTATATCTGGGACGAGGTTGGGATATGTTATAACTCGGTAATGGATGCATAAACAGTCTGCGGTTGCGAAATGCATAGGAATACATCACGCGTGTGACTTACTATAATAATAATAATAGATGACATTTGAATAGCGCCTTTCAAGGGACCCAAGGCCGCTTTGCATGGTGCACAAACAAACAAACAAAAGGGGCAAATAATAAAGTACTTATTATGTGCTCCTTTTTGCCAATTATATATCCAGTATAACTTACTGTGCATGTTTGTAACAGAGTGGGTTATTAAAACCCCAACGATAATTTCATATCTCAGGGTTTTCGAGCCACTGCAGTTTTACACTTTGATGATTTTGACACTTCACAGCTGGATTGTTTTCTATGTTGTTCTCTCAGTAGCTGCAACACCTCAATGTGCTTGTGTGCAGCAGAGAGTGTGTGCGGAGACTCCTCCACCAGGTTCAGGTACTGCCCTCTCAGTCTGGATTAGTCCCACTGGTGAAGGAGGATGAGTGGAGGGAGTCAGGAGGATAATGAGAGCATAGGGTGGGCCCAGGGGCCACCAGCAGGGCCCAGCTAGGTGGATCTGCCTGTGGTGCTAAGCCTCTTAACACACTCCATCCTCACTGGCCTCCTCTAACTGCTACAACACCACACATTGCCTTCTTGATCATGTGTATAAAGCACAAATATGTCCTATAAAAGACATACCTTTAATTCCAGTAGCAACATGTGAATCAACTTTAGAGTATGAGTAGTTTTTTAAAGCCTGAGGGAGTTGTGGGATGATCAAGCATACTTCATTAAGTTTCATTATGGGGCATTTGCATGTTAGCCAAAACACGCGTGGTAGTCTCGAGCCCACAGAATAATGAGGGTGAGCTTATTTAAATTTCATAAAATCCAAAGATAGCCTTAAAAATAATATCAGCACCAAGGAGAGCGATTACAAACTCTACAGTGTGATTACTGAAAGCATCCTTTGCTTAGTATCTGCTTGCACAAGTTCTACCTTGTGTATATTTAGTATATATGGCATGGTGTTTTATAGGCCAAACTGTACACTCCATCGCGGTTTTAAATCTGGATTTTGTACTTGTAATTACAGCAATTAAGAAAAGTGTGTCAGCACAATAAACACATTTATGTTTGAGTACAATAACATGTGGTGTTGAAAAGAGGACCATGGCATAAGCAGCCAGCCTAGTACAAATGTTCAATACCCTCAAAAGTTATGTATTTTAAAACATTAAATAACACTTGACTCAATCATTGAATCACATTATACAATTTGCAACTAACGCTGCCCTGTACAAAATGAGGTCGCAAGACTTCTTCATCAGTGTAATCGAAGCTGAAAAATAGCACCTTTGACTCGTATCAAATGGGTGTCAGGCACTTCAAATAGTTGATTACGTAATCTCAAACCTCTAATTAATAATTAATTTTGGTTGTACACGAACCATTATTAATTTGGTTTTGTGAGTCACTGAAGTCATTAAGCAGGAGGCGAAGGTACAAGAGGTGGAGTTGTCTCCACGTTTCCACTCACCATTAGAGTGGCGCGGGTAAAACTGAGGGGAAGCCAATAATACGTCCTTTCTTTTGGGTCGGGGGTGTGGTGGTCAATGTAATAACGTAACCAGATGAGTGATTACAGCACCCGGTACACATTTGTATCATACAGATGCAGGACTTACACACGCCTGTTATCTAACCGACAGGTCCGCACGCACTCTCCAGCCGAAACTTGAGCATTCATTCACAAACTTCAAACACAAACAAAGCTTTAACGTTTTACGCTCCTTTTTTCCTTGCTGTACACAGCTCCAGTTTGGGAATTGGCCTGTCATCAGATTGTATTTGTTGTTGCTGCTGTAGCGGAAGTTTAGTACAATTATTTTTGATTAAATACTCCAAATCTCCACCCTCCATAATTGCACTTGCTTCAGTTGCTTGCTACTTTCTAACGGTGGTGAGAGTGGTGAAGTGGCGCTATCTATCTTCTATCGATTAGATTTATGATTCGAAAATTATAAAAGTTGGCTAGACATGTGGATATTATCAGGCTGAACAAAACGTGCATTTATCAAACAGGTTCGTTTTCCACTGACCTTATTTTGAGCTATTTTCAAAAACGCTGTGGAGAAATCCCATTGCTTTTTGTCGAGGGAAACCGAGCGCAGCTTACTTCCGGGTTTTAGGACGCGTCACTGCAACACTAAGTTGATGCAATTTGATTGGATTGTGAGGCAAGGGAAGCCAGCCGCCTCTGGCTTCCCTTGGCATGGACCTGACCAGAGCCATATAATAGAAGAGTTACGACTTCTCCGTTCACTCCAATGGACCAGTTTTTTTACAGCAATGGCGCATCGTGGAGCCCTCAATAGTTCCCCGGAAGTTAGCTTGCCGCTGACTTCCGGGGGAACTATTGAGAGTTTCACGATCTGCGGCTAGCAGCACAGTAGAGTTGCAGCATAATAGACCATTCGTGATGGACTTTTAAAGGTAAGAAGACGTTTAAAGGTTTATATTGCGGATATTATCAGCACATCTGAGTCAAATGAAATGTAAAGGATGTTAGTGGATTATCCCTAAATCAGTAGATTTAGGGAACATTTACAGATAACAGATTAGGCTAGCGGATAAAGTTAGCAACACATGCTAACCATGAACAGCCTATTAATACGTTCTCCTAATGTTATTTCAATCCAACGTTGTGGAATTAGAGAAAAAGAGCTTCTAAACGTGCTTTTATCCGGGGTGGAGGGAGTTAAATATTAGTTAAATATAACATTGGGGTGTGTGATTGTAGTGAGTAGTATTATTCATCCCGCTTCAATCTCATTAGTATGCATAAAAAGTGACAGGTCACACCTCCCCCATTATGCAAATGAGCTAAGTCCCGCCTCCCCGAGGTGNAATTAGAGAAAAAGAGCTTCTAAACGTGCTTTTATCCGGGGTGGAGGGAGTTAAATATTAGTTAAATATAACATTGGGGCATGTGATTGTAGTGGGTGGAGGTGGTGAAATGAGGATATCCATTTTAGAGTTCAAGCTAGTATAATATAGTTAACGTTTGTAGTGTCGAGAGATAGGAGTCGGAGGCGGTGCATTGAAGGTGCAAAAGGGAACTTTAATGAGGAGCAGCAAAGGACATGTTGAAGGGTCGCAGCCCGGGAAGACAAGAGAAAGCAGAAAGGAGGGCACACAGTAAGTACCAACAACATATACACTATGTCCGTGCGGAAACAATACCCCCAAACTGTAGTTCCATGAGTGGATTATGTCAATCAGTGATCAATACACAAGCCCCCCCAGAATCAACCATGGACACAATCCCCGCGTCCGGGAGGAAGCACCACAGGGGCAGAGAAGGGTGGGGCCGCAGGCGAGGGCCGGTCCATGGAACGGGCCGTCGGAAGGGGGCCGCAGGAGAGGGTAGGGGCCCTAACCAGGGCGAGGGCATCCCCACCGGGGGTGGGGGTCGGACCAGAACGGGCCGTCGTACGAGGCGCCATCCGAAGCCGCTGTCGAGGTGAACCGCGAGCCGCGGAAAGAGGAGAGGTCAGGCAGGGTCCAGAAGCGCGCCACCCACGGGCCGATGAAGGCATGGGCGACGTCCCAAACCGCAGAGGCGAGGGAAGAGGCCAGACAGGGTCCCGAAGCGCGCCACCCACGGGCCGATGAAGGCATGGGCGACCTCCGAAACCGTAGAGTCGAGGCGAGACGGGGTCCAGAAGCGCGCCACCCAGGCGCCGATGAAAGCGTGGGCGATGTCGGAAGCCGCCGTCGAGGTGGTGAAAAAGCGAGAGGGTCCACACAAGGTCGACCAGGCATGATCGAACCTCCTCTCAGGCACCAGTGAAAAGCTCAAAAGGGTCGTCCTGTCCACGATCAAAAACAGGTGGGCGAAATTGTGAGAGGATCCACACGAGACCAACCAGACTAGGTCGAACCTCCTCTCCGGCACCACAAAAAAAATGGGGTTAACAGTCGTATGTCAACCGATGGATGTCGATAGCCGTTAGCAACTAGTCGTTAGCTGTTATCGTTAGCCGCTAGCTGGTAGTCTTCGGTAGCTGCTAGCCGTTAGCTGCTAGCTGTTGTCGACGGCCGCTAACCGTAAGCCGCTTTGTCGGCCCCGGAGCCTCTGCTAGGCGGCGTGCCGTTACCAGGGAACGTGCCGCTGCGTGTTTTTTTTTTTTTTTTTTTTTTTTTTTTGT
Source organism: Notothenia coriiceps (assembly GCF_000735185.1). Taxonomy (NCBI): domain Eukaryota; kingdom Metazoa; phylum Chordata; class Actinopteri; order Perciformes; family Nototheniidae; genus Notothenia; species Notothenia coriiceps. The sequence goes on from NW_011369945.1 coordinate 18,456,413, forward strand.
GGCCAGCTACCTCAGGGTGTATTATCGCTGGGCGGCCAGGAAGAACCGAAGCCTGTAGGGGGTAGCGCGGCGAACATAGCCGTGTGAGCTAGCGCAGCCGACAGCAAGCAGGCGAGAAACCATCCCATGGCCCTAGAAATTGTCTTCACCTAGCACTTGTATCGTCTCCTTGTAGTCGGAAGGCTCTGCACCCGTTTTACGCTCTTAAGGAAAGACTATTCGGTTGCTTCCTGTCCGCCCATCGCGATATACCCCTGGGACGGTGCTGGCCACCTACACGCCAGCGGCCACGTTCCCTTGGTAGAGGCACGCTCGCCTAGCAGAGCCTCCGCGCGGGGCGACACGCCGGCCTTACGGTTTAGGCGCGCCGGGGTCGACAACGGGCTAGCCAGCTAACCGAAGGACTACCCAGCTAGCCCGGCTAACGGCATGACAGCTAACGACCTAGTTGCTAACGGCTATCTGAACATCCAGTCGGGGCGGACGCTTCATACGACTGGTTAACCCCATTTTTTGTGTCGAGGCGGAAATCGATGAATTCGACATTTTGGTCTCGTGTGCGACCTCTCACGAATTTCGCCCACCTGGTTTTTGACTCGTGACAGATCGAACCTTTTTTTGAACTTTTCTCGTGGTGACGCGGCTGGAGGAGGCTTGCGGACCATCGCTGGCGAGTTCTGCTCGGGCGCCTGCGTGTGGACCCTGCTCGCGTGGCGGTCGCATACCTCGCACGGCGGCGCTAGTCCGTGTGCTCCGCGACGGTGTACCCCCTGCCGCTCTCAACTCGGGAGCGCGCGTCCAAAAAGCGCTCTGGCATGCAGCCCTTGTACTGCACCAACCTGTCGCTTTTTTTCTCGCCCTCGCGGACAGTTTCGGACGTCGCCCCATGCCTCTCATCGGCCCGGTGGGTTGGCGCGCTCGGACCCTGGGTCTGGCCTTCTTCCTTCGCCTCGGCGGTTTTGGACGATCGCCCATGCATTCATC
>NW_011369945.1:18457441-18489504 GCF_000735185.1 Notothenia coriiceps
CCAGTTTTGTGGAATTGGCCTGTCATCAGATTGTATTTGTTGGTTTGCACTGTAGCGGAAGTTTAGTACAATTATTTTTGATTAAATACTCCAAAATCTCCACCCTCCATAATTGCACTTGCTTCAGTTTTAACTTGCTACTTTCTAACGGCGGTGAGAGTGGTGAAGGGTGGCGTTATCGATCTTTATCGATTAGTTTATGATTTCGAAAATTATAAAAGTTGGGTAGACAATGTGGATATTATCAGGGCTGAACAAAACGTGGCATTTATCAACAGGTTCGTTTACCACTGAACCTTATTTTGAGCATTTCAAAAACGCTGTAGGAGAAATCCCATTGCTTTTTTTGTCGAGGGAAACCGAGCCGCAGCTTACTTCGTGTTTTTAGGACGCGTCACAGCAACACTAAGTTGATGCAATTTTGATTGAATTGTGAGGCCAAAAAAAAATGGGAAGCCAGCCGGCCTCTGGCTTCCCTGTGGCATGGCCCTGGACCAATCACAGGTTGGCAGGGGCATGCGTGAGCCCTTGTCTGATTGGTCAATCCCTCCATTTTTTTTCACCAAAGGGAAGCCAATTTCGACCCGATGCAGGACTCTGCCTCAGAGTGCAATCTACTGTTTCACCATAACATCTAAAGGGGCGCTGTTTCATTCTTTGTAAAATACTCAATGAGAATGGGGGAGAGACGGGCCGGCCGAATAATTACCGAGTGTTTTTATTTATTTATTAAAATTATAACTACATTCCGAAAAAACAGGGGAAGCCTGGCTTCCCTTGGCCTCCAGGAGAAAACGCCACTGCCACTCACCAGCTTGAGATGGTGTGACAGATAGGACAGATTGATGCTCCTCATAAACGCTTTTATAAGTTACGGCACAGGCACAGATGTTTGTTGTCATTGGTTGCTTTGCTTCCACTCAGAAGCTCAGAAAAAGTCTAACCTAATGTTGTTTTTTTGCTGTCAACTGCTTCCACGTCGCACTAGAGCTTTATTACCAGATATACATTGAGTCGTACTCGTCAAATGATATGCCAAGCTTTGCTCTCCCGTATGTTAAAGTGTGTATGAAGAAGAAACTACATAGAGGAAAAGAGCAGGAAGTATCTTGAGAAAAGGAAGAGAGAAATTAGTTCCAAAAGTGTATCAATATGCATATGTTTGGTTGTGTTTGTTTGTGTTGTTGTGAGCGCAGTGGTGCTCCAGGTACAGAGTAGATGCCTGTCATTCTTCTGCTCTAGTCCCGCCTCTATAAATAGACGTCCCTACGCTGCAATTCCTCTGGGGCTTAGTACTCTTTCCCCTTTTTTCTCCTTCTCCTCTGTTCCTGCTTCTCTCCTTTATCCCCTCCTGTGACTGTTAGGCCGTCTTTACACTCATCAAACAGCCGTATTAGGAAGCTGGATCATTACTTAAGAATAAGTCACTTCGACATAGATCACCCACATGTACACAAAATGGTCATGCTGTATAGCATCTTATTCTTCATCCTTCACTTCCCCATTTCTTTCCATCTTTTGTTTTAAACCATTTCAATGTATCATGACAGTATTAAATAATAATTCTTTAGGCCTAATTCACCTTTAATTAACGTCTTAAATTAGTCGTTTTTTTCATTTCAAAATCTTTAAGTGAAGAGATATTCAGCTGATGGAAATAAGTACACATTTTTCTCCCTTAGTTTTTTTGAAGAGCACCAACGAAGAAGACATTTGGCATTGTTATCTTGGATTATTTATCCGATATTATAATTATTATTCATATATGTTTTGTTTGTTGTGCGACTTGTCGGTTAGCAGACTAAGAATCTCAGCCCTTTTTGAAAATGGCAGAATAATATAAGCCACCCAACATGAACAATTTAGGAAAGATGCTGGTTCTTCTGGTCTATAGATATACCTGTTTGTTGTAGGGTGTAAAAGCATGACTGAGATGCAGAGAATGGCAGCTGGTGTCACTCAGTCTGACAGCATCAGGTAGTAAACTTCCACAACACGTCACTGCAGAGTTTGACAGTTACACGGTAGATGATGGTTGTTCAACTTTAAATTATGTAGAAATGAACCTGCTTTGTGAGGCGCCCGTCACCTTCCACTTGCTGAGCTTTCTTGACATCCTAGGTGGTGAGCATGTGTACAGCTTAAACAATTAGAGTGTGACCTTAATGTCCATACATTTACACACATTTTAGTTGTAATCATGTAGTTTACTTTGTTTTACAGGTACGAGCAATCAGGAATGATTTGGCTATATTTACTCTACGGCTGTAGTTTTTCTTGTTCAATTGAATATTTTCAAAATATGAGGTAAGGGACTTCAAATGTACACTAATGACCTCTAAATCGCTTACAATGATTTGGTTGCTCAAAGAGGGAGAGTTCGATGGAGATTCAGAACTTTGGCCATTCTTACAGTCATTTCTGTTATGAGAAAATAGCGATGAAAAAAACGTTCTAGTTATGAAATATGTTTGTGCCAAAGTATGTAAACAGCCCAGTTAGCAACAGGGCCTTCAAATGAACTGAACTATAGCTGTGTTCATTTTTAACATTAGTATTAAATACCCTGCCTAATGGAAAACAAGCAGAATGATGCAGGATTTGTGAGGCCGTGATGTTTATTTGCAGTAATCTTAATAAAAACAACAACTTCCAAATCTAAATAATGACATTTACCAAGTGCTTGCCTTCCAAATAATTACCAGCAAGTGGGACGTGACGGCAGGAGGTTCCAAGGGCTGATGGGAGCTCATCAGGGAGGCCAGCCATTTACTCCAATCGACACAAAGACAGTGTGCTCTCCCTCAGGTCCTCCTTCCCACACCCTGGGATGCTTACTGTTGGGTTTTGCTAATTAACTGAATGAAGATGAGGTTTCTGCCACAGTTTTCTTAAACAGTGCTCAGGTGGGCTTGCACTCTTATCTGGCTTAATGCCAGTTTAATGCCCCTTCTCTTCCCACATTCTCTGTCTTTCAAAGTGTCGTACTCTATGGAGTGCTGTGTGCTGCATTATTCATATGATTGCTCCTTCATTTTTTTTTAAAATAATACTTCCTTGGACTTTACAATACAAATAGCTAATTAGAAATACCATGCAGTGAAGACTCACAGTCACTAAAGGAATCACAAGGTGGAGTTTTTCTGCAGCTTCCTCTAATACAACTCACACATTTGTTTCAGGCATTTCTATAATATATAACTTTCCTTTATTGCTGCTTATTATTCACTCTAGATGGAACTTGTAGTGAGATTCTTTTCGAGCTAATTGCTGTTGTAAGGACTTAAAGTAGCTGTGACTTGACCATGACGGAGGGAGGAAGAGAAGGTAATTACTGAGAGGAGTGCTTTTTTCAATGAGGAAAAGACAATGGAGACTCCGTCAATAAGGACAAACTTTCCCCAACCCTCTCGCCACACACTCTGTAATGAAGACCTTTGCTATTGGCTTAGATGGATGAGGGCAGCTCTGTGAGAGCGAGCGAGCATGAGGCAGGTAGATGTTTGTTTAGGGCCAGCTCATGGTGGATGTATGTTTAGGGCCAGCTCATGGTGGATGTATTGGAATGGGTGTGGGCCTGTCGGATAGAAAGGCGCATTAAGACCAGGGTGATTAAGGAACAGAGTTGATGGAAAACGAAGTAGTATTGACAAGCTTTGTCTTCCCCTGGTCTCCCTTGTGCCCACATTGATGCCCCTGTCTAGTCTCCTCCAGGCTAAGCTACCCGACTGGATTCACAAAACTTAAGAGGGATTGATTGTTCTGCAGCAATTTTCTATGCAAGCCCAGTCCGGCAAATCGATTTTGCAGGTGTCAGGAGTGGTGGTCTTATGTTTGTATTACTGTTAATCATTACTCTGTTGGCTTTTTATCTCAGGCATTTATAAGAAGAACCATAAGAAGAATCGAGCAATTAAAACTTTGGGAGCAAACTTGCAAATTGTTCACATCTTTTCATGTTTTGAAAACCACTTTGCTACATTTGCCTGCACACTCCCCACATCACCAGTGTTATTTTGCTCGACACTTCATGCTCAAACACACCATATTCCTCCCCACAGGTTTGTTCCTGTTTAATATACACACGCATAACAACTGTTACACATTCATGCATGTACTCATCATGTGCTTTATCAAACACACACAATCAGGCATGCACAAATGCACAGACACGCATACACCTTCAAATTCACCCCGAGAAGCTCCTGTGTGAAATACAGAGCCAATGCTCCTGACTTGAAAGCCTCTCCACTGCCTCAGATGTGACATCAGCTCGTTCTGTCTCTTGCTCTCCCCCTCCCCCTTTCCTCTTTCCTATCCTCTTTCATCAGCTGAGCCCATCTTTTGACACTTCAGAAGGTGTTCCTCACATGCCTGTCACCTCTCCCCCCCTCCACCAACGCTTTCTTCCCAGCTCTCTATCGAGTGCATGCGTCTCTGTCTGAAACTTATGTACTTTGTAGAGTTAACGCTTTGGCGTTTGCATCACCTTGATGTTGGTAAGTGGTACTGAGCGCAGAGACCGATCTTTAGTATTTAAAAAGAGAAGAGCTGTGAAACATTCTGTGTGAGTGTGGCATGGCGAGCTGGCAGACATCACACTAAAGGAGGGGGGAGGGAAGCAACTGTTTCACCTTTGTACCTGCACATCCTTACAAGCTTGAACAATAGACTGTGAAGAAGGTGGAAGGTTTGGGACTTTTTGTGTAACAATAAAATGAAGAAAAAACTTTCTGCCTAAGAATATTCCTTCTACAGCCACCTTACATCTGTTCATGTTGTATGTAGCAGCCATCAAATGTATGTTTTCAGGTATGTGCAATCTTTTCAAATGGTCCTTTTGCAGATGATGAGACAATAAAGGCACGAGTTAAGAAATGTCATCATGATATGTGTTCTTTAATACACAGATGAATATTCTATATCTCTGTGCTTGAACCATTCTCCTGCTGAGACAGACTGTGACGCTATGTAAACACAATGCAGTGTGGGCTGATCAGTGTCGACTCCCACATGCCTGCTTAGGAGCATCTTGGCTCCGACTCAGAGGGAGCATGCTACCTTCGTACAGCTGGAGGTGATCCCCGCTCTGAGAAATGTATTCAGTTTGTTCATTGCTGATGTGCTTTTTTGTGACTTGATAAACCAGTCAGTTTCAGTATGTCTGACGTGACATGGAGCGAGTAGAGACAACTTTATTATGTTTGGGTATATTAACTCTGATGTAGGCTGTATATGTATGTGGGCATTAAGACTCGAATGCAGGTCCTGATTCATACAGTATATCCCTGAGGTTAAGATTATGATGAAAAGTTTTTTTCTTACTGCTGTTTTCTATAGTATGTCTTTGTTTGTGTGCATTAGTTTGGCGGCATTTGCATTACACATGTACGTATGTTTTATCTGATATTAAGTCCATAGAACATTCATCTTCTCTGTGATAGGAGGAGAAGGTACCACAAAAAACACTTTAAGAAGCCCACGATACGCTGCATTATCAGCTCACTGTAATAACATAGCATGGCACGAGCAGGTTAAGCTAGCAACAGTCCCTCGCAATCACATTCCTCTGTGTTTCAGTGTCTAGCCCTCACCTAAAGAGACATCAGTGGCTCCAGTGGCCTTTCAGCACTGTTTCCTTCTTAGTCAGCCTCGATGTGGCAGAAGCAGGGTTCCATTTCAATGGTATTATCCTCTGCCCATGTAAAACCATGGCTCCTGTTGAGGCCTAATCCCCAGTATGGGGAGAGAAGGCCATGCATTTTAGATTTATTAGTTTTTTCGCACAAAGCCAAAGAAAGCCCTAGGAATGCAGTTCATGGCATGCTGAGATCAGTATGTGCGCAATGCACACAGACAAAATAGGATTTCTGTTGGTCGAGTAAGAGAGCAAGAATAGAGAGAGGAAAAAGTGGGACTTGAAAAATGTTCCATCCCAGAAAACTGTACTTCATTATCAAGTGAATTTATTCTTCCCTGGAGTAATGCTAACATTACATGAGGGTTTTTTAATATACTGGTCAGACGCGCCGCTGCTGGCCATTTGAGCTTTGGTGGAAATAGACACAGAGGAATAAGCGAAGCAGCTCAAAAAACGTCTTGGGATTTTCTGCCTCTCTGAATTTAGTTATTCCACAGAAATGCTGTGTGGTATTTTTCTGTTTTATGACTATTGTCTCTTGTTTTTTGGTTTGTTCTGTGAACAATGGCACTGTGCCATCTTTCTCTGGGTTCAATACACACTTCCTTGAATGACATTATTCTTATGCATCAAGCCAGACCAGGGCTGGGGAATCACGCTTTTATTAGAAAACATGAATCTTGTCTCTGGCATGCCTAAGGAATATTGATGGTCGTTGCAGTTTTAGATGGCATTTGCAGATAAATTGGAGCTTAATATTCAAAATGATCATAGTGGTATCTATGACATTCTTCAAGTTGCGCCCAACCCTTATCGATCGGGTGCTGGTTTCAGAAAAATGAAAGAATTAATTAAAGCTACAGATCGATTTAAGATAACACATTGTGTGCTGCCTCTCTGATGCCACATCTACTTGGATATAATGGATGTTAAGAGGATGGTTGTATATAGTCAGCGCCTCATGGATGGGTAAGTTCGGTCAAAAGTTTTGTTCTTTGCAGTTGGCTCGAGCTAGTTCTCTCTTTCTTTTTTTTTTTTACTCATCACTTGGCTGAACTTTATTGCATCATGGCAGTTAATTCAACAGTTCTTTCACAGATTAGATTCAGAGTACTTGAAATAATAATTCATCCTAAAATGAAGTAATACTGCACTACATAACTTTGGTTTATAGGAGGCAGTCGCTCATTGTCAGTTCCTTGATACACACCCCTACAGTTGAACTTGTTATTAAATTATACTCTTCTTAAAACATTTATTTTTCCCTTCTTAATCTGTCATTGATTTGTCCTTTCATATGGTACAACTGACAAACCAAGCTTTTGAACAGCCTTAATCTCCCTTTGATGAATTACTTTGTCTTTTCCTTGTGCGGTAATGGACACATCAAGTTCTTGAAATAAAGAAACTGTTTTCCCTGCTCCACAATTGAGTCAGTTAAATAGACGTCATTTTAATCTGACAAGTTAATGCTTTGTTTTCCTGTTTATAGGGCGTCGTGTGGGCACAATGAGTCATTTATTGTCACCGCTGTCAGAGGTATTCGATTTCCAAAAGTTCTCCGTTAGAAGCATTTGCCTAATTTTGCGAGTAGCTTGGCCTGTCTGTGGGGTCTGGTGTTGCCAGCTCTTGTTTATGGCACTGCTCTCCTGAATTAGAGCAAATTAAGATCCTCATTATTCTATTTGTCGGATGCAGGGTTTTTAATGGTCTTTCAACAAATTAAATAACTTCGGGGCATGGGCAGGATTAATTAGATAATAAGAATCACATCTCTTCATCTTTTTTAAAAATAGATTATGTCTTGATGGTTCCAGGGATGAAATGGGCCTTTGTTTTAACAGAGTGGGAATCAGTGCAGCAACAAATCGACTAATTATTTACAGAGAACCAGGAGAGCTAGTTTTTTTTAAATGTACGGGAATTGGCCACCTGGCCCTAAATTAGCTACTGAAAGTGAAAGAGATGTAGCTTACAAACTTGCTATTATTCAGGAAAGATATTTCAAATATAGATTTTCATACATTTCGGGCCTCTGTTTATTTTATGGAAAACTGCAGACAAGCTTAAAGTAGAAAAGAAATGCAGCATTGTGACTGGAATGTGAAACTTGACTTTCTAAAATGAAATAAAGACACAAACTGTAAACATTATCTCGTAAATAACAACAACAAATTGACTTTGCAACAGCTCTCCTACAGTTGGGATTCATCCCATTCATGCGGGTGGCCTGATAAATGTAGTGGCATTGGCAGTCAGAGGGTCAGATTTCCTATTGAATGAGATTCAAGTGATATATGGTACACATTGAACACACTGCAGAACAGACCTTAAGCCAAAAAAATGTTTTTTTAAGTAATATTTTGCCACATATAATTGTTTTGAAGATCATTAGATATGTCTAAATCTGAACTATTTGCATTAATTTTTATTTCAATTTTAATCAAACTTTAAAACTAATTACTCTAAGGAATACAACACAAATATACAAAACACTGATGCCAAATTGATCCTATTGGCTAGTTGTCCGGCACACATCTGAGAGCCATGCCATCATAGGAAGCTTAACTACAAAGGGTTTTTCAATTTGATTGAAAGGTTGGACAAACAGAGAGAGTTTGGGGAGAAGGAGGTGTCATTTATGTGTGTAGGATAAGCTGAGGAATTGAAGTGCAGCAATACAATTAACAGCAGTCACAGCCAATCCTATTAGACAAGTGTTGGATAATTAGTTGGGGGTAAGGATATGAAAAATATCCTGACCTGTATTCATAAGATCCCTTCACATAGACCTAAGCAGGATTAAGAAGCCACATATCAATCACAGGCAGTCATTGGAGATAAACCCATTAAATGTAAGTTATCAAGGCTTGGTTGAAAATGATGTTGCTCTCTTTATTGCTGAACTGTAACACGTTGCTCCATGAGAGGTATTGAACACTCCATTGAGGAAAGCTGATTAACTGATACAGTGTTGTCGTGTCTGGTTCAATTACACAATTATGCAGGCTGCTGCTGCTGCTGCTGCTGCTGAAATGTTTCTCTGTGGGTCTCTCTACTCCTGTCATTGGCTTTATCTGCTTTACAATTCTCTAGCTGTGTATTCCACTGCCCTTTGACATGAACTTAATCTGTTTCATCACAAGTTTCCCTTTCACATCTCTTTCCTTCTGCTTCCTTTATCTTTTCCATCCCACTCTGGGCCTTGTGTCATTCCCTTCATTTCCCGTCCATTGCTTAAGTCTCTCTTGCTTCAAGCAAATTAGTATATAGCACCAAAGCCATTGTTAATCAACACTTATCTGATTCATCTGATTGTCGGATAATCCTGGGGGGCGTCACTGGTGGCTTTTGCTGGCACACCATCAGTAAAACATGCATCGAATTTTTTTCGCTTGAAAGGAACAAGCTTTGTGTTGGCCTACATGTTGTTTGTCAAGTGTGGTGTCTCATTCACATGACTGATGTAGCGTGTCTGTAAATCTGTAAGTCAATACATCCCATCATTAGAAGATTCGGTGGTCCATCCAGTGAAAGTATTTCAATGTAAGAGCATAACAAAATATTGATTTGGTTTCTCAAAAAAAATATATACAAAAAACATTATCTTTCTTAAAATAGAATTATCCTCACAAAGGCTCCTAACCACTTTCTAGCTCATAGCACCCACTTGAACAAAGATGAGTCTGATTTGGTTTGGGAGATCCGAATAGTCAACAACATGAGGACAATGCCATTGTCTTTCTCCAACAGTTTTGCACAGATACACACCTACATTGATGTGACTACCCCACAAATGTGTCAGGGCCTAATTTGAACTCAGACATATTCTAAATTAAGTGGCAAGGCATACTCAAGTGTTAAGTTGAGATACATTTCCTTTTTTAAATCTTTACTAGGAGAGTGGACACTGATGAGTACTCTGTCTAGTAGCACTGTTAGGGCTCGCTTTGCTTTGAGGTTATTGTATGGCTGAAATGAAGTCTCTTCTTCTTTATATGTAGTATATTCCCTTTGACTGCCTACTGGAGTGAAGGCATATCAAAAGGCTCATCAAAGCCGTGGACTGAGTGGTGCATTTATGGGGTGTTAAAACGCTTCAAGAGCTGTGGTTTGGCATGATCTAATGACTGGAAGAGGCTCACTCAAAGTCGTTGTAGCTTCTCAAGTTGGGAAAACACTTCACATTAGTTGCGGGAATAAAAATGGTTGATTCATTTGGAAGACTGCTCTAAATGAGGGGGTGTGCGTGTATGGCTGTTTAACACTGTATTGTACTGGGCAAGGTAATCATGAGGGTAAAAGTGTAATAGTTGATCAGGAGTTGTGCATAAAACTCCGATAGCTGCTGTAGATGTGCCTGTAACTCTGGCAGGGAAAGGAATCACCCTTCTGACTCTTTGTAATGGCCTCTTCATCGAGGCCTTGGTTATGAATCGTATCACAGTACAAATTCTCCCTTTTTCAATTCACTGCTCTTTTCATGAGCCTACGGGTGCAAGGAATACAACTCTGTCAAGTTTTGTGATTGTATTAATAGAGATGAGGTTTTGGATGGCCACTGACTGTATCATGTTTGCAGCAGATGTCAGTGTTGTTCTTTATCACTCTTACATTTAGCTGTCTTCTCAATGGATGGTTTTGCAATCATATGCCTTGTTTTCCCATACTTAGGTTAAAGTCCCAGTAGGCTGTGAAACTATATTTGCTCCTGATGTATTTGATTCTTCCCGTTATTGATCTGTCCTTTTCATGAATGTGGTCTCAAAAGTTAATCTGTTGGGAAAGGTAAAATATCGCAAAACTCTCATTGTTACACGTTGCCATCTCTGAGGAACATTGAAATACACGGTAGCTTTTAAACAGCGGAAAATGTGTTAGTGGTGACTGAGCTAGCACCGGCGGCTACACATCGGCATGCAATTCATTTAAGCTTGGAGGAATGCTACCGGCAAGAGTTAATTTCTTCAAATTAAACTAAGCATATTGGTACAGAGGTTTATGGTAATCTGACCCGCATGTCTCTGAGGCATTAGAGAACATTTCAGCGCTTGTAGGAGAATATTAAATAGCTGGTTGTTTTTTTATTAACTGCATTGCTTTGCTGTATGATGAAGGAGCAGTGGGTGGATTTGGAGGGGTTGGGGGTTCTGTTAAAGTTCCTTTACTGTAAGTCTTTGCAATCAGCTACAAAGAGAGGGTAATGACTTTATCAAAGAGTTGAGCTCTGCGCCAACATGTCAGAGTCTTGACAAACCACCCAGGATACATTTTCTGTTATTTTTTAATATTATTGTCTAGTGCTCTTGCTTCATTAGACACAGTACAAACGTTACAAATGCAAGAGGGAAAAAGAGAATGACATTTTATAAAGGTTGCAAACTACTCTAACACCCACAGTGGTGCATGAGTAATTCACAGCCTAATTCACTGAACCTTTTGGATGCAGCTGAGTTTCCCAAATTAATTTCTGCTGTAATATATTTTCAATAGACATTGAAGCGGGGACTTGGGACGGTGCTCTGTTTTATAGCCACCAGTGTTTCAAAGGTTCAGTATTCTTGTGCTTAAACAGCACATCAAGTCGCCATATTAAGTTTTAAAAACGTGAAATGGCCTTTTTTTTACAAACTTAAAAGTCCAGTTGTAACTATGAAGTCTTTTAAAAATGTCTTTGCCTGATGCGGCACTGGCACATGGCCTAATGACATGGCCCAAGTCTTTGCGCAGGGGCAGCTGAAGATGAGAATTAATGGCAGGACTCAAATGATGACCTTTATTCCTCTAGTATAATATCTCCCCTGGCAGCACTGAATGAAAGGTGGCTTCGCACAAGGTGAGATACCTTTTAAAAGATGAGCCCATTTTTTTACAAGCAGAACAATGTCCCACCAATATATTTTTTTTCCCCCTGTTGTACTTTAGGTCCTCATTACATTTGTTGTAAAGCAATGCAAAACATTATTTGTTTGTTTACATGTAAGGGTAGGTTTAGTGTTGGTCTCGGACAAGGCTCGTCTGTACGAGGACTTCCGAGGTTTGTGGTTGTCCACAGCAAAGCACCACTGCAATCGTGTTGCAGCAGAAAATAAGAAAGAAATGTTTCTCTAATGGCTATCTCTGTAAATAGAGAAGNGTGTTTCATCTTTAGATGGTTGCGCATAGCAGATGCATTTGTATTGTACTTCAGTACAGCTGTACACAACTGACACTTCACTGTGGAGTTGGTTACATCTTCGTTGAAGTACTGCCATACATAAGAATGTCGGACGTGTTTTGTAGCATTTTGCAGCACCTCGTTTACCTCTATTTTTTTCACGACTAGTCGACTAGGCCTACAGCGCCGACTAGTGGTAAAGGTAGTCGACTAGTCGACTAGTCGATTAGTTGGTGAAACCCCTAGTCCACAGCAAAGCACCACTGCAATCGTGTTGCAGCAGAAAATAAGAAAGAAATGTTTCTCTAATGGCTATCTCTGTAAATAGAGAAGCTCTGGGAAAGCATCCACGTTTCTTTCTTCACTGACCATGTAGAGTAGTCTTATGAGTATTGCAATATTTATCATCTTTCTTCAGAGATCCTTTGCTTTTTTAATGCTAAAAGGCCTGAAAATAGCACATCCACCTCCTCTCAGCTTCTCCAAGTCCCCCATGCAAAGTGAAATGATGCAGATGCAGAAAAAGACTTTTGATAAGAGCAAACTATTTCTTCTACACAAACATATTTACATCCATGTAAACAAAATGATGGCCTGTTTCTGTTGTCCATCAGCATTGGACCGATTTTCACGGCAAACTGTAAGATTCAGAGTGCTCTATTTTTGTTAAGACCATCACCAGAATGATTTACTTGTTCAAGTTATGGCTTCATGTTTCCTGCCCCGCAATAATCAAGGGATAGGGTTTGAAACAAATAGATATTAGATAACAAGGTTGTTTGCGACATCTACCTTTGTTCAGGGTAGTCTTAAGTTGCACAAAAACATTGTCTTGTCAGCCTTGAATTAAAGGGAGAGAGGCTTTGGCAACTTTTATGAGTAAGTGATGCTCTGTTTTTATCAGGGAGCAAGTTTGTAGATGCAACTTGTTATCAGGCAGGTTTGTCGAAGCCATGTTGACTCCTTTCCTCCCTGTTCCCCCTCCTACCTCAGGCTAAATAAAAATTAAGGCCTTAATTGATTTAACGGTTGTTCACTCCCACATGTGTGAACAGATGCAACATCAAGCAGTGCTAGAAGAGGGGTGGGAGGTAGGATACAGTACAAAAAAAAGAAGAAGAAGCATAGCAGAAGGGGCACCAATTGAAAATGTTCCCAAGTGATACCTTAGTTACTAAGAGATAGAAACCATGTGGGTGTTTGCATGAGACATGGATGAGAGGGTGATTTGATCTTGGATGCCATGAAAGGCTGCTGGGGAAAAGCAGTGTGGGCCATGTAGCCAGGTCGAGATTTATTCCCATTCAGAGGACCATTATTGTTGACCTTGCCTTGCCTGGGAAAGCCAGAGTAAATATAGGCCTAATAAATCAACTTTAACAAGCCCAGTAGCTAGTAGAGCAGCCATGCAGCCCTGACACGCAGGGGTGGATTAATCCACACTACCTCCTCTCCACAGAGGATACCTGTAGAGTCTGATTTGGCTGATAGTTTGTATGCAGACGCACAGGGACGTTTAATTGCTCCACTGAATGCATCTCCCCAGCCAATGTGTTTGTATTCACACTCAGGAATGTGTTTGCGCCAGAGATACCGAGCAGTCAGAAGAGAGGATGCATAATCACATCCTTATGCAGGATTTTTAGTCTGCACCAGAAATTTCATTACATGCTTACCTGGTGTTCCAGTGCCGGCAATATTTGTTGAGCAGATTGATTTGGCTGCCTATTTGATTCCCCATCAATTTCATATCCCCTTCACGTCAAGGGAGATCATCAATGATTCATACTTTATACTGCTGCTCCCCTGCAATGTAAATGCACAATCTTTTTTTTAATATCCTGATGTTATATCAAAAATAATAAAACTGTTTACCAGTCACTGTTGTGTTTTTCTGGAGCCTCAGATGATTGTTTTATTTCCACTTTTTCTCTTTTTCTTTAGCAAATGACAGATACAAATGACAGTAATTAAATCACAACATGTTGCTTCATTTTAACCCCGCGAAAACACACGCGCGGACGCACGCACGCACGCACGCACGCACGCACGCACGCACGCACGCACACACACACACACACACACATTCCCCGAACAATTTTGTATCAAACAACCTCCACCCCTAATGGGCCACTTCCTGTGCAGCAGTTAGACCAAAGACTCCCCCCTCTCTCTCTCTCTCTCTCTCTCTCTCTATCTATCTCTCTCTCTCTTTAGTTGTATCACCATGTCTGTGGGTGTGTCTGTGGAGGAACATCACAAGAGGAGCTGCACTGTATAACTTCACATTCACAGTAACAGAGAACATCACACACAGACAAGACAAATTCACCAAGAAGAAGAAACGTGTTCTTAATAATCTGTGTTTTCTTCCATTCTACGGTTTTATATTGAAAGCCTTATGGTCTTAAAGAGGCCCTATTATGCTCCCTTTCTCGGCTATACATGTATTTTGTTTCCCTTTATTTTTCTCATACTGTCTGTGCTGCCCGAGAAAGGGAGCATAATAGGGCCTCTTTAAGACCATAAGGCTTTCAATNCACACACACACACACACACACACACACACACACACACACACACACACACACACACACACACACACAGCGTTTGTCAATGCGTGACAGCTAACTAAACTATTTGAGACACTATGAAGCTGTATCTTTTGCAGAGGCCACTACAGTGCTAGCCTCTTCTTTCCCCAACCTTTGACAGGTGTGACCTTTTGGCTGTGCTGGTAGCGGACATTCTCGCCCCCAGACAGTAGGCCCGGATTAGTCACCATCTCTGAGGATTATGACGCCTTGCACGAATGCACATGTGAGGCCCAATCTCTCTCCAGCATGGCCGAAGGGCCTGCAGTGAAAAATAGAACACCTAATGCTGGGAGATAGAGACATTCATCAAAGAGCAGGGCCCTGCCTGCCTGCCGCTTTGTGCCTTTACTACTTATTCTCTATTCAGTACTGAAATGCAGAAACAACTCACCTATTGGAGAGTCATAAAAGAGAGATGAGGAGTTTTATTATTATTGCTGTATGATTATAATATTATTGTTAGGCTTTCTTTTTTTCTCCCAAAAGAGTCCCTTGCTTTTTTTACAACCATTCACATACTTCAAGTAATCCCTCATGTTTAGAATGAAATAAGGATATCATATTCTCATAAGGGTAGACATCAACAGATGGAGACGTGTAGAGCTTCTTCACCACTTGATGCAGCACAGTGGGGTGTCTCCATTGGCCACCATATGAATGAAAATTGCAGGAAGACCACTGAGAATACCAGGAGGGGGGTCACAAAACACCCTGGGAAATGGTAGTCATGCCAACAGGCGCAGAGCAGCAAGACCAGTTAACCTCTGCAGTGACTGCTAAACCCTGGGGTACGGCTTGGTAATGACATCTCTTCCTATACTTCTTTGCTCCATCACTGCATTCCTTACTGTTGATCTTGGCAGGACATGGAGGAATAGGGTACAGGCTGCCCAATGTGTGCTCACGCCAAAATATAACGGTACAAAGGGAAAGACTGCTTTCTCTTAATTTATTCAAATTCAAACCTACCAACAAGGGCTTAGCATGATACTGGGAGGGGGCTGGCTATTGAAAATATCAAAGCCTAAAGGTTCTGAGCCATGGGATTTCTGCATTGCATGGAAGACATGGTAATGAGAGCAAACTTCAGGAGCAAGGACTCTAGATAGCTCTGGAATAGAGAACAAACATTGAGATCCAGAAAAGATCAAATTGTTCCCCAACACATACGGTGTATATGTTATTCTCTCAAATAATGACCACTCAACACTTCCAATTGCAAATGAAATCTACAGCTTCAATTTTGACTCTTCTTGCTGTAAGAATTGGGTTCAAAAAGCTATGTTGACAAGCAATGGCCCAAAAGATTGGGCTTCTTTCTGTGGGTAAAGGTGCTTTTTCACACAGAGCATGTACATAACAAACACAGCAGACTATGCCAAAGGCTAGTCTGCAGGATCTCATATACACACACACCATATATCAGGTAACACCACAGCTCCAGGTGCCTCATGGGGCCACTGCCTTCCTTCATCCCTCCATCTATCTACCCATAGCCCCGTCTCTCTGATCCTCATGCTCTCTCAAAACCTGAGGTTTAGATAGGCCCTCAGTGTGAGAGCTCCTGCTGTCATACATATTTCTTAGAAGAGTAATAGGAAATAGGAAAAAAACTGAATGAGGCAATACTAAAACAATACTTCAGCAGTGTAAAAGTACAACATTTTGACTTATTGTTGTTTATAGTTAACAACCCAAGAAGAGGGACTGTATAAGTGTAAACGTACTGTTTCACTAATAGGAGCAGACACACTGCGGTGCTATTTCATCTACCCAAAAGTGACTGAAAATTGCATCAGGCATGTAGATTGTGTTTGTGTATGTGCCTCGGTGTGTGTTTGCTGCCAATGCCAAGGGCCTCTCAGACGTGGGGGGCAAAACGCTCTTTGAGAATGGGATTTAGTAACACACAGGCAGCTCTGGCATGGCTGCTTCAAAGCGGAGGCAGGCAGAAATTCTTTCTGTACATGTGTGTGTTCATGTGATTGTGTGTGTGATGTACGTTTTCTCATGGATAAACCCTCTGCTGCTCCAGAGAAATTTCATTTGAAGAGCTTCCCATGGTAGTACCACCACACACCCTTGTGAAGAAAAAACAACATGCTTGAAGGATATCTAATATTTCAAATGTATGTCAGACAACAAAACTAGAAAACAAAGCATGAGGGGGGGGACTAAGAGGATGAGGTTTGGATTATGACTAGGTGAGGCATCTCCACTTTAAATGAACTGGTAATTTCCCCAATGCCAATTCTGTCACGAGACAACAGCATAAGAATATGCAGCGTTTGTCAAATTGTATAAAGACAAAACAGATGCAGAAAGATATCACCAGTTGAGAACTTTCAGTTTGCCTCATCTCCCCCACAAAGACACTTATACACATGCATAAAATAATGTTTGTGGTGGGCACGTTATGTCATCTGTGTATGTCCGAACCATGTCTAGTCAAAATGTAGATGTATGAGTAGACAGAGGTCGATGTGTATTGTTCCTGGTGTGTCCCTTGCAACACCACTTCAACAAAATATTCCATATGAGAAGCACAAGCTACTGGTATCTGACTTTCAATCATGCCAGTGATTAATAGAACATGAACATATTACTTGCCCCAGAATCACACAGTATTCCATCTCATTCCATTTGGTTTAGCTGACCGTAACTCTGTCTGGTTCCACTACCCCTG
Source organism: Notothenia coriiceps (assembly GCF_000735185.1). Taxonomy (NCBI): domain Eukaryota; kingdom Metazoa; phylum Chordata; class Actinopteri; order Perciformes; family Nototheniidae; genus Notothenia; species Notothenia coriiceps. The sequence continues at coordinate 18,474,523 of NW_011369945.1, forward strand.
CCAGTCACTACAGACTGATACGCCACCTCCAAGAGTCTGATGAGTAGGCAGAGATTGCTCAGACTTCTGCTCGGTAGGCTACTCTCTGCCAGACAGCCAGCCACCCAGAAAGCCAAGTTAAAAGATTTATAATTTGATCTAAAAATTAGTTATCTAAATGTGCCTGGTGACAGGGACAGGATTTTATGATTTCCCATACAGACATTTCTGGGCTGTCTGTAGACTGACAAGGATAAAAGTGAAATGAAGGAGTCTGCCAAGATGCCAACCATAAAATTCCATCAGCCAGAGGACTTTACTGCTCCGGGCCCTCACCCAATGGGCAACAGGAGACAGGACGAGGGAGAGAAAGAGAAAGGGAGAGAGAGAGAGCTATGAAGAGGAACCAGATGGGAAAAGGAAGAGGATTTACGGTGGGTGACGGTCTCCCTTTAACCCCAATATTTGCTAAGAGGAAAAGGGATGGTGAAATTACATTACGGGGGCTGTGATCAATAACCACAAATATTAAATAGCCCCTCAGTCCTTCTGCGTATACACATGGCTTTATGTGGAGCAACACCACTTAGTGCTAGCTTTAGCCGGTGTAGTGATAACAGACTTGATCCTGACGCAATCATGTGCTACTGAGCATCATGGCCCTGCCTTAACTTCCTCTTCCACTGGTCACTAGCGAAATACTATAAAACCAAAGCACGCAGTCAACACTAATGAGAGGAGACATATTCCAAGTGGAGCTGGTGACAGCAAGTGTATCAGCAGCTTTTCCCACCACTATCTGCCCATCAGTGGGTGAGCAAGGCCATGCTGGAGATTAGGTTTCAAGAGAAATGCAGTGAGTGAGTATGACTTGCCTGTCACTGCATCTACAAACACCTCAGAGAGTTGTCACAATAATGGAATTTTGGTTTGGAAGGATGGTGGTAGCAGTGGGAACAGAGCACAGAGATAAACAAGAATATAGGCTCAGCTGCCAGTGCAGATGTGAATCGGGACACTAGATGATCGAATGTAACTCTACATCAGTAGAAAAACATCAGTTCTGCAATTTGTTCTGGATATCATGATCATAAGGTGATTATGCAGCCTTCATTTTACAGGTGTCTGTATTGGCTAAACTTCACAGATCACATTTCTGTTGGACCCAACTCTAAACACGTCTGCCATGAAACCAATCAATTTGTCATCGCGCAACATGCAGAAGCAAGCGCCCAAAGCAGCTGTTCTAACCTCTGAGCTGGGTCCATTTTCACTTCCCTATCCATATTTAATTTCAACATGTGGAAGACTTCATATTGATTTAGTTTAATCACTTCATAACACAATCTACAGAAATATAGATTGGCTAACTTTTTGTACCCTGTGCATCTCTAAAAACACTGTAGCTCTGCTGTGTTCAAGTTATTCGCTGTAGTGTTTCCTTTGTGTAACACAAGTGCAAAACTTGCATGATTAACATGCATAAAGGCGCATTCCGCTCGCTATGCACCAGTGACAGCAATAATGTCCCGCCGTGGACGCAAAATCCCTGGGGTTTAATCACCTCAATACAAAGACTCCAAAGGAAGAGTGCATCCTCATTCTGAGCAGGAGTAACATTAGCTCAGTCAGGCTAAGACAAGCATCGCATTCATGGACCAACAATGGAACCAAGTGCTGTGGTAAATTGGCCTGTATAAGCCCCATAAACCATTTCAGATAATGCGCAACTGGTTAGTGGGCCTACATAATGAGGTTTATCGCATTGTAAATGCACACAATCGGCCCAGTTTGGGAAAATACGGGGAATGCACATGGGCACTGGGGTGTGAAAAGCTTTGAGCGTCTCTAAGAATTGTGGGGAGAGGGGATGTCGATGAGTGCTTTCAACTAAAAACATCATTATCCAACATGCAAGAGAATTAAAAAAAGAAAGTAATTTATCATCAAGTGCATACCTCGATCAAAAGTCAAGGACCTTGCCATCCTCTCCTCCCTTTTGTGCTTGGTATTGACAACTTTTGGTAAGACTTCCTTGGAACCAGAGGATCTGAGAAAGCTTTACTCTATTTCCCCTGGTGAGGGCTCAGTGCCTGCATGACTGAAGTGAATGCTGCTTCCCAAGTGGCACTCTGCAATGCACCTGGACTCCTTAATGGAGACACCCACACTGGAACAATGAAGTAATTGACAACTATCCTACAAAGCTTTTCAGCTTTGGCTCTGAATAACATGACAATAACAACCAGAGAATAATAACCAGACAATGGCAGATAAACAAGTGTGAATATTAATGTCCCACTTCGCAAAATGTGGGCCCTGGCAACACTATAAGAAACATCCAAGCCAATTCATTAGAAAACCGGACTTGACCTTCAAGGTGCATCCACTGCAGTTCTTTGTTGTTAGGAAACAAGGACAGATTTGCTCATTTGAGATTACAAGGGTGGGAGGAAGAATTGGATGACGTTAGGATGCAGTAGTTTGATTCTCAAAAAACAACAGAATAAGCCAGATAACTGACATAGGGGGACTTTAGCCAATAAAGCTAAAGTAAAGACCAAAATCTACTCTACAAGTGAGGTTCGATTGACATATTACTCGTCACAGTATTTAGAAATCATACGATACTAATCAAAATAACCCTTAAGGTGCTTAGATTAGAAAATTGTAAAATGAATGTTGTCATGCGTCTTGATTAAACGTGACAACTTGAAAACTCATTTATGTAAGCCATTGATTTGTATGCCATTATAGTGTTAAAATGAAACCTTCAAATGTCTGCACATTAATAAGGGGGATCAATCCGTTGCTCGTGCTCAGCCATATGTTTGAACACATGCATGGACACTGTAAATCAATACTTCTTGACATTTGAAAGGAAGTGGGACAAGACAATACTATTTACTATGCATTCATAATGTTGACACACAGCATCATTTAGGCTAAACACTTCTGCCCATAGAAGTCTGGAGGCTGAATTATTCACAGATTCGTATGCATTTGTACTTGCACACATTCAGATATCTGTTCACAAGCATGGTTGTGTTTGCCGTATGCATTTGAAAAGATGACAGGTGGTGGGAGGGTAGTAGATCTTTTGAAACTTGTCACAGTGTTCCGGTTTATGAGCCAATGACAGGAGACACACGCCCATCCACATCAAAGTTTATTACAGTTCATCACCTCCCCACCTGCAGTGTAATGACATTTAGCCAATCCTATAAAAATCCCAGGAAACCTGTGGGTATAAATCAATGCCTTTCCACCTTTCCAGCTGCTGCTCACATCCATTATTAAAGCTTCCACATCATATTCCAATATGAGTGCGCTACTATGACAAGCACGTGTACAGATATGCCCGTCTCCCCCAAAATATGGCTCAAGAGAACAAATAAACAGAAGGCAAACTACACATCACTGTAGCAACTCAAACCCCCCACACCCCACACCCAGTCCCGTGGAAAACTGGATCAGTGTGTATTTCAGCTGACAAGCAGTTTACAATAAATCCCATTCGTTTCATCTGGGCAACCCTGGTTTATGTTTGCTGCAACCTGGTACCGGGTTGCACAAGCCCCACCTGTTTGCGACGGGTTTATCTTTTTATTTTATTTGTTTAAATCACATAGGGCGATCACTTGTTTCCATTCCTATCACACTTACCTAAATCAGATAGAGATGTAATACTTTGAATCTAAAATATGGTGTAAAGATAGAGGCAGGTTTGTTTCTGTGTTAGAATGTGTGTTCAAGCTTGCTGGCTATTACATGAAATGAGGGTAGGGTGAGGGGTTTCTATTACAGTCAGTGACTACCCTCTGCAGGCAGGCTGAGGAAACATCAGCCTGCAAGAGGAGCAGAGGCAGAGAGAGGAAAGATGATATGAAACAAGGCGAGTACAGCAGGTATCTAAATGTTCATGCACTATCATATTCGAAATAACAAAAACAATTGGCAAATGAATGTTTTCTGTTTACTTGTGACTACAAGCAGTCATTTGTCAACAGCATTAACTGTGATGCATGATGTGTATCACATGCTTTTCCAAAGGACCCATTTTTGGAAACATTTACCCAATTGATCTTTGTGCTGCTTTGTGACAACTTCCTGAAAGCCATCATTTGAAATGAGCCATCATAGCAGGCAAGCACATTTTCAAAGGGAAATGTGCTTTCATTGTGGCTGTGTTGTACATATGTATGTTGTTAAAAGGGGGAAATGTATTACTGTGGCAATGAGTGTCTCAAGTATAGCTCATTTAGGTCATTTTTAACACCCAGCACATTCTGATGTAAATGTTAGCACTTTACAAACACAAAATAAATCTTTAAAATGATGATTACCTTAAGTATAATACATTTTGAACTACTGAATACAATTTGCAAAAGTTGAATGGTGGTTATGATGGTTTTGATAACAACATCATCGAAATTGCAAGGACCAAGTCAAGTGACGTCTCCATTAATTTGCAACTTGAATCAGGGCTCTTTCTATACCCGATTGCTCGATATGACTATTTCAGAAAACCTTGTATGTCTCTCAGCTCCCACTATTGAGGGAATAGCTCAATTTCCTACAGATCTTTATGAAAAACATGAGCAACATTGAAACCATCAACAAACGAGAGAGCTAACCTATCAATACCACCCGAAAGGTGCGTGCACATCCACACCGCTGTCATTTCCATTTCTGTGAAGATGGCACATCAAACTCTATTCCCCATAGGTTAAACAATAGCAGTTGAAATACCTCATTGCTGCACATCAAAAAACAATACGCCACATGAGTCTTTGAATGAGTTGTTGAAAGAAAACAGCCAGTTTCCTGTCAAGGTGAACATCCTGAAATGATTAGCATTATTTACTGCATTGACATACTGCAGGGAAGAGCCAAGCAGGAAACAATAAGTACTTGAAGATTGCATTCAAGATTGGGGTGGAGCTGCACCTTGATATGCAAACTGAACAAAGGAAATCGTTTTTATATGGAAGGGGTGCAAACATCATCATTTAAGGGGGTGTCGTATATTCTGTGAGGAAATGTTTATTATATGTCTTTCTCTCCCTGAAACACCCACACCCACACACACACACACACACACACACACACACACACACACACACACTCTCTCCTCTCTTCCTTTTCCAAAGCCAGACTTTCTACTCCGCTGCCCTGGCTGTTAACACATGTTAAGTACGGAGGTCAGCTGGGTGCTCGGGGGGTCTCTCGGTTCTGTTAAAAAGAAGAATCAGCTTATTAAAAAGTGAGCTCTGGAGGAAGCATCCATGCTCTACCTCCCACTGTACATAACCACTTTACTAAGCTAATTAGATACTTGGGCCAGTAGCTAGTGTCAAGAGGGGAAACAACATAAGTCACCCTGTCAGCTTCTAACTGTGACCTCGGCTGAACTTTTGATACACTATTAAAGTAAATGCCCAGAGATGTCAATGCTACCGAGCAAAATCAGAGCGTCTTTATAAAAAATAACTACAGGCCAATGTCATCAATTAGATAATAGGTCACCAAAATAAGGTACGCTGCTTTCCAAAATAGTTATGACTGTGTCCAAAGCTGTTTTTGTATCTCTACTTTACTGTTGTGATTGCTTCACACTGCAATAAACGAGCTACAAGTTCACAACTTAAGCTATAAATGCACCAATTTGACATGCAAATAGCAATTACTAGAGATTCATTTCAATTGACATTAAACAGCTCTGGCTTTTTATCCACATAGTTTGCTGTAATCACAGTTGAGGATCATGCCTTTGCAGTGAAAGAAAGAAAAGAATATTGGTGGATATTTTTACTGAGTTTCCTTAAACGATCACTTACTGATTGCTTCCCCGTGCTGCCTTCTGGCACGGCAGCCTGGATTTCTGATTAGAAGAGACTCCCCCATAATCACAAGTGTATGATTATGGCATTAGGCCGGATTCTACACATCAGAATTTGCAATCAAGAAATTGGCGTCAGGGATCGATATAGTGCAGCACCTTATCTGATGACAGAGAGGGGAGTGGAGATTGTGTGGGGGGAGGCTTAGGATCAATTAGGAAGCGACTGCCACGTCCAGACATTACTTTTAATCTGCTAATGCATCGGCATGAAGGCGTGGGGCTCTGCGTTTGTCGGCTTCTAAGCAGAAGGAATCGATCCTTTCTTCACATCTCGACGCCAGTCCGTCCTGGGCTGTTTCAACAGCATTTAAGAAATAATGAAAGAGAGCCTAAATCCGCTTACCCTCCCGAAGTGAAGAAACTGTATTTGATGTCGCACTTTAGGTGAGGCGGAAACATTTTAATCCTTTGAAATAGTTTCTAATGCATCTGAATACCTGGATAATCTCTCAGATGTACTGTAGTCTAGTGTAGTGCTGGAAGCTTGCCTGCTGTGTTTATACCCCGTTTTATCATATTGATACGCCAGGCAGAAGCGCACAAAGCCAGATGAGAGCTCTTGATGGACCTGCAGAGTAACACAACCAACAATCTCTGAAAAACACAACTAGTTGTGGGAGTTTTTCAACTATTCCTTTACAAAGAAGCCAATTACTGAACTTGGAATTGAAAGCCCATGATAGACTAGCAAACTATTGCACTGTGGGTAATACTGTTCCGTTGGATAATCAAAACTGTCTTGAACAGATTCATGCTGCAATTGTGGTGAAAGTAATACATGGGGAATTGGTGTGTTGTATGGAGTCTGTATCAGTCAATGCGCAGTGTGTGGCTCATTGAATTAATCAGGCATCATTTAAACCAGCCGGCTTGGTGACAGGGGACCCAATCACTTGAGGGAAAAAGCCATTCCCGACATTCCCAATCCATGTCCCCTACACTAATGCACTGTGGCAACCTTCTAACTATCCAATTCCAGACCAAGACCCCTACGGTTTACACAGTCCCTCAGCTTCTTCCCAGTCCCCATCGCTTCACTTTCATTAGACCCCACACCTCTATCTAAAGGTAGAAGGGAGGGAAGCCGCGGCTTCATCTCATGTCAGAGACATGCCCCTAAGGTATGGGAGAGTGGGGGAGAGCAGGGACTGAGGAGGGGAGGGGAGAGAGAGAGAAAGTAAGAGTGACGAGGGAGAAGGAATAACCAGTAAATCCTACCTGAATATTACAATTCTGAGGAGTTTAGCCAGAGCAGAAAACGATTCAAAATGATTATTCGAGTGGTGGATGGGTGTATGCACATCTATGTCCGTGAACACGTTTTTACCAAAATAAACTGCATCAAATTAAAATCATTCAGGAGGCAAATATCTAGTTCGTCAATTCATATTTTTCAACAGCTTCATATGAGGTCTGATAATCACAACTAGTATGTATGATTGGTTGGAGCAACGTGAGGCAAACAGTCATTACTGTGACTTCAGGCTCAAACACTAACCTGAAAGGTGTCAAGAAAACCTGACTCGAAAGTGACAACAATATACTGTATATAGAAAAATGTCAGCAGAAAAGATCCTGTGAAAAAGACAATTAAACAACATGCCAGCATAAATAACACAACAAATGAAAACCTTTGTAACAACTTCAGCTATAATAAGCTTAAAAAAACAGTAATACATCACTATAAAATCTACACAACCGCAGCAATGTGAAGTGATTTTCAATCATTATTGGAAAACATATGAGGATATAGCCCAGGTTTTTCAAAGTTGTTCTGATTTGTTATCTACAAACAGTCCAGGAAATGAATGACAGCACTACAAGAAAACTTCTTCAAAGGCACACTGTTCCCCTATGCCTTAATAGCTATAGATACTCTCATACTGCTGGGTGTCTGTTATCTTTTCCACAGTTTGTGTATGTGTGTGTGTGTGTGCAGTGAAAGGAAAACGTGTCCTGCTGACAGATTCTAAACCTGACCTGAGTGATGACCCCGAGCAGCAGCAGCTCATGTAGAAAAAGATGGACAAGCTGGCAGGATGCCTGAGCTTGCCAACATCTTCTCTTTTTCCGAACTCTCTCAGGGACTCACAAAGCTTTAAAAGGTGCTGCAATGATGCTGAGACAAGTAGCATGGAAGCACTACCCCCACACACATGAAATGATATTCTGTCCTGCAGAGAGAGGAAGTTATAACTCTGAGATCCTCAACAGTGTGAGGATTAAAAAAGGTGGAGTAAAAGAGAAAATGAGTTAAGGGAGAAGAAAATTGGCAAATGTTCACAGAGACTGTGTAATTGTTAATGTATGTGTGTGAGAATCTGTGTGTGTTAAGTAACAGAGACGGTTCAAAGGACAGAATTATTGCTTAGAATGCTGGACAACTGAATGGGCATAAAAATGAGAAAGAGGTGCATTGCCTGATGACTCAGGCCTTGTTGTAAATCGCGTGGGAGCCAAACCCTGCCTTCCAATCAGAAACTAGACGTGAAGTGCATTTAACCTAAATGTGGGTCTAGAATAAACTTGTGGCAGAGGAGTTGAATGGAAAGATAGGAAAATATATTCGTACATTTTGATCCAAACAGAATATGCAATATGGAAACTCCAGGTGTCCTTTACTTTTTAGATTTCCCAACAAACATGTATAACTTTTTGAAAGCATTTCAGGTCGTGAGATAAGCAGCGTGGTATCAACCAGGGGTTCAACATATGCAGCACCACAACACACCATACCAGTAGTACCATTTTATATGAGCACCAAAGTAAAGCTGCTGCACTTGGCATCTCGCTATAAATATGCTGTTATGATGCGTAGGATTTTTAATGGGAAATAGAGGCGAAGGTGATAAATGAGAGATATGCGATGTTTGAGTCACACTGTGTGTCTCAACATAACGGTCTGGCATGGTCGTTAACTTGGAAGTTGAAAGTGTACGGGGTAAGATAGAAATAGAGAGTCCCTCCGGGTCCCAGCCACTCCAATTTCAACCGTAGCGTCCCAATTAAAAGAGATGCAGGGCAGAAGAGGTTCCTATGCTAGGCTGGCAGAAAGTGGTTCACAGACCCCCATCTGAGAGGGATGATGAAGTAGCAGATTGCTCAGATTTAAATGATAATTTCCACAGTAAAGATAAAACCTCATGGCCTATTTATGTCATGACTTTACCTAAATATAAATGTTTACTGCCAATTTGACTGCACAAAAAATTAAAAATACCAATATTAAGCTGAAAGTATGTTTGTTATTTTCAGTCATGAGAAGTTTAAAACACAACAAAACACAACAAATGTAGGTTTCACAAGATTGTTACACCGACTTTGGAATAGTTTCTTTCTTTCGAACTCGCAAACGATAAGGGTTATTTATTTGTGATGGTGGTAGCATTGTCACAATGAACTTACTGCATATGCTTTCACTGAGTCTGAAACGTTGCACTCTTATGTGTGTTTCCTTTTCTTCAAATAGTCTCACTGACTATTTCCCTTTTTTAACAAAGAAAGTGACAAAAAAAAGAACAATTTGTACAACAGCATCTACTTAGTTTTGCCTCAGTCGCCCTATATTAGTTCTCAACCTGACTGGCCAATTACGGCTTCCTTTCATAGCAATTACATTATTTTGGATTCTTATTTGTAGTCATCTGTGGGAAAGAGCACTCATTATTTTGTTACTGGCTTTCCGTCCTTAAAAGCTAATGAAACAGACAGTCACAAATAGGCTGTATAACCACTGGGGCTAGGAAAGACGTTGCTTTAAAAAGCCTATTGTTTTCATTTAGTTTTCATTGATGAACACAAATGGAGACATTAAAAACTGTAGCACATCGTGTTGTTCTGTCTAACTGCAGACTACACAAAACAAAGAAATGCAAGAGTCTGCCGGTAAAAAACCAAGTCAAAGAAACATAAATCCCACTTCTGCACGGTTAGGTTTTATGAACTTGTGTCTGTCAGTTTTCATGTTGACTTGCCAACTGAATTAAACTATTTTGGTACAAATAGGAATCCTGTAACAAAAAATAAGACAATAGTTAACATGTAATCTTCCACAAATTATTTAAAACCCCCTTGGGCCACATCCAACGTTTCAATTTGATTTGAATTTAAATTGTCGCACTTCACAATATTTCACCATATTACAGTAGAAAATTGGATCATCATGTCACACTATCAATATCACATTAAAAGTATCCCCAAGGAAAAAGGGAAAACATCAGACAGCTATGTTTTTCATCAGAAAAACGTGTGTAGGTGTTAAGAGGTACACTTGGTGTACAGTAAATGAGCAGCAAGAACCAGGTTTCTAACAGTACATTAACTGAATATCAACACAAAGATTAATCTATTGGCTTCCAAGTGATGCAACACAGAGGCAATCAGTCTGCTTTATGTGGAACTTCAGTGTCTCCTGCCGAAGTCCTGCCTCTGCAATCCAAAGGCAAACCACGGCAGCATATGGATGCAGGCATGCACGAGCACACAGATGTGCAGCGAGGGTACTTAACTGTCTGTCAGCTTGTATTAGGGCAAACGAAAAAGCAGTCTGTCGAGGGGAAAGAAGTGGCCGACTAGATAGATCTGGCTGCCTGACTTGATTTTTACCTACTGCCAACAACAGGGGGTCAAGGTAATGAGGTTGTTCCACGGACCCATCACCACCAGCCCGGGTGTCTTCTAGCACTCTATATATCCTCATTTTCTACGCCATCATCATCCAATCCGCTCCTTGCCACATTTGTCCTGGAAAGACAATACCCTCACATATCTGGCAGAATGAGCGCTGTAACATCCTTTGTTGATAAACACAGGCAATGAAGACAGAACGGACTGAAGCACGGCCGTGTGAAGTCACAGTGACATGGCTCACATACACAGGCAACGTGTCAAAAAGTCCCATATCACGTCAGCCTCAAAGGGAAGTAAACAAGGGAAAATAGGAAAACAAATGGGGCCATAATAAGAACGAGAAGCAGATATGAATGAATGATAATGTGTATGAGTGTATATGATGATTAAGCCATGTAGGTTGAATCATTGAGCCTGACACTAACCACAAGTGAACCATTGCCAATTCCTTTAAAATACATACGGTGTCATTTCTGCAGGACAACACTTCAAAACAGAGCAGTTGAAAACACTTTAAATAATCTGCAATACTAAAGCAACCCCAGAAAAGTGTGGCCTTCAAATATCATCTTTAAAAAGTACAGATTTGCAACTGGGAAAAATTGCTGAAATGAGTCAAGGTGTGTCTCTGTAAACCTTTTCAACATACAATGACACACAGCTACTTTGTTATCCTATATTTGGGAGGACTGGGAAAAAAAATGCGTACCTTTCCCATGCAAATATTACTGTAATAATACAATCTGTAAATTATTAAGTGGGCGTGACAATGGCCTAACCTCATCCAATCATGCTGGTGTGATCTATAATTCAACAAGGACTGCCGAGGTTCCCTTATTATGACAAACACACTGGAATTCCAAATGAGCTTCCTACTCATCCTCACTCTGTGTCACTCGATCAGTCTGTCTCCCTCACTCTTTCTCTATGTCTGTCTCTCTGATTCTATTTCTTTCTGAACTTGACAACAGCACACATCTAAAATTCACCGCATACAGTCATTACTGCCGTGCATGAGAATCATCATTAGCAGCCACTCTTTGCAATAACATTTTTAAGTCTAAATGGAGATTCGGCATTGGTACCGATGTTACTCCGAGCGGCAGGAGACGGGCTGAGGGAGAGAACGTCACAAAAAAGCCTGTTTGATCATCTTCCTAATTACGTCTGTAACAATACCCAAGTTGTTTTGCACAGTATCAGCTAGAGAATATGCAAATAGGCACCGCTGCACTGCACTGGTATGCTGAGCCTGGGCAGAAGAAAAAAGTGCATTGTGGTGCTTTCTTGTTTTCAATTTCAAAAGGAAAATGAAAAAACGTTTCCAAGAATTCTCTTTATAACCCTAGGATTAATTCTGCATAATACAATCAATTATAGAGATCTGAATAGCAGATTTATCTATGGAGAGAACATCTGGAGAGGAAGACTTCAATGAGACTATTGTATCAAAAAGGACTTCTCTGTGGAAATGAAATGCTATGCTGCATCCAAAGGCTCTGAGAAAAAAAGAGACAGGGTTAGGGGTGCAATTAAGACAGAGGAGACAGCTGAAAAGTCTCTGATTGATGGTGTTGCATATTCAGTAACACACTGCTAACACAGGAGGCCAGGCAGTCATTGAGGGCCACACATGCCTCCACATAAACACAAGAAAAACAAGCATATACGCTCATACACACACCGCACACATACACTAAACTTAAATGCACAAAACATCAACAAAGAAAAGTATGACTGGAACTCTATCTCAATCACATCCCCAACTTAACTGAACCAATTCCTTACAAATACTAAACCACGAGCACTCAATACAACAGCAAAGAGAAATACACGGGGAGATTATAACGGGTGGATCCCAGAGAGCATCGCTAGTCTCTTACCTTAAGGTTACATGTAACATAAATCTCACAGCACATTTCTACAGAATAGCACTTCTCTCAGTACTATAGACTCTAGAGTACTTCTTCAATATGCTTTGGTATATCATCAGATGCCTGTGTTTTGTTCTTTACGATCAGTTACTTAAGAGTACTTCTGCCCATTCAACCTTATGTTCACATTCCTATACATCAACATGTGTTATTTATCAGTGTAATTGTGATGTGTGACAGAAAACTCACTCACAAAGACAGTTTTGTGCTGTGCAGGCTCTTGTGCTCTTTTGTTTAATAATTGAACTGACAGAGGTCGCACCAGGTGGGGCCTCTCTCTTATCTATCTGTGGCAGTCTACCGAGACAATAACATATGCATTAAGCAAGGCTTTTAGCATCCTCAAGAGCAAGCGAGAGCTAAACCTTTGCTCAGAGAACAGGCAACGAGAGGCCCGAACAGGCCCCTTCAGAGTTTCCACGGACCAGCCAAAGAAAGTGACTCTTTTCCTTTCACACGTCGGCTTTCTAGGTGTGTCGAGGCTATGGAGTACACCAAGTTCACAGAGATGTGATGGAGTGCCTGTGAAATTCATGAAAACTGGCAGCTAACGGAGAGGGAGAAAAAGCTTCATCTGATGTACCGTGGCATTTTCTACATGCACACAACAAGCAATTATTTTTAAACAACCACATATCTCTGCCCTAAGAATTCCAATGTGAATGAAAGGAAAGCGTATCATTGTATAAATGAATCATGTTTCCACAGGGATCTTACATAAAAGCTCTACAAAGAGAATGAAGACCTAACTCATAAAAAGGTGGAGGCCATCACCCTTCTCGTCGCTTCAAAAACACAAGAATATGGTAATTTCATCTTGATCAATGCACGTCTGTGCTTGGTGACATTAACTCACTAGGTTACTCTGCACTTTTGTCGGTTTACTCTCCAGCTAGTTACTAAACAGACACTTATGGCGCATTTCCACTGCAGCGGGTAGCCCCGTTTAAGAGTCCTTAATCGTTCTCAAGCGGCCAGGCCAGTTTTTGGTGGCCTTTCCATATAGCGTAGCACCGGCTAGCGGGTACTTTTCCCCTCTTTTTTCGACCCCATAAAATCGTGGTTCGATCAGGCCAGGGCTGAACTAGTGACGTCAACACTCTCGACTGTTGATTGGTCAGAGAGAATCGTCACAAGATCGCGCGCGAGATCCTCCCTAGCGTCGCATATATATCTAGAAGCAAGCTTGCAGCATTTTTATACACAGCATTTTTGTAAACGGAGGGGCTACAAAAATGGCAACAAAGAAAAGCACACCGTGGTCGACCGAGGAGGTGACGGCGTTCCTACATCTCATTGGCCAAAAAAAAGCCAATCGCCCCGCCTACACTGCGTTGCTACCCCAGGTCCTAAGCTGTAATGGAAATGCGCCACGGCCTCGGACGGCCAGCGAGGCAGCCCGAGGCCTAAGCGAGGACGCTTAGGGACGCTTAAACGGGGCTACCCCGCTGCAGTGGAAATGTGCCATTAGATGTTTCATGTGGCACAGTCGAGTGATACAGCTTTGCCACAGCTACGTCTAAAACACAAACGGATGCAAACCACCAGCTTTGCGTGTAAAGTGATATGGGTTTGAACGCCAAGCAAGAAGCTTACACAAATCACAAGAGCACCCAGAGAAAACCAACAAGCATGCACACATACTATCCTTTCACACAGGCATGGAAGCACAAACGAATACACAAATGCCATAGCCAGCTTGCCTTGCCTCTGCGGACAGGAGGAACACTCCCGCCACATCATCTCAGAGTGCTTTTCATCACAATGTGACAACACGTCAGCTCCAGTCCCCGTCACTACGCCACACTGCATTGATATTCACCAACTGTGCAGCAGCCTGGGACACAACACAACCATGCCAAAAATATGACACTGGAAAAATAAGTCTCCTGGATTTACTTTGCAACACAAACACCCACGTGCACACTGACGACTGTCACATACATGCACATGTGTGTGAACACACACCAATTTAACTCAATACGTGAATATAGCAAGCAACCATCTTAACAAAAGCAGTGAAATGACCAAGTCTGTCATCCATATGCTACTGGCCCCATGTACAGACTTCAATTAAATGCACGTCCCCAATATTTTAAATGATACTTCGTTTTCTGAAGAGAAGCTCTAAATGTGTGTCCATGATACGAGGGAGCCTACCTCCAACAACTGTCAGCTAGAATGATGAACTGATTTATTGACTGACGGGGCCAATATTGTAAATATTCTCTCTTAACCCACCCCACGTCGAGCTACACTCAAAAATACATTCAGCACACACTCACATTTACACCCCTGAGGCAAAGAACAGGGGAGTGCAGAGAGTGAGAATGCAGTCGGAGAATGTGTGTGGGTGTGTGTGTGTGTGTGTGTGTGTGTGTGTGTGTGTGTGTGTGTGTGTGTGTGTGTGTGTGTGTGTGTGTGTGTGTGTGTGTGTGTGTGTGTGTGTGTGTGTGTGTGTGTGTGTGTGTGTGTGTGCGCGCGCGCGTGTGTTTTCGCGGGGTTAAAATGAAGCAACATGTTGTGATTTAATTA
>NW_011369945.1:18489574-18489778 GCF_000735185.1 Notothenia coriiceps
TAACCCCAGTTCTCAGAGTAACATGTAGTGAGATGTCTCACCAGACGGCCCTCCTTGCTAAGGTGAAGCGAGAAGAGGTGCTTGTTCTGGTTGGTTTGGTGATTTTCGAGATAAGCTTGTCTGGCAATACGGGAGCTTCAATATCCCATAGTGAGACATCGAACGGAGTGTTATGAATGAGAACTATAGGTTACTTACGTAACC
>NW_011369945.1:18489823-18514020 GCF_000735185.1 Notothenia coriiceps
ATAGATAATGAGAGGCTTCTCCCACAGATACAGTCGTTGTGTTTTCCTCAGCCTGGACATATGAAAGTAGCAAAATTCCTTGGCATACTGTCTTGAGATTGCTATTATTATTACTGTGTCTTTATTTATTTTTGGTAAAATATATAACCAGGATCAGCCACAAACAGTATTCATTAACATTAATATTCTAGCCATACTTATCTAGAGGATGATTTACATCAAACTCTGATCCCTGAGGCCCGTAGGGTTCCCTTTGCGGTCCCAATTCATCCTGAAACTCTCTTTGATCCAGATGTTGGGAAGGTGGTCTGACATGTTCCCCGACCCGTGAAGATACGTCAGAACCTGGAGACACTGACATGAATGTCCCCTATTTGAGACTCAATCCTGTGGGTCTCGCAGCCAGGCGAAGTCTGCCTCCTCGACACCGTGATGCGTGCTAAATGGCATGAAGAACACCGCTCTTCACCTAAAACAAAATAGATGGTCATTGTCCAAAATAAGAAGTTATATAATTTGTGTTTTAATCAATTTTCCTGTTGGGAATACTTGAATATAGTAGTTATAATGATGGCCGCATTCGTCTCATTAGTTATGCATAAAAAAGTGACCAGGTCCACCTCCCCCAAATTAATGCAAATGAGCGCTAAGTCCCGCTCCCCTGTTGTTTTTTCGAGGTGTGAGATCCCAAGTAGGTGTGATATCCAAGTAGTTGTGAGTCCGTCGATAGGAGGGGGGGTGATGTGTAGTTCCCACAGGTGTGAAAAGCCCCCACTGTATTTTTTTTTTGAAAGATTTAAACAAAAAAAAAGATAATAATAATTCTGTTTCAATCAGCATTTAGTATGCATAAAACTGACAGGTGGCCCCGCCCCCGTGGTGTGTGTGTGGTGTGTGTGGTGTGTGTGTGTGTGGTGTGTGTTGGGTGTGTGTGGTGTTGTGTGTGTGGTGTGTGTGTGTGTGTGTGTGTGTGTGTGGTGTGTGTTGTGTGTGGTGTGTGTGTGTTGTGTGTGTGTGTGTGGTGTGTGTGGTGGTGTGGTGTGCTGTGTGTGGTGGTGTGTTGGTGTGTGTGTGTGTGTGTGGGGCGGGCATCTGTGTTTGTGTGTGGACTGCTGTTATTGAAATAATTACATTCTCCCATTTCATCCTTGCTGATCTACTCTCCCTCTCAAGAGCAGAGTCTCGCTAGCTGCACCCTCATCTCACATTTTGCGCAGGTTCAAGTATTTAATTAATTCACCCAAGGTCACATATTGTCTTTTGTATATCCCTGATTTTTTTGGCGAGTGGAATGGTCCATCAGTTTTATTGTAAATCTTAATATTGATATATTTCAGGGATATTGGATTTGCAATATCCTTTTAATTAATCATATCCTAACAAACTTTACCATACCTAATAATAATAGTCTTTTACTCAATGCAATATAAATTGTCCCCTCTGCCATATTACCTGAGAAGAGCTTCATTGTTCTAGTTCTTATTAATCTTGACATTTGTATTGGCTTGGTTTGCATATCTTTTTCCCATTTCACGGATAAAATGTGTACGCTCTGTATTTAGCTGCATGTATGTAAAGCCACTTATTAACTGACTATCTATACATCCTTTCTCTGAATCTCCTCTTCTCACAAAAGATGTGGAATCCACGTCTCGGCTTCCCCCTGTATGACTGCACTGTTGACATTATACCAATGTTCCTGGAGCATTGGAGGCACCACTGCACCTGCACAACATCAGCTAGGCAGCGTGCCATGGCTGGGGCCTCGGCTTCAATTCAACAGGCAAATTAATCTTGCTTTGTTGGAGTAGTCGAGCCCAACCTGAGGGAGAGTTCATTTAGCTGTTGCTGTGCTGATGCAAGGTCTTTCTCTCAAGTTTGAAGCCTACATTTATGGGCATTTAAAGATCCCTCCCTCCATTATTAGGCAGGGCCTGGACAAAGACATCATGATGAATAGTTATTCCTACTGCTATTGAAATGGCCACAGATGGAGACAAATTAATAGAGTGGATATTAGGAGAAATGTTTTATTCTTCCTGTGACCTCAATGTGAATTAATCCAATATTGCTAGATTAGAAGGGGAGCCCCCTCAGGTTTGAAACAAACACATAAATGGCTGAAATCACATTACAATTGCATCTAAATCTATATTACTTTCTATCTACATGCACACAAACACACTTAAAAGGACAGACATACACCTCCATGCACACACTATCACCTCCTTCTCACGTAAACAACGTGTTTCACTTTCAGCGCAGATCACCTCTCTCACCCTTATCTGTTAGCTGTGCCGTCTGTGTGATGAGAGGATAATATTTCAGTATGGGATTTCATGGGAAGATATTGGATAGATCATGTTTTTCTTTTGATAGGGTAGCACCAGACAATTTGAAATCCTATTTATCTAGCTAACAGGGAAGAGGAGAGGAAATGTATCTGTGGTTATTAGAGATGAGACGACCCCAATACAGACATGAGAAGGAGATCAAAGCTGACCGCCTTGGAAATAATAACTGAATCCAATGTACCCAACCCACAGCTTTGAGGTTGAGGAAATGCAGAGCTCGTCCTCGTGATATTGGACGTGTGCGAACAGCGTATGTGTGGGTATTTGTGTCCACATCTTGTGTGTTTACCTGGTCAGAGCTCATTCTACTCTCATGTACAATGCTGTCCAAGTTGAGGGTCAGTACTGCAAACACAAACATGAGCACAGATACAAACACACTCGCATATCAGCCATTCTGCTCCTGGCAAGGCCCATCTCCATTCTCCCTGGACTGCCATTGTCGTAAATCATGCTTGTCCCCTCCATCAGAATCTGCCCACAGAACCTGTGTAGGGATTGGCCATCATTAATGTCCCTGCCAAATCATGTTTACCTGAGCCGACTTTTTGTCCTGCCTATTCTTTTCCTCTTTTTTATGTATTGCACATTCTGGGCTGTTTGTTCTCAGGTTAGAGAGGATGACTCGGGCATGATGGGTTGTGTGTGCTGTACTGATAAGGGTGCACACTATTTCAGGAGCAGGGGTTAAGTAAGGAAGGTTACACATTGCTCCATTTCTTCAATGAGCACCACTCTGTCTGACTATATAGGCATGCCCAGTCAAGCTGTGGCGGAGTGTACTAAATAATAAAGTCAGTATACTCAAATGTTACACTGCTTATAAGTCAAGAAGCAACATAAAAGTTTATAGGGCTCTGTCTGCACTTGTAAATTAAGGGTTTATTGCAAAATCAGGTTGTTTCCAGTAGGAGGCTGTATAAGGGAAACTAGTACTTCCTCCTGTGGAACCAACACAACAACAAGACTGCTGTTGACCTTTGGTCATGCAAGAGTGTGGATCACCATCGGAGCACCCTCACATGCAGTGGTAGGGGCAAAAGGCCAAGGCTAAGGTAACAGAGCTTGATTAACCTCACACAGTTTCACAAGGAGCCCAACAAAAGGCCAACAACAAGATGTGAACCCACAAACGGCAGAGAAACCAAAGCTGATCTGTGAATTACACACCTCAGCTAATCATAAGAGAAAGCTTTTTGTGGGGGTGATATAATGCATAATTATAAATGCTCTCTATCAGTGGTATAGAGACAAAGAGACGTGTGCAGCAGAACATCAGAGAAGGGAAGACAAAGCTTTAGAACATCAGAGAAGGGAAGACAAAGCTTTAACTTATAAAGTATTAAAAATGTGTCTAAACAAACCTAATCCCACTCCTCTTACTAGTGGAGGGTTCTACTCATGATCTGTTTTCTCAAATTGTCACATCCACATAATCTCTCACAACTTTTTAAGTCAACAAAGGGTACTGAGGTGTTGTTTATTCTATGAACTAGGAATGTTATTCAGCTGAATCACCTGGGAAAGCAAAGCAGAAGAAAAGACTATCATAATGACCTGGACCTTTTGCCCCCTTTGCCTGTTAGCACTATGTATGATGTATCAAGGCTAGTCCTTTATAGAGAGGGTCAGCCAAGAAGGACTCCGGATTATTCAACAGGACTCATATTATAAACCAGTGTCAGTACTTGTGCTCATTTATTCATTGTTTGTTTATTTCCAACATTTTTTGTATTCCTTCCCCAAACTTTTAGTCAGTAGTTGCAGCTCTTGGCTTCATACCCCAACTCCCAGAGCTGAAAACAAGAGCACACGGTTCATTAGGCCTTAACGCTGCAATCAATGCAGCAGAGACCTCATTGAAAAGTGAAATTAGATCCTATGTGACTTAACCTGCTTAACAGCTCACTCGTTAACCCCCCTTATCACAACAATGAGAGTACATGAGTGGGAAAGAAGCATCAAAGTAGATTGAAATGCTTTTCAGGTTTGTCCTCATTTGTCATTTTCAGATAACCATGGACATTTGAGTACTTTCTCACTTAATCTACATATGAAACACTGTATGTCTTTGTCATATCGGGGAACTTGTGAGATAGCATTGAGCCACCTGCTGATTTGTAATTGATTGGAGCAATGTTGAATTGCATCATCATGATAGCATGGTGGGTAAATCAATACAAGGGCTTGTTTTTTGGATGGGTAAGAGGAGGGGGTCTGCACATCTCCATATTGTTGTCTGAGCTTTAACTAACCATACCTATCCATCATCTGACTTTCAGTCTGTTAGCATTCTTGTTTTTGATTTAAATGTATGTTGGTGTTTTTATCTTCACAGTAAGGAATAGTAGTTTTCTTGTGTGACTCTGCTGCAAGTGAACTCAAAACTTAAGATTTCTTTCTGCAGCTAGTGTGCACTCAATTCTACTCTAGCCTACTTTTCTCACTCTCTTCTACCTGACTTTCAGCGAGCTGGCTGACATCTGCTCCTATCTTTATAGCAGTGTCATTGAAATTCAGTGCAGACACAAGTCAGGGAGAACTGCTCAGAGGAATATTCTGCACTACTCACAAACAAAACCCAAAATACGTTCATGTACCAACACAGGCACAAAATAACACACCTACAAAAATGCGAGTAAAACTTAATATGTGCACACACACGCACTATTCTGAAATTCAAGCTGTACCGCTTTTCCTCTTGTCAGACATTAATTAGCTGTGGCATGAATGGACTTTCGTTGAACATATACACTACACACAAATGAAACATGGTACTTACAAATAAGAGTAATTGAGCTATTTGAGTTACGTTTTTGAACATTCTTAAACACAGTCTTGAACCCACAGTGTGTGTGGCTGTGTATGTGTGTGTTTGTGCTTCAGGGGTTGTGTATGTTACTAGTGTAACTTGTATTCGGATGCGAAAAGGCTTTTTGAGCTGTCCAACAGCTCTGTGAGAATCAATAAGTCAAGGCCAAAGTTCTGACCCAAAGTGTATACTGGCATTAAGGTTCCAGGGCGTCATTTCCCTCTTTAAGCAGCAGATCATGTAGCTGCTCCAAAACTGTGCTTTTTAATACCCATCTTACATCTTCTTCTCCTCTGGTTCAAAGTTACAATGGTTCAGTTGGTTGGCCCTTTTACGTTGAATGTTGATGAGTGGGTGTAGTTCCAGCTTCACTTTGTCAGGAAGTAGAGTTTTTGATTTTAACCTCACTTAACTGATCGAGACTGCTGTACCTCAAGGGTCATGCAAGTGTCTGTCCTTAGTGGAATGTTCTATCATTGTGAATATCTTTCAGTTACTTTTTGAAACCCTGATGATAGTACGTTGTTGGTCAACTTTCAGTGGGATTAAAGCCAGGAGAGTTTGCTGACGTTGCCTGTTGGCCTGCCCTCCCCCTTGTCCATATCTGGGGCACAGCCAGAAGCACGGACATTGTGTGTGTTTCCCTGTGTGTGTGTCCCTGTGTGTGTCCCTGTGTGTGTCCCTGTGTGTGTGTCCCTGTGTGTGTGTCCGTGTGTGTCCGTGTGTGTCCGTGTGTCAGTGTCCAAGGCATGAACTGTCTGCTGTGGGTCAGCCAAAGTTAAGAGAGGAAGGTGAACACATTCACCCTTGTTGTTTGTCACGTAGGTGTCAAAGTGGAAGTTTCACAAACAAGTTAACCTTGAAACGACTTCTACTTGACTTTGGCAGTATTTAAGTAGCAGGAAGTTTCAAACAAAAGTGCTACATACTGTATGTTTCATCATTATTATTACTTGCCAAACAGTTGCCATGTAATACAATGTAGTTAGGAATTTGTTGTCAAAAAGCTAAGGTAACCACATTGATTTATTTTGTAATTTGAAGACTTTCTCTTGCATTGTGAAAACACATAGAATTCATAACAACATACCCGAGACAATTGTATTATTTGTGAGGCAAATGTAGTCAAAGATAACATGTATTAAATCTAGCTTTTCAGATGTAGTTCTTGTTGATAGGGCTTAAAAATGCATTTATTTGTCTTTGTCCATTATTGTTATTGAATGTGTTGATGTGTAAAGACATGTAAGACTTCTCAGTAAGAACAGAAGAATCATTTATTTATCACCACAGGACAATACATTCTGTTTAAAAGTCTAAAACTGATTTATAAGTACATGGCCTGGCTTTAATAAAAAAAACATATTCCCATATAAATTCTAGTTCTGAATAAATAAATCTCATATTATATAACCCCATATTTATATGTGACCTTTTAGTGTATTTATTCACACACGCACGCGCACGCGCGCACACGCACACGCACACACACGCACACACTTATACACATAGACAAAAATGTAGCATATCCCTGCTGGTTATTGAGTCACCCTTACAAATTATTGTGGGAATGCTTTTGTTTGAAGTAAAAATAGGAATAGTAACATATCCCCAGGTTTTTGTGGTTGCTTTTGTCACTGGGTGTTCTTCCTCTGGTCCTTTGGGATCCACACACACAAACACACTCACCATGATGCCTTGGCCACTGCCCAGTATTATTTACAAAGTGAACCCTGCGGTGTTATTTTCATGCTGTTTCCAGCCTATTACCTTATTGTTTCTTTTTGTTTTCTTCGCAGTTTGCCTCTGTTGTTGTGTGCCTGTCTTGTCTGACACACGATGTAATGCCACCACCCTGATTATGAAGAGAATGTTGTAGGCCTAATTGTGTCCGTGTTATCAACAACGTGTTGTGCAGACATGAGGGAAAAAAGAGGTTTGTAGATTTAGTTTTCTGGCCCCACCAGGCAGAAGATAATGGAATAAACAAAATACAAAAAGAAGAAAAAAGCACAGTGTTTATAGATGTACACATCTTTTTTTGTCTGTCACCCAGACTTCAAAGAATTCTCAGTGGACAGACGGATAGGAAAACAGAATTGGGAAAATAAAGAGGAGTAAAGGGACTGAATTAGAGAGGAAGGGGTGAAATGCTTGGCCACATGGTCTGTTGGGAAATCCCCCACTGAGCTGGGAGCCCTGCGCCCTGCTGGCTAGATGACATGTCTTATCAGCCTGCAGCAGGACTCTGTCCTTTAAGTAGGGCTAGGGAAAACTCATTGTCCAGCCAACCAGCATCTCAACTGATCCGTGTTGCTTTTGACCTTAACCACCACTGCCACCAACACATGGCAACTTTTAGATTGTGTTAAATGTAAGATTTCTCATTTTTATAACATATCTTACGTGTGGGTCTGTGTGTGGCTTTGTGTGCAAACCCTATTTCTCTTTGTGTTGACAGCGCTGTTCATAGGTCATGTTTGTATCATAGGGGAAAGGGTAAGACGTGTGGCAGTTGGATCTACCTGGCTGTCTTTTAGTAATTCTTGCAGTATCTCTCCTCTCAACTAATCTACCAACCACTAATGAGCAGGATATTAAGTTGTAACGTGGCTATCATACAGCATGATATGCACTAATTGCTCAGATTGTATCTATATATATATTTTTTTACAAAGAGCAGTAGGGTGCTTTAGTAATTTTCATTAATTACACACAAAGAAAGAATAATTAGATTCTTCATTATTTATTTCATTCTTTTTTGTCAGGCATTTTAAAAATGTGAGATGGGAGCCGGGGGCGTGTGTCTCAATATGTCTGGTTATATTACCTCTCAAGAACAGGGTTGTGGATATTATGTGAAACATTTGAATGCACTTGGGTTTCCTAAAACTGCCCTTCAATGCCCAATCTTTGCCTAACGCACCCAAAAATGTGTTCTTGCCGATCACTCTTTCCTCTTATGCAGTTATTTCTGCTGGTCCAACCTTCAAAGTGTCGTTGGTAACCTTCATTTGTCCTTAGTCGCATTGAATTTCAGGAAAGGTTGAATGAGTTAAAGCAAACCCTCTCTCACTCAAACACATTATTTACAAAACAGTTTTATTCAGACTCTCAAGTTCAAATAACCAGACAGAGTTGTTTCTTTCTACAGTCTTTGTTAATACATTTCTGCTTCTCCTTAAAATAAGGCTTCAGAATAAACATGCTGCAACATCCGTGCCCTTGTTTAAATAGCATTTAGTGCTGCAATGAGTCACAACATTGAATTAGTACAGTGGGGTCAGGGTTTGTTTGTTGATTTTGCTTTAAAGAAACCAAATACATTCAGACACAAAGCTTTTAATGACTTTTATACAAGGCATCTAAAGAAATCATTATACCATGTTCATCTCAAACTGAGATGAATTACAGAGACACAAGATATGTTCTCCTGTTCTTGCTTCACTTTATAATTGCATTTCTTCCTCATGCCGACAAGAGATGTTGTCTAAACATTGTTCAGAAAATTGCAAATACAGTATGCATATGTCTGAGAGACAGAGAGAGGTAGCAGGGCAGACTGAACGAAAGAAGCAATCAACTATCTCCCAGCTACGGCTTCCAGGCCAGACACATTGCCGCCATGTGGTTTTTCCAGTAAGCTGACAAAGAAGCTGAATAATGTATCTATCAGTCGGCCCGAGTGTACCGAGAACTGGGCACTGAGGAAGCTGCCAGCTTGTTATAGGCTCATTACAGGTGAAGATGACATGTGGAGGTGCAGCCGCCTTGGCATTGTCTCCCTGCCCTGCCCTCGATAGAAAGCACAGCACTCTGTCACTCCCCATGGCATAGAGAAAGGCAGACAGAGGTGATAGAGGAGGAGGGAATGAGCCTCAATGCTCCCCTAACCCCCCAAAATGAAATTGACAGGCTTGCTGAAGTAATTGCTCCCAGCACTATTTTCTTTGGCAGGAAATACTGTTATCGACAAATAGGGGATTCAATAAGCGGCAGGAGATGAGGCTCTAGGCCGTGGTCAAATGGCTGTGTCTGTCCTCTACTGTTGAGGTTGTCTCTTGGTGCTCTATCTCTCCACCCTGCTCTTCCTCCTCCATACTCTTTCTCTTTCTTTTTGTGTCCAAACCCTACTTTCTCCCTCAAACTACCTCTGCTTCTCTCACTTTTTTATGTCTAACTGCTTCATCACACACCTCCCCTCACAACATCTCTTTCCCTCATCCCTCCATCTTCCCTTGGTGCTTTTCTCTGGGGCCTCTTTTCCGACAATTTTCTTCTGTTGACCATTTTTGTGAGCCTGAAGGGGGGAAACTCTATTACACAGTAGCCAGAAGGTAATGCCCACCTCCCTCTAATCCTCAGATTGTTTCTCTACTGCCAGTGTGGTGGTGTAATGTTGATATTATCCCAAAAGGATTCCATTGATTTGGGCTATGCTCATGAAAAAGCAGTTTATGGTCAGTGTCTTCTGTTTCCAGAGGTCAGAGCATGCGGTGAAACCAGAGCCATAGCTTTTCTGGACATAGTGCAATGCCTGCTGGGAACTGCTTGGAAGTAAGAAGATAAATACAAAGTGGGCAATGTGTTTTCCTCTCACTATGCTCTGTGTTATTGAGGAAGTGACAAACTGAAAATGCAGCCACCTTATCAGCCATATACAAATATAGAGTTGCAGTGATTTGCAATTATTCTTTTACTGTTTGTTCTCTTGCTGTTTGTGTTCAAATAGATGTTATTGAGGCCCTATTACCCTGCCTAAAGTGCATGCATTTATAGTTAACCAATTACTGGTGTCTACATGCTCAATGTTGCAAGCTGTCCTTGGCATTACATTACATTACATGTCATGTCATTTGCTAGACGCTTTTATACACAGCGACTTACATACATTCAGTACTGTGGACAATCCCCACAGTTTCTTAGGGACACAACGACATGCTGACTGCAGTGGGACTCAAACTTGCTACCCCCTGATTCAAAGTCCAGCACTTTACCCACAACCGCAGACAAAGCTGCTGAGAACATTTTATTAAGCTCTCCAACCAAGTCAAGCCTCTGCTAAATGTCAGGTCATTGGTCTTCAGACTTGAATGAAACCCACCACTGAACTAAGTAACTAACCGTAAGGTGGAGCAGTCTACCTTCACCCTGAATACTGGAATAAGCAACACTACTGCCACCAAGAAACTGAATTTGGCGAGCATTCCTCCCAGGGAAGTGCTCAGACATCAGCAAAACTTTTTGAAAGCTCTGCCTTGCCAGGTCTTTTGTGCACTGTCAATAGTCCGTTTCTGAAAAAAAGCAGTTCCTCTCAGGAATTAGAAGCACTATAAAGTTTTGCATCACCGTCTTAGTTGAACCTTGAGAACTCATAAGCCCAGAGAGTTCACCCTGAGGTTTGCTATGTGTCTTTCAGTGTCTGTCTCTCTCTCTGCTCAGCCTATTGAGCCTTCACAAAGTCTACATTTGGTCTTTACAATTTTCATTATTTCCATGGTCCATTGTAAAAACATGTGAAAATGGTGTTGGTCAGAATTTTGCACGAAAGGGCCCGGTAGTAATAGTTGGAAAATATAGATGTAATGAGAAGGATTCTTACCTCTCCCTATGGTCTAATAACTACTTCAGCCTTCTAAAAGCTTAGACAGACACTCCTCGACATTCACCCAACAGTGCTTGAGAAAAAGCTGAATGGCATAAGTGTACGTATAGATCAAGATGAGAAGGGTAGAGAAAAGACAAGAATCACACAACATTGATTAATTGCGACATTTAGCTATTAAGCAAAACAATTGTGTGAAAGCATACAGTCTAACTTTTTTGGTAGTGTTAGTATCACAATAGCAGAACAGAAACAATGTATAAAAACCATGCCACTAATAACAATAGAAAACTGCAATATTGGTTCATCTGTGCACACCAAGAAGAGCAGTGACTTTTAAGTAGAACAAAATAGAGCTTTGTTTCTCTGTTTTATTTCAGTTTGATGTGCCTTACAAAAAGCCCCTCTCATTAAGACAATACGGTCGGCTGTTTGCTTTTTCATTTTCACTGTCAATAATAAACAAGACTTAGAAGATAGCAGATTGATGATTTTACGTCAGCCTTTAAGACAACACTACTTGACATTTTTGAACCAATCAAACTCTAAGATCAGTTAAAACCTACAACACATAGTTATTGGCATTTCGCTGTAGACTTCCTCTGCTTTTTTCAACCGAAAAATATAGTTCTTTCATGTTGACTGTGCATTGCAGGAGAGCAGCAGGCCTCTCCTTTCTCCAGATAAATGAGCTAGCTTATTACTTCCCAAACTGCCTATTAGCACAGCTCACTTTGTGGGGAACCAGCAGTCCAGGGATGATCACAGTGAAAATGATTTTGTCTGGTTCGGCATAACTTGTGATGTTGTTTTGCAGAGAGAATTTCCTCATTTAGTTTTGTACGGGTCCCTATACAAAGCCCCCATCCAAAATGTAGCTCATTTTGACACAAACTAAAAAAATACCAATTTAACACATATGTGTCGGAGTAGAGATAATTAAGTTGAATTCATACATTTGCCTGGAAAGGTTTTTGTCATGTGTTTTCCTGCATGAAAACAAAGTCAGGCCATATAGTCAATCATTCTGCTGCTTTGGAATCAAGCTGCAGCTAAATGTAATTCACGGTGTTGTCTTCAGTGTGTGCTGGGTGAGTGAGTTTGTAAATGTATGTTTCCCTGCTGGGGTGTAAGTGTGTGTATTGCTGCCAATAGGTAGTCTCAGTGTGTAAGCATCAGTGTAGCAACATGTCCCTAGAGGCTTCTGTGGAGACTATACACAACAATCCATTTATTTCAAGCAGGAGCTGCCGCTGTGCTTGGCTCTCTCTGCGAATAGTCCATCATTGCAATATTGGCTGATTGAGAAGTTGGCCAAAACATCACTAAATGCTCACTTGTCCTTTTACCAAAACGCAGACATTTTTGCCAGCTTTTATCATTAGCATTGTGAGAATCCAAAAAGACGTCAAAACACGTCTCACCAACTAACCCTCCTGAGAACACCAGACCCTCACCAACATTAAGTCCTCTTCATGTTGTTGTTGACTATGTGGTTGACATCAAATCATGCATGGATGTCCTTTGTGTACACGTTTGTATTTGATTATCATTTTTGTATTAGATCGACCTACCGAGGTAATATAGTGTATGTTTGTAATCTAAACTTTTGATATTTGGTTTTCAGGGTGGACTTAGGAACAGCAGACATGAGAGTACACTTTCCTCCCAAGAATATGTCCACGAGCTGCGCTCTGGCATCACAGAAGAAAAGCTGCTCAACTGCCTGGAGTCGCTCAGAGTGTCTCTCACAAGTAACCCTGTCAGGTTAGTAACTCAACAATTTCACACACTGCAAAACTAGCCTTTGCCTGGGAATGTTGGGAGTGATTTTTTCATGGGCTACGGACTAAAGGCTGTGGTTTCTCACCTTGTGTCTTTGATCGAGAAGTCTGATGACTAAAATCTTTCATCCGGTTCCATCAATATCTAAGAAAGTGTACAATAGGAATATGGCTTAAAACTGGAGGGAGAGAACTTTAATGGCGGCTTCTGGCAGACACCAACGATGCTGACACGCACTTAGGTGATACGCCACAATCACAGAAGACCAAATGATAACCCTGACGCACAGAATGATCATTTGTTGTGTGTTTGGTAGAGTGAAGCACAGTGACGCAGCTCAGAGTAAGTGGCTAAGTGCAAGGACAAGCTGTAAGCAAAGTAATTACTAATGCTATTTATATTTGTTTCTGTTGAGCAGTATTTGTATATCAGCAACCACGACTTTATCAGTGGAATGAACACTTCTCTAAAAAAACATTCGATACATATTGAACTTTGTAACCTTCATGAAAGTAGGATGAATTGCAATACTGTGTAGGTGTACCTTGGTAACTTAAGGTATACGCACCTGGGATGTCTTTAGGATGAATATACACCTTATTTTTTACTCTTGAAATTGCATCATCATACTATGTATTTTTCAAGCAATACTCATCCAAATGTTAATCACGTCACTCGACATTAAGCAAGGGAGGTGTCCGCTGGAAATGATTAAATAATAATTGGATGTATGTGAAGGCCTCTCATTGGACTGTTAGTTAGAAAAGACAAATACAGAACATCAAGTTTTGAAACAAAGCGTACAGTCATGGAGAAGGAAAATGGCCAGTTGTTAGGAACCAAACCTGTACTCCAACATGATTTTTTAAATTATTTTTGTATTCGGATCTGTCCTGCTCAGCCTTGATTGGCTCTCAAATCTTTCATTACCAGATTTCAATGGTTTTATAAACCTCGTCTCTAATTTCTAACAAAATTCTCTGACTTCTCTCTTTAAATGGGATCTCCAATTTTCATTTGGTCGCACTAGTGCTGCAGAACCCTTAGTGACAGCAGATCCTTTAAATTATTTACCATCTCACTGTTGAGGAGATGTTTCCTAATGTGAATCAATGAATGGTGCATATTAAACAGTCACTGGTTGAGTGGAATTCTTTTTTATGTTCACCTTGGGTACAGAAATAGACTCGCCAGCATGCCCCCAGAAGAGCTTTTATTTAATCTGTTTGCTCATACCAGCATTACTGCTGCATCTCTGCATTATATATAGAGTTATAGAGTTTCATACAAACCACTCAAGACACCCATTCATATGAGGGTAAAGCTGACCTTTTTCAATGCTCTTCTTCCTGAGCAAACTAAGGACCAACAGGATGCACATGTAATGTTTAATTACAAAATATTCAAATGTATTCAGTCAGATAACAATGTTATAGCTAGTGAACCACACCATGCTTAGTATACATGCATATTTTCAAGTTTCAAGGCTTTTATTAGTCATAGTCAACAGTGCAACACAATACAAACAGAAAAAATAGTAATATGTTGTATAGTTTACTAGCTAAAGTGATTATCCCTGGAGTGATCGCAGAGCTGTGAAGCCGGTCTCCAGCGAGCTGTGGGGAGTCAAGTCAGCCTCTGCACTCAGAAAGGCCAACTGGTGCCGAGGGGATGTAAGTGAGGCCAGGCTCGCACTGTGTGTGTTTTCAAATGGCTGATCCTCTGGCCAGCATGTAAAGGACCAGTGCTTCATGGACGTGTCGCCTCCTACGGATGGTCAGGTCCATGCAGGGAAGAAGCCACCTTATGGGTGTGTGCGGCGACGAAGAATAGTGTGAATGTAGACTAACACAGGTGTTCTGCTCATCTTTTCACCCTTCATTATTTCTCTCCTGGGTGAAAGGACTGATTGTTTTCTTGAAGCATGGATAAGGTTACTCATAATGAATATGAATGCACTTAATTGTCATGGATCACAACACACAGGAAATCCACATTTGGTTTACTGACTCCACTATGTTAATGTAACCTTTGTCCGCCATGTTATCATAAACAGAAAATAACCATGAAGTAGATAGCAGTGCAGTGCATTCATGCATATTTTAATTTACAACTATTACAAATTAACCCCTGGTCAGCTTTTGAATAATTCTATTTTGGAGACTTAATTTTTGTATTTGACCCGAGTTAATGAGCAATTCATCGTTAAAAGCTGACTAGTAATAAGCCTGTACATAAGATATACTGGGAGTTTGTGCATTATATCCTACCATTCATTTGTGTCTTTCTGGTGTTTCCTATAGCATTACGCAGGATTTCTCATTACAGAGAACAAACTTAAATTCCAAAAGCAACGCTGGTGTTTGGCTAAGAAACTATCGGTTTGTCCAAGGTTAAAAGGTCAGCGAAACCAAGTCTGTATTTTTACCCATTTAAGCACTGGAATCAGTACGAAACAGACAGTTATTCTCAGTAAAATCGATTAATGGTCCTAAACTGTTTTTGATAAATAAATATATTAATAAATACATTTTTCGACCCAGATATTCCACCAATGAAGAAGTACTGCATGAGAGCTAAGGCAAAGGAGGACATTATTGAATTTATATTTTAATTACTTTGTCTTCACTTCAAGTGAAATGTATCATTGTAATTAGTTAAAACACTGCTTTGTCACGAGTGGGCCATTGATCAGACACAAATAGTATTTTTCTTATGGCTCACATCATGCAGACATTTTTTAATTAATTGTCATTTGGATACATTTGAGCTAAATATAGCCTTGACCCATTAATACATGGTGAGCATATTTATCTTCATTCTATTTATAAAGCTGGTCTGTGTTAAGACAATGGAGACATTTTCAACAATGATTTGATAATTGATTACATAAAAAACATCAGAAACCATGATCTTAATTCGATACAATGAAATGAAAGTCTCCCCATCAAAGTGTTGTTCACGCTCAGTTACTGCTTACCATTGCTTTTTGTTTTTCCTCTGATGTTTGGGCAGCTTGCTAATTTGCTCCCAGAGGCCTGTGTTTGTCTAATAGTTTAATTGGCTGGGCTGTGCACCTGTTTGGCAGCGCAGGTGGCCATGGGGCCATTGTGCTGAGGGCCTTATCTCCAGGCACTTTCACACAGGTGTGTGGCATGCAGCCTTTGCAGATCTACCCACAGATGGCATTGCCTGGAGCATCGGCTGCTTACTCTGTTTCCACTCTCTTCTCCTCAGCTGCCATGTTTTCCACTTCTCTATCTGTCAGAATTTACCCCGCCAATTATTTATCCTCTACTTCATTCTTCCCATTTTAATTTTGTCATTTGGATACTTTCTTCTTAATTTAGAAGTGTCAGATTGACAAGCCACTTTTCATTAATTTCTTAATCCTCTAACATGAAGTGAGATGCCAACTTAGAGAAAATTACTCCTCTCTTATTTTCTCATTTAGGGCGAGATAAATCCTGCGGGTTTTCTCTGCAGCATTTTTTTCACAAGTTGTGTTCTCAGTCTCGCATTATTAGAAAGCACATTATATATTCTCAATAGGCAAAAACATATACATTTTGATATTACTGAGGCAGAAATAGTGCTACTTATTTTGTACCATGTAAGTTGAAATGTTTTTTTTACATGACAGGGCATACATTACTTTTAAACTGCATTTGCTGAATTCAGTCAGGAGCAGTAGGGTTAAAGCTCATTTCCTCTGATCCAACTCAGCTGTTCTTCCATCAATCAACTTTCCAATATGAAAATAGCAGAGTAGTTATAGTGGTTTTGGGCAGCAGAGCACACAGCCATGGCCCCAGCTTTTCAGTTCCCTATGTTTAGCCCAAAGGCATTACACTATGGCTCCGTCAAATCCCGACAGTGACTTCCATATTAGATCTGCTAGCTCTCAGATCCCTAAGACATATTTAAGCAAAATTGAACTGGGCTCCATACTTTTCATTATGTGGAATCTTCACGGTAAAAGTCAGACATTTACTCGGGGGCATTTTCTTGTGGGGTCTTTATGGAGGCGGGAGACATTTGCTGACACCAGAGTTTCTCTCTGTTTCTGAATACTCAAGGTGTGGGTTGTTGTGATGATCTTGCTGCTCTGCCACACAGGATGTCTCTGAGTGAATCAGTCTCACCAGCTTTTCTCACTTGAATGCTTGTAGCTGAGCACTGAGGGTTGCATGGAACACTAGTAATATTTTTCTTACGAGCTTTGAAGTTACTATGCCTGCTAACATAAACCTGCGTGCCCTATTGACTGTGTGTCCTAATACACAGCTTGTCAAAGCATTAAGCAACATACTGACAAACACCAACGTTTCTGCCAAGTACAGTGGTAGTGCTCCCCGTATAATTGTTAAGCGAAGCCCTTCAAAGCATTTCCTAATCTCATAGTCATTGTATATTATAGTTAAATACGGTCAAATAAACCCTTATATGACCCCAACAATCATTTTTAGATAATCAAACAACTTGTAAATACTGAGTTGCCAGCTGGAAGGTGGAAATATTTGACAGTACTTGATTATCATTACATTTTATGTCTCTGGCACAAACTGATACGATTTAAAACCAAAACAATTAAAAGGTGTCAAAAAAGACACTCCCTTGGCACAAATTGCTTTTTTATTAGTAGCACTAAACTCTACACTTATATACCCGACTCTTCCTCATTTGGCCTCTTCTGTCCACAGTATAAACAACAGCACTTATCACTAGCAGCAAATGCCATCATCATCCCTCCCCAAACAAATGACTTTGACACAAATATATTTTGAAAGTATTCAAATTCGCTTATGTCTGCCATGCTCAATGTCACCACGACACAGACTGTACAGTATGTGTGTTAGCTGCTGCAGTAGAGGGCATTCATTTTGAACCCTTGTGGTGATTGGCTGCGTGTAATACCGTACAAATATAAATTATTTTCTAGATGGGTAAAAAAGAAGGCTCAGGTGCATGTATTGTGTGACTGAAGAAGTTTTGTTATTCACGTTATTTAGGTCCATAACTTACTGATACTGAGCACCCTGTCCCAGCCCTAGGATGTAGGTACAGTAGACATCAATGAGCTCACTCTGTCTAACTTTCTTCACCGAGATGAATAACTGTTTCAAGTCTGTCATTTTTGATGTGGAAATAGCTCTCTATATCAGTGAATCATCCATCATTGATCCTCTGTATTCACTTTGTAATCCTGGATAGCACTTTTGTAAGCTCAATCAGACTCCCATGTCAATTTGAAATTTAATTTAGCATTCACAATTCTGATATGCCTTGTGGAGTTCAAGGCAGGCTACCTTTGGACACATGACCACCTTTGACACTTCTGGATCAAGCCCCATTTCTTCCCAACCCATCACTTTCAGAGTAATGGAAACATAGCAATTTGACTTCCTAACATTAAGATCGAGATTTAACATCCTCCAGGAAAGTTTGAGGAAGGAAGGAGGAAAGACACAAGAGATCCAAAAACCTAACCTGTCAAGACCATAAAATACGTTGTGGATGTTATACACATAGCGAAGACGTAAGTGGGAGTGGAAGCTTTCCGGTGGGGTAATTTTCTTCGCACCAGGCTGTGAGACTCTACTCCCTGGACTCCTAGTGTTATTACAAACCACTCTCAGCCTGCAGGCCTCATACACGTTTGCTCTTTCACTTGTCGAGGAGAAACTTGACAGGAACGCTGTGGAAATGACACAATAATTTAGCTGAGGTTTTGCAGGCAAAGGTATCTTTAGCCCTCCACACTTTCAAAAGTAACAGAAATATTTCACTCATTAAAGAATCCTCACTCCTTTGTCTTTTACGTCTCACAATGGCACCATCATTCTTGTTTTATAGCATTCAAGGAGATTTATTTGACTGTTAAATTTGGCACAAATGTTATGACACTGGCTTCAACAGACGTGATGAGCAGTCAGAAATGAGCAAGTTAACTCGTTTTTACCCTTGCAGCTGACTTCAGAGATGACGTTCGCCCTTCTTCCTCAAAGGCAGTTAAAATGATTTTGGAGACATTAATGTCCTCAGTGCCTGGGTATATTTTAAGAGTGATGTGTATTTCATTTTATGACACCATCTGCTAACCTCCAAGATAACCGTATCTCTAACTGCCCCAACGTGATACATACATAATTCAGGAATATCTGTTTCTAAATGTGGCCTTGGATTTTATCGTAGAGGATAAGATGTCTTCGGACGCAGAACATTTGTAAATTAATTTCAGTTTTTCAGTTGCTCTAAATGATCAGAGTCACTCACTATTGTCCCGACTTTTATTCCTCCGTATAAAAGCATGTATACACGTTTGTAACCCAGTAAGGCCATCATGGCTGCTCCAGGATTTAGGAGTGCTACAGAGCTGTCCTAGGGTTTTTCCCATGAGACATCAGATAATAGCACACATATACGTGCTTGTTCTGAAACATTTACTATGATACTTTGCAAATCGTTTATACATCTACTGTATAAGGTGACAGCAACAACATATTAAACAAAATGGCTACTTTATGGCTTTGAAAGTAGAAACTGTTCTTTCAAATGAATTGTTGTCAATGCATTGAATGACTGGAAACATCGCATCAAACTGGTTGATTCTTCTTCTGATGTTCAAGTACACATTTACTACAGAATAATGACATTAATTGGTCTAATCAACCTGCAATCTGACAGCTTTTGTACTGCTTTCTGTCTTCTGTCACCTCGCAGTACAGCCTGTTGTGTAGGAATCCTTGCTGTCGTTCGGGGAATCATTCAAAGAGTTTTGCACTCCACGGGGTCATTTTCTTTGTGACTGGGGAACATGGTGTTCTGTCAGCTATCTGCACACACTAGCTGATTTAATTCCGATTGAGACTTACTATCCCCAGAATCGCACCCCTTTCGGGCACATTCTGCAAATTCGGCGCACACACACAGTATCAGCATCAGTCTTTGTTAAAAGAACCACGTTTTGGATTCAAGCTGTGACTCAAACACCATCAGAAGTGCAAAGTGCTCCTTTTGAGTACCGCACTGCTCGTGTTCCTGCCCTCGCTTGGCTACACCAGCAATCACAATCTTGAGGTGCTGACATCAGGACTCCTCCTTAGACTAAAGATCCTGTTGTTACCGTGACCAGATCTTTTGCAGGGGCTTTTTTTTTTGGATATTATTATGAAACATCAGTTAAAGAGAAACCACTTTCTTTAATTGTTTATCTGTTGACTAAAATGAAAAGTATGTGTGTTTTTGATCTTCCAGCCATGATATTTTCTCTTCTGTCTTGCATTATGTTTAAGATCTGTGCAAGCCAGCAGGAGATAGAGACCTGAGATAATACCATGACGGCTCAGTGGAGTGACATAGCACCTGTCACTTGGAAAAAGAGAGTGCATGTACCTTGAGTTACACGTGAACAATATCAGCTGCTCGTTGTTCTTCTTCAAGGACAGCACAGGTCAATGATTTTGGATTTGTGTATGTGTAACCTTGGATATACCACTTCCGTTGGCAATGTATTAAATATTTAACTGACTTTGTGTGAGGTGAATGATTATATTAGTGAGGGTCAAAAAACACCAGGAAACTGTGGGTGGTATATTTCCATCAAATCTGTAAATGAAGTTTTGTTTGTTGATGCTGACAGGTGTTGTTTTGCAGCCTGGATTTTCTTCACGCAGTTCCATAGATAAGCTGGGGGATTCATTCCTCTGTATTTGTATGAAATAGTATTAGTATAGTATAGAAAACAATGATAGCTTGAGCAAATATATAGGACAGTCCTCCATACTATTTTAGATTTTATATTAGCATTATTTATATGAGATAACAATGTAATTTTGTTCGTTTATCAGTCCGTTTGTCCAGCAGCGACTAACTGGTCATACACTTAGGTTTACTAATGCTATATGTTAATGCGAACGGTTTGCACACAAGCTATTGGTAACATATAGCTCCAAGCAATAACAGCACATTTTTCGGACAACCAGAAATGCCTCTGACATTATCACAACAATGTTTTGTCTAGCCTTTTTTACCACCTCACTTTTCTGATTCCTTCGGTGCTCCTGAGATTAAAAGACAATATATATTTGTCTTAGGGGAAAATAGTTTCAAATGCCACAACATTTCTTTCCAACATTTCTATCAGACAAAATACAAATAATAATAATAACAATACTAATATTAATAACTCTAAAGGACATATTAGAATAAGGCGAAATAAGGTTGTTGCTCTTTGTAACCATTTTTTCAAACATATTCCTTTTTGAGATATTCTACAGATATTCTACAGAATATCTGCCATCTGATATGCCCTTTAAATTATAGATATTTCAGAAGGCTATTAAATTGATCAAAGTATAATGTAGCTCCATGTTTGGCATGGCAAATCACTAAGCAGAGACTGGTGGTGCTTGGTTTCCCAGCTATGATGTTCAGAGCTCTTGGTTTCATAGAGCTGTGTGCTTCAATTGGAATACTGTAGCACTGAATAGGTCGGTGCTGCCACAGAGAGACAGTTACATGGCTTAGCCTGTAATACAATATCAACACTATTGCACTCGCACCAAAGCCTTAAATAACAAAGCTCCACACCTAGTCATGATAACATAATAACACTGGTATATTGACCGGAAACAATGTGCTTACAAGAGACCAGCGATCAGTCAAACAAGTTGTGAGGGTGTTCTGCTTCTGAAGCTGTTGAGTCACTTTCTGATGACGTGCTTTCACCTTTTTATCATTGACCATGCCTAATACTCGACAAACACTCTACACGGCTCTCTGCCTTTGTTGCTATAGTATTATGTCCTTACATCTAGCAATATACAGCAATGTAACTCAGCAACTCATTGTTTACTCTACCTTTGCACTGTCCCACTTAGGAAACACCCCACCATGAAAAAAGAAACACTTACAGCTGCTATGTTTTAACAATGTAAGGCTGAAACAATGTGGAAGTCCCCAGAGGCAGTAACTTAGGGGACACTCTGAGCTACTTGTCTTCCCTTGAACAAGTGAAGGTGACACAGCCTGAGAACCACTTTGTCCACACTGTCAACATGTCACTAAGATCAAATATTATAGAAATCAACTAAATAATGTAATATCATTAGAATATTCTTTACTTTAATAATAGGTTATGTACTAAAGGACTTATGTCCCTTATGATTTTGAAAAACTTGTCAATTCATTTATCAACATTATAAACAACTTTAGCAGTGAGAAAGTTGCTGCTGATTCCGAAAACTGCTGCTCTATTACTCTCTAAGAAAAGGAGGTGGATCACATCACTTAGTGTTGAGGTCTTGGCAAGGCACTTGAAAACCATTGGTAGGGCCAACATAATGGTTTGGGGCCAAATATGTTTCAGATGTTTTGCTACGTTATGAAGTACTCATGTCTTTAATGGCGGGTTTGACTATGTCCCCGCATCCAAAACTAAACATGGAGAAGCAGCATTTAGTTGTCATACACCATACTTGGAGACACAAACACGCAAACAACTGTAGGTATTCTGCTACTCTCAGTTCTTTAAAACAAGGACTGAAGGTTCTTCAGTTTTTTGCTGCCTTTTATTCAATCAAATTATGCGTTTTTTACACTGCCCTATATGTACTTTATAACTGTCTTATTTGATCCTTTTCTTAAAATGTTCTTTTTCCTTGGCTCTTTAATCTAATTTGGATGTTTATTTTGCACTTTGTCAGGATGCTTTTGATGTTTTGGATAAAGCATTTTGAATAGCCTTGTAGCTGAAAAGCGCCATATAAATAAAAATGGATTGACTGCATGCAGAGCGACAGAAGTGCTACTGCAGGTTATTTTGTTCGAACCCTTTCTCTGCTTTCAGTGAAGAACCTTGAAGTACAATTTGAACAGAGCTATGTCAAGACTGTCTGAATGATGTCGTGAGCAGGTGATTGATTGAATGTCATATTTGTATTCAAAGCAGCAGCAAAGGCTTACTTGTGGTAAGCTTGGAAGAAATGTATAAAATAATAAGATAAATATAGTGCACACATGCCAGAAAACGTGTGCATTTCTTTTCATAGCGGCTCAGTCCACCTCCCAGCAGGATGGCCATCTGTGGTGTTTCCAGTGGAGTTTACTTTACTACCTCAATCATTTCTCCCTTTGTGTGACTGTTTGGGTTTCCCTGTGATGGATTGGTGACCGATCCAGGGCGTAGCCTGTCTCTAATGAAATACAGTGGGGCAAAAAAGTACTTAGTCAGCCACCATTTGTGCAAGTTCTCCCACTTAAAAAGATGAGAGAGGCCGGTAATTTTCATCCTA
Source organism: Notothenia coriiceps (assembly GCF_000735185.1). Lineage (NCBI taxonomy): Eukaryota > Metazoa > Chordata > Actinopteri > Perciformes > Nototheniidae > Notothenia > Notothenia coriiceps. The sequence continues at coordinate 18,512,675 of NW_011369945.1, forward strand.
GGTATACCTCAACTATGAGAGACAAACTGAGAAAAAAAAAGAAAAAAACACATTGTCTGATTTAAAAAAAATGTATTTGCAAATTATGGTGGAAAATAAGTATTTGGTCACCTATTAACCAACAAGATTTCTGGCTCTCACAGACCTGTAACTTCTTCTTTAAGAGCCTCCTCTGTCCTCCACTTGTTAACTGTATTAATGGCAACTGTTTGAACTCGTTATCAGTTTAAAAGACACCTGTCCACAACCTCAAACAGTCATACTCCAAACTCCACTATGGCCGAGACCAAAGAGCTGTCAAAGGACACCAGAAACAAAATTGTAGACCTGCACCAGGCTGGGAAGACTGAATCTGCAATAGGTAAGCAGCTTGGTGTGAAGAAATCAAATATGGGAGCAATTATTAGAAAATGGAAGACACACAAGACCACTGATAATCTCCCTCGATCTGGGGCTCCACGCAAGATCTCACCCCGTGGGGTCAAAATGATCACAAGAACGGTGAGCAAAAATCCCAGAACCACACGGGGGGACCTAGTCAATGACCTGCAGAGAGCTGGGACCAAAGTAACAAAGGCTACCATCAGTAACACACTACGCCGCCAGGGACTCAAATCCTGCAGTGCCAGACGTGTCCCCCTGCTTAAGCCAGTACATGTCCAGGCCCGTCTGAAGTTTGCTAGAGAGCATTTAGATGATCCAGAAGAGGATTGGGAGAATGTCATATGGTCAGATGAAACCAAAATAGAACTTTGGTAAAAACTCAACTAGACGTGTTTGGAGGAGAAAGAATGCTAAGTTGCATCCAAAGAACACCATACCTACTGTGAAACATGGGGGTGGAAACATCATGCTTTGGGGCTGTTTTTCTGCAAAGGGACCAGGACGACTGATCCGTGTAAAGGAAAGAATGAATGAGGCCATGTATCGTGAGATTTTGAGTGACAACCTCCTTCCATCAGCAAGGGCATTGAAGATGAAACGTGGCTGGATCTTTCAGCATGACAATGATCCCAAACACACCGCCCGGGCAATGAAGGAGTGGAAGCATTTCAAGGTCCTGGAGTGGCCTAGCCAGTCTCCAGATCTCAACCCCATAGAAAATCTTTGGAGGGAGTTGAAAGTCCGTGTTGCCCAGCGACAGCCCCAAAACATCACTGCTCTAGAGGAGATCTGCATGGAGGAATGGGCCAAAATACCAGCAACAGTGTTTGAAAACCTTGTGAAGACTTACAGAAAACGTTTGACCTCTGTCATTGCCAACAAAGGGTATATAACAAAGTATTGAGATGAACTTTTGTATTGACCAAATACTTATTTTCCACCATAATCTGACAAATAAATTA
>NW_011369945.1:18514060-18538715 GCF_000735185.1 Notothenia coriiceps
TGCTAGTGAATTAATTTCAGAAAAACAAGTGGATTGTCAAAGAAAAAAAATTCTATGCAAACGTTATTATTAATAACGTTATTATTAATAATAATAATTTAAAAAAGATTAATACAAAAATTGTAATACTTTTTTTTATTTTTATAAAAAAAAAAATTCTATGCAAACGTTATTATTAATAATAATAATTAAAAAAAAATTAATCAATTTTTTTTAATACTTTTTTAAATTTTTATTTGTAATCATCTCGCGACCCCCACTTTGGGAACCCCTGCTCTAGAGGAGGTCTGCATGGAGGAATGGGCCAAAAATACCAGCAACAGTGTGTGAAAACCTTGTGAAGACTTACAGAAAACGTTTGACCTCTGTCATTGCCAACAAAGGGTATATAACAAAGTATTGAGATTAACTTTTGTTATTGACCAAATACTTATTTTCCACCATAATTTGCAAATAAATTGTTTAAAAATCAGACAATGTGATTTTCTGGATTTTTTTTTTTCTCATTTTGTCTCTCATAGTTGAGGTATACCTAGGATGACAATTACAGGCCTCATCTTTTTAAGTGGGAGAACTTGCACAATTGGTGGCTGACTAAATACTTTTTTGCCCCACTGTACATGATGGGATAGTCCCCGCTGACCCTTAACAACACAAACTGTTAAAAAATCAGACGCATAGATGAATATCACAAACACATAACTACATTTTGTTATGGTAGCATGTCAGGAAATCAGTACCATCTTTTTGGGGAATATTTGTAATGTTTTGGAGCTAAAATAAATGCATAACATAACTCTGTGGCTGAAATGTTTTTAGTAAACATTCAGTTGATTCCTGAACACTTGATTTAGGGATTTTAAATGCCTACATTTCTTATCCATTTTAGTAACTAGAACCTCATTCCGCCTAGCAAGTAGGAAGAAATACAAAATATAAAATTGCTTCCCTGAGACTGACCATGAATTTTTTATTTTGCCTGCGGTATATACATGATTGCAAAAAGTAACACAATTTGGTGGCACTTAACTAGAGGATTATAGCCATCAATATTAGATGAAGAAGTTCTCCCTCAAGTTAATGGAATCCTTGGATGCATGCCCGTATTCGAGGGGAGACTGATAAGGAACGGATCATTCAACTTCCTTCCTTAACAGTTGAATTACTATATTGATATTTAAATGGCCCAGAGATACAAATACGTTATGTTTCACCTAACACTTCAGCCACTGTACGTTCTCTGTTCTACTTCCTAAGCCACACTGTTCATCAGATTACAATACTCACAGGTAAAACTGTAAGCTTGTTTACTTTATTGATCTCATCAAATGTTGGGATACATTATTTTTATGAAATGGAGGTATACAAAGAGTGGTTGGCAAGCAGCCTGTTAACCAGAGTGGTAACATTATTAACACTACAAGTAGGATTTGTGGTTGTAGTATAGGTATTTGTATTGTTGTTTGTGTTATTAGTTGTAATAGTATGTTGTCCATAGAGGCAGTTCCTTCGATGAAGAGAGAAAGGGCATTGCGTAGCCTCGGGGAAAATACTGCAGAAGCACCATCTCTCCTTTTCTTTGTGGTAACTTTGGGGACATTTAGAAGGCAAGCTGCTGAAGACCTTAGGGGATACGTGAGGGGACAGGAAATGATCGACAGTATGGGATGTAGGGAGGAGCGGAACCATTTATTGCCTTAAAAACCTTGAAGGAGGACTGCATTATGTTGCAACCTGCAGCAAGGTATACATTCTTGGGGAAAACAAGTTTCAGTGCAGACAATCCAATTCCCTCCTTTCTTTTATGTCCGTTCTGTTTGAGTCCAACAACAATAGAGAGAAGGTAAACATTTCAGACAAACATCTGTTACAGAATACTTTTTTAATTAGTTTAACTTCTTACACCAATTGACTTGTTTGATAGTTGAAATACAACTTTCTCACTAATGTTTTACTCCTACGTTTGTTCCCAATGTGTCAAAGTCAACTTTATTGTCAATCTTTCAATTTGTGTGTACTGACAGAGAGATCGAAATATCGTTTCCCACAATCCCGAATTCAAAAATACAAATATGTAAAAATATGTATATACCTACATATACACAATAAAGAGACACATTTATACATATGCACACATTAAGACATACATGCAAGCACAACAATCAATATATACAAAATAACAGTCACTTCAAAGTGTGTGTTTGTATAAGATTGATCCTCATCCAATTTCATTTGAATGTCAACATATTTACTGCAACCTGTGTATACTCCAAAGCAACAAATCATGTTCACTACATTCTGTGGCATAACTCATTGTAAAGCTGAAAAATGGGTTGCAACATTAACATCATCTCAAACAATTAGCTCTGTGAAAAGTGTAGAAAGGGAGTCGTTAGGTTGGATCGATGCTGTTAGACAAATGTTTATCATTTACTGTTGACCATAGTGAAGTCACATTTTGGCTAGCTCTGACTGCTGGAATCGGGTTTCAGTCTTTCTGACTGTTGGTCACAGTCAGTCAATGGATGGGATGGGTCCCCTGACTGCTCGTTGTGTGACAGCATGTGCATGTATGAACGCTCATTTCCAAAACATACCAGATGTCCAGTTTCTCTTTATGTCCTCCAGAGCCTCTGTTCTGCTCCGTCAGGGTCATCATGAGAATCATCATGAAGACATTCATATCCCTGCATTTGATAAAGTTCTTAAGTAAAGTTTTGGGAGATAAGGAAAACTTCATTTAAGAGTGTAAATTATTGTGTTTTGTTTTGTAATAAATGGTTTTAAAAATGCTATTTGATAGAATTTATGCTTCGGATTAACGCAAAAATAACACATTTAAATGATAACTAATGTTTATTTCTTGAAGTATGGTGAGTGGGAGCCAGTATTCTCAATCTAACCAGATGTTGTATCCCGAGTGAGATCACAGTTAAAGATAGTGGGCATTTAGTTATGATTTGATATTAATAGATATGTAGGAATATTATTATGTATGGGTCCGTCCCACTTGATGTAAAATGTATCAATTTGATTTATATATTATATAAATGATATTATATGTACAGCACTTTGGCTCGATCAAAAATCGTTTATAAATGTGCTATATAAATAAAACTTGATTTGATTTGATTTAATGGTCAGTAATATATTTAAAATATAAAAACATTCAGCTAGCAGCATAACCACCTTATTTGATGTAAATAATAAAAAGCATAGCACGACATAGAAATGAAGTTTAACCTCTACTTGTCCTTGCTGCAGAGAACAAAGCTCTTTATTTCCTTCGCTGCTGTTCTCACACCCCGCGTTGAGGTCACACATTATTTCCAGAGTCTCACGATGCAGTTTCACCGTGTAATAAACACAAGGTTTCTTTACTTTTGTCCTTACCATTTCCTATTGTCTAAACACTGACAATACCATCATTAGGAGCGTAAGCAGAAGCCATGGATTTACGGCACTTGGCTGCCTCTAAATCTTTTTCTTTCTCTTTGTTGTCTAACTTTCTTATTTACTTTTACCACCTCTGTCTGACAAATATAACATCTTATTATTCTGAACTGAACTGAGACAGTTTGTTCTTTATTCTTTTATGGACTTAAATACAATCCAAGCACATATTCACCACTCATTGTATTGTAAACAGACATGTATAAATTGCAATATAATGTTTTGTTTTTATTAAGGAAACAGATCATCATTATACACTACACTAAGTATCAATCACTTGTACATTTCCTCTGCTTGTCTGGTAATGTGATTTTAGTAATGGTAGGTGGGGGGTTGTAGCCTGTCACAGATCAAGGGAATACCTCACCTCAGCTTTGCCAGTCGCCTCAGGCTTAATGCTTCTCATTCGTAACCGAGGGTCTCCTCTGACTCACAGAGTCAATAAAAGAGATTTTAATACTTAAACCATTATTAGTTCAAATCATTGTCAAAAAGGCGGGATGAATCACTGACTTATGCTCTATCAATGGCAGGAAATTGGTCCATGCATTCTGCGTTATTGACACTTAAGGGCCTGAAAACAAGTAATGCTAATGACATAATCTAGCTACCTACCCCCCCCCCTCTCCAGCTTGTCTGTCCTCCTGCCTCAGACAAACGGGCTCATCTGTACTGGATCATTTGCCGTCTCTTGATACGCTGCGGTTTATAGCCAATTATTTCTCGCGATCCATTATCGATTACAGTGTTATCTTTCTTGCATTGCTTAATCTTTTGGCACAGGAACACAGCGGCTCGCAGGGGGGCCGGGAAACAAACTGCCTAGCGATGAGAACACTAGTTTAGATGGATGGTTGTTCATTTGCTTGTAGATGGGAACAGTTTAAATTCAAACTCATTCAGACTTTATTCAGTATTCGAGAGGGTAGGGTGTTTTTTATTTGCAGCTCCCTGTATTAGGAATTTGAAACAACAGCAGTCAATGTATCCAAATAATTAGTATGGATGAATGAAGTCCTCTGAGGTTCACACACTATTGTTTGTGTTTGCTTTGTCCGGTAGTTCAACATGGGTGACAATAAACCGGAAGGACAATTATTATTTTGACTGAATTTTGAAAACTGACTTTTTGTGCATCTCTCTGTCTTCTTTCTAGTTGGGTTAATAATTTTGGTCATGAGGGTCTTGGTCTTCTGCTGGAAGCGCTGGAGAAGCTGCTGGATAAGAAACAGTAAGTGATCTCTTATTACATCCCAGTATCTGGCATTTTTTAAGCGACAGGTTCTGATGCGCTCAATAATCACAATATCCTTTTTCATTTTTGTTTTTCAGGCAAGAAAATATTGATAAACGGAACCAACATAAGCTTATCCAATGCTTGAAGGCTTTTATGAACAACAAGGTTTGTAAGAGTCAACAAAGATTATCTACACACAATGTTACCTCATTATACATGCGTGATTCAATGGTATTGCTTGGATGCAGTCCTAAATGCCCTGCTAATTTCAATTCACTATTTAAAGTGTAAAGACAATGTCTAATATTTAATACCAGTGTGTAAAAATAATGCTATAATAAAGAAAAAACCGGAAACTCTGACAAGCCTGGGATGGTGTCAAACCAAAGGGAAGCACATTTTACTATTTCAAGCACACAGTCTCAGATCTTTTAATTATCTTTTTTTGGGAAAGCCTGGCTCATTTCTCAAAAGTGGCACACATTTCAAGGATAAATGAACTATTGATATTGCTTCTCGTGGAGCTAATCCCCACACGTGGTCTGCTCTGCCCATTCCTTCAGTGGTGGGGAGACTAAAAGGTACAGGAGACTATAAGCATTTGTCCCTATAGTCATGTCCTGAATTGAATTAATTCATCATCCTCTCCATTTTCTCCGATGGCCTCGTTGTCCCTCCTTAAAAGAAAATTAAGGCTAACTATATCTAACTTACATTTGAGCTTCTTTCTATAATTCATTTTTTACCTGAAGTGAAAGTTCCCCATGAATGCAAATGCTCTCATTAATTTATACCCAATGGACCTTTTCTGTTTCCCACCTCCTCCATTCTATGTCTCACAGTATGGACTGCAAAGGATCTTGGGAGATGAGCGGAGCCTGCTGCTGTTGGCTCGAGCCATTGACCCAAAACAGACCAGCATGATGACAGAGACCGTCAAAATTCTGTCTGCTTTCTGTATTATTGGAGAGGAAAACATGTAAGTCCAATTACCTGACTGTTTGTCACATTAAGTTCTCACACATCTTGCTCTTTCTTGAGTCTTGCATAAAATGAAAGACTCAATATGTAAATGTATCCTCCCAATAATGTTACGTTACATACATATTTGGTCACATATCAGATAACGTATTTAAAAGCTTCAGTTCTAATCGCTAAGGTGTCAAATGATTAGCCATTAGGTGTGAATATAAATCCACTTTTGTTCCTTGTTACTCAGGATAATCTGCAAACATCACTGCGGACATTTTCCATTGGATCCATTGTAGACACTGTCCAGAGGTTTCAGTGAAAGATACCATAAACATTTTCAAATATAAGCATAGCTATTTCCCAGCTTACATTGTGGTATTTTGTTTTGCAATTTGACCCTTTAAATATTTTACGTATTTAAAGTTGAAAGTGTACTTTCTCAGTAAATCACAGCTGATAGGGAAACAACACGATACCAATACCAAATATATACATATATATATACAAAGATGATAAAGATTAGGTCCGTCTCCACTCTGTTTTCACTCTCTAATGTTTAGCAAGAAGATAGGAGACGTCTGTTTCTTGTAAACACTTGAATATCACTATTGTTTCAATCGCCTCTCACTGGGTGGCATGTGCTCAGTCAGAGGCTGAGCCGCATGTATTCATGTTAACCCACTGTGAGCATGCTCATCGATGACAGATGACCTCACACAGGATAGACATTTGTAGGGTCCCGTGGTTAGATGATGCAGTTTAGTCTGTTTAATGTGTTGAACTACTCAGTGCAGTTTGCCACGGACACACCGCCCATCTGACAGCTTATAAATTGGATTTAAGGGAGTGTTTTTTATTGTTTCCCTCAGGGCCAGACTAGAATAACAATGGCACTTCAAAGTCAGTCTGTATGCAGTGCTGGAAATAAAAAAAAACACAAAATCTGCTGGAGAAGCTGAGTTCAGCAGAGTGTCTCACACCTCTGACCGTCCAGATAATCCTTTATGAATGTAACACTTTCACACTTTGACATTTAATAAATGATCTATTACAGTCACCACTACACCATGCCCGCAGACAGCTATTTAACCAAATATGGGGAGATTAGATAGTGCATGTCTGTCTGTCTCAATCTCAAAGTGTTCAAGACTAAGTTAAAGCTAGCATGGAAATCTTTGCCATGATCACATCGCTGCATTAAAATGAACCTATCCTGTCAAAATGACAGCCAAAGGAGCCGAGGCGTCACTTTCTTGCTCAAAAAACGTCTCTACCAACCTATGTTGTGACGCTGGCTCATGTTCAACACCCACTTCAGCTGACAGCATCAAAAGGGAACACGACAAGTTAAGCAGATCTATCTGGCCCGTTTGAAGCCTTGCCTGAACCGGCTTTAAAGCTGCTCAGTATGCAGCACCCCCCCATGCTTGTCTGTGACTCTGTAACCCCTATCACAGAGCGTGGCTGTTCAATTTATCTCTTTGTCAAGTTAACTCCACACATACAGTCCTTTTGGTCGGACACACCATCTCGCACACTCACAAAGCAACTGCTATTCATTTGTCATCCTGAAAGTCTTATTTCTTTGTGCTGATAAGGACAATACAAATGGAAAAAACAAGCCAACTGGCAGGTGTGAGTATGAACATGCATAAGGCTGATATTTCTAAGTTTAACCTTTGCCCTTGTGTGTCCATTTATTTATTTTTGAACACATTTATCGGAACAAAAAGGTGAACGTATATCAGACTAAGAGCCCTTTTGTACTCCGGGAGAAAGAAGGTTAAAGAAAGGACTAAGCGTTTCAATATCTCAATTGATTACGGTAAAATAGCGAATGGGGCCTTGAAGTGTCAGAGAGACCACCTGTTTCCAATTATAATGTGTGCACTTGTAAATCACTGTTTACATAAGTGCTCAAAAGACATCAATTAACTTTTATTGCATCCTGTGTGTGTGCGTTTGCATGTGCAGCACACCATTCCTCTTTCATTTACAATTTAGAGGCGGAAATTGTCCAATGTTCTATTTAGCGGAGCTGCCTTGAGCCCTTGCAAGTGCTCAATTTGCTTACCTTCTCAATAGGCGTATTTGCACATTAGTCCCTACTATAATTTTCATCCTTTCTCACACAGCCAAATACACTCATCCACAATTGCTTTGACAATTGAAAACATTTGCAGTAAAACCCTGTTTTTGTATAGCATCACTTTAGTAACAAGCATGATGAGGTCAAAATTGGATACTGCCACAATAATAGACCAGATTGCATTCAAAGAGATGGAGCGCGGTAACATTTGTCAGGGCGACCAAAGACTGGCCGAGCAAATGTCCACACCAACACACAGGGGAGATAAGATACACAGTGGTTGAGCTGGAAATTGTGAGTAAATGTCCTGTCAGTGAGGTGATAAAAGTATTTGTTGACTCTTGTGTTGTGCCTGCTCCCTGTTCCCTGTTTTCTTCCAGCCTGGATAAGATTCTAGCTGCCATGACAATTGCTGCAGAGAGGAACAACAAAGAGAGATTTGCTTCGATTGTGGAAGGACTGGAGAACCACGAAGCCCAGCAGCTCCAGGTTAGGAATCACACCAAAAAGAAACACAATAACATCACTGTCTGATAGTTATTATGAATGAGTTTGTTTTGTTTTAAAGGGGACCTATCATGCAAAATGCACGTGTTCCTGTCTTTTATACAAACATGTGTCCTCTCTTTGTAAAGAGATTCTGAAAGTTTCAGGAAAAAAGATTCACTCACTTTTCATCCTGATCCATTTCTATAAAAACCTGTCTGAAAATGAGCTGATCAGATTTCGGCCACTTTATGATGTCATAACGGTTTTTTGGCTTGTATAATCATTAGCCAATCACCAACCAAGGTAACCCCCCCCCACACCTTATCACCTGAATCACCATTGTGTTCTTTTTAACCAAATCTCTCTCAGAGGGGCGTGGGGAGGGGCTCCTTATTTTCATCTAAAGTAACAGACAGAGAATCAGCACTTTGGAAACAGGACTGAAACAGAGGGGATTATGGGTAATGCTGCAATGATCTGTTTGGTGTTTGGAGCAAAACACTTCAGAGACATGTTTTGTATATATCTGAGACCTATGATATATTGATGAAAAACAGTATAATAGGGGACCTTTAAAGGATAAAGGTGACCCTAATGGTTATTTGGCCAAAACTCTTAATTAATTAATTTTGCACTTAGAACACTCAACATTTCAGTATGCCTTGAGTACACACTTATTAATACAATCCAAACCTTTGAAATGAAGCAGGTAACTTATTAACAAAAGCAGGAGTTCTGCCATGTATTGCGGAAAGAAACCCATCACAGTCCAGTGTTATTCACACAAATCCCGTTTTGTCTTTAAAACTACATTTGATGCCAGACCATACAGACATTGACAGTCGAGTCACTCTGGGGCCCGTCGTGCCTCAGCTGTCTTCATACACGTGTTTTTCTCTGCTTTTCTTACTGTCCTTGGGTCCCCTTGTCAACCCCGCTGCACCTCTTGTACATGATGGGATGTGATCACTTCGCTATTGAAATGCACCTGGAGCTCCATTGCCACTGCTTTAATCCAAAACACCTGCTTCATTGAGGACATCTGCTGAGTTTTGCGAACACAAAAAAAAAAGATATATAAAAAATAGCAGAGGTTGAGTTCCAGTGAAACCTTTTGTCTCTTTTCTCTCTTCTCACATTTTCTCCTCCTCTCACTATCTTGCTCATTTTTTCTCACATCTTACAAATACTTCCCCTTGCTTTTTTCCACACTGCTGTCAAGTTGTGTCTCAGAGGACTCGGTGTGAAAGGGCAACTACTGTAAAGCACCTACCTCTCTTCATTTCCACTAGTCTTCTTTAGCAGCAGGAAAAAAACTTTACAGCAGCAATAAAATCGAAGCTTAAAACATGTTTTGTGAAACAAAAGAAGGGAATTACTTAAGGAATTACCTTTTTAACTACGGGGATTGTGAAGTCATGAAGGAAACTGATGAGGCGGGCGGTGAAAGTGAAAGTAGATATTCTTTTATTAGGGGGCTGTTGTTTTTCCTTTAAATTTTGCGGTTAATGAAATGAAGCTCTGCTAATTGTGAAGTAAATGAAAATGCTTTGCTGATGCAGGGGATTCCAGGAAATTAATAGACTTTTGTTATCCCAAACCTGTTAAGGGCTGTAGAAGTAGACTTAGATAATGTCATTAAACATTTTTTGCCGCAGTTCAGGCTATGCTTGCCTGCTGAACACGAGAGAAACTCTGCATTTCAACTTTTAAAAAAACCTCCCATCTGTCGCAATTTGATCACGATGTTTGGAACCCGCACTGCAGCTCTAAACACAGAGAACTCCCCAAACCTGAACCCCAACACAACCGCTTCCCACTCCACAGTACATGCTAGGTATTTCTGAGTTGCTTGATGTACGTTTCAATTTCCATGCAGAAGAAGAGAAAGAATTTTTCATGAGCTCCACAGCTTTCTTGCCTCACATCAATTCTGTGAAGATTTGGTGGAATGTCTTTTATGAATGCGGCTTCTGGTGGATACAGTAAAATGTCAGGTTTCAATGCACAGGTCTGGTTCCAGGCTCTAAAGCTTTGGTGGAACATGAACAAGTCAGCCATGTTCCTGGAGCCGCGCACTGGTGCAACGCAGTCAACAGCGGCACAACCTTTACTGCGACAAGCATGTGCTTTCCCAATGGGAGCGTACAGTATTTCACAGTATATCTGTATTGCATAACAACATGCACCAAAACAAACCAATACTCTTCATTTCAAATACATTTCTGTTCTACCTTTCATCAAATAAAAAATAAATTAAATTATATTATTGCACTAGTCAATCACAATCAACATTACGTTATTTGTACAACAGTATATAAATATTTAGGGTGAAAGCAATAGAATGATTGATAAGAGAGTATTTCAGAGGACATTCTTGGAGCTTCATTTCTAGGTTTTAGTAGGTAAGACATTTGATCAAACTGACCCAGGCAACTACACAAAATCAGCATTGTTTCGGCTCTTATTAATAAAGCAGAGCATTCAGAACAGGAAGTACAGGGTCAAAGTTTCAGAAAACGTTGTTTTACAGAATCCATGGGAATCCTTCAGCCTGCTATCGATTTTTTGTCCAAGGAAAACTGTCTTATCCATGGCTTGCTCCCCTGAAACACCTTACTGCTCATTATCATTCATCAGCGATTTTTCTTAACCCCCCTCTCTCACCCTATACACCCTATACACACGCACGCACGCACGCACACACACACACACACACACACACACACACACACCGCGGCTTTTCCCTTACCAATAAATCCATTAATAATGCGCAAACTGTGCTCTCTTTCTCTCTCTGTCTCTCTCTCTCTGTCTCTCCTTACCCTTCTTCCCTCATCGATGAAATCCATCCGTCTCTGTTTCGGAAAGAGAGTGTTAAGAGAAACAGTTATGCTAAAAGACATATATTTTTACATACAAAAACACAAAAGGTAGACTCATACTATTACGTCTTGTATGTGTTATTTCTTATTTGTAGTCTTTTCCTTATTTTGTGTGTCTCCTCCACAGGTCGCCTGCATGCAGCTGATCAATGCGCTGGTCACCTCCCCCGATGACCTGGACTTCCGGATACACCTACGCAACGAGTTCTTGAGATGTGGCCTCAAGAAGATCCTACCTGTGAGTATTCAACCTTTTCACAGCACATGGCTGCATTATTCACATGCATGAGAACTCAAGGTCGCTCCTGACTTTGTGAAAGACCTTTTTGCCCAAATATTTACTTTTTCCTGTGTCAATCGGTATATTCGATCAATGCTATTCATTACACATTCTGGTCAAATAACACAGCACTGTGGTGCCTTAGTAATTCTGTTATAACCTTACTTTTAATAGTAATGATTCCCAGAGGCTCTTTGAATATTTTCTAACTGCAACTAGTAGATCACATTATATCAGAACAAATCAGAGTTTGAATGTGTGCTGTTTAAAATTGTCCAAATTTGAAAATGTCTTTGAATATATAGTTAACAAATGACTAAAGAGCGTTTTCAGTCATTCAAAAACTTGGAACAACATGTGCTATTATGTAATTTTGTTTAGTTTTAACGATAAGGCATTCAAACCAAATAATCCAGGTGTCACTTAAAGGTAGGCTAGGTAATTCACTTCAGATACACTTTTTGTTATATTCCATGGAATGCTCTTAACATCCCGATAGCAATGAATAAATTAAATACATTTGACAAAAACATTCATCTGTGGAAGCCGTGGCGCTGTAAAAAGCACGACCAATCATCTGAGCCGGCCCGGCTAAAAATAACTGGATGGCCTACCTGCCTGTCAGCCTTCCATCTGTGCACAAACTTATCTCGTGCCCTCATTGGTCATGTGCGCGTTCGTGTGTGTTGGAGGAGGGGCTCTGTAAGGAAGTGGCAGATTGTTTCCGGTTGTGTATTTTCAAATTCTAGCGCACTCGAGCTGGTTTCTCCAAAATTACCTACCCCACCTTTAAGAGAAATGTCATACATAAGAAAAGTTTTTCTTATAAAGTAAATTAGTAGTAGTAGTTCTCTCGGTGTAACTAGTAGTAGTAGCTTGTGTCAGATGTGATGCAGTGCCAGCCCCTCATCACAGGTCGACCTGGCATCATTAGCAGCAGGCCTACAAATCTTCACATGAGGCGAAGGCAAACGAGCCCCAACTCATCACTCAAGCTCTCATTTGTAGCGAGTGGGGTGAGCGTGTCACAAAGCCAGTTGTTAATAAGTCATCCCAGCTGCTCCTGTTGATTATTACTGCCATCACTTTAATTATCTTCTATTCTGCCCCGTGATATGAAAGAGTCTCAGTGTACAGTCATTTATGAATGCCACATTCACCGCTTTTAATGCCCACATTCAAACTGACACTCGTTCATCTAATTATGAGTTATGCTCGAGAGCCAGCGTAGCCGTCGGCGAAAAAAAGAGATCACCACTGAAAAAATAGCAAAATCTGTTTTGTTCTTATAGTCCTTGACACATGTACTTGGCCCTTCTTTTCTACTTCCCTTTTTTTTTTGTTCAATTGTGCTCCTCCCTCTGAACCACTGTTGCTCAAGACAGATGGTGCGCCCCAAAAACAGTGCAGGGTGATTGATACCTGCAGAAATTGGGTTACATTTGGCCCTGTCTCTGTCTGTAAACTCCACTGCCGGTGATTCATAGAGAAGTGGTGAAGAGCACTGCCGGAGCCCCTCGTGGCTGGAACAGGTGTGCAGGAATAGGTTCTGTCTGGAGAGAGAGATTCCAGGGCGTCTCAGTTCAAAGTTCTCTACAGTACTCTACTAATATACTAGTATCACCGTTTTTACAATAGGTGACACAATTCCAATTGTAGAGGAATACGTTTTTAAAGTTATTTCTTGCAGGTGATACAATTCTTATCATAATCTACACTGCAAGATGACCTTTGTGTAACTTCACACGTTCAGCTATGTTCTGTGTGTCTAACTCATTATAGGAGCTGAAAGAGACAGAGGAGCTCGACATTCAGCTGAAGGTGTTCAATGAGAATAAGGAGGAGGACTCCATCGAACTCTCACATCGCCTGGAAGACATCCGCGCTGAGATGGAATATCCTTTTTCCCCCCTCCCTCTGTGTGAATATACAGATAAATCGGCCTGCAGAACTAACAGTGTGAGATGAGTGTATATTGTGGGTTTGGTCAAGCTTTAAGGGCTTAAGCCTCTCATAGCTTGGTTCATTAGAGAAGGATTTGATGAGCCAGAGCACAATATCCAGCTCCGTCTCTGACCAGGTATAGGTAAATAACCCTGTCATCTGAACCTCCCACCTATGCACTCTTCCGTTTTATTGACTATCATCCTTGTCTCCTCTCCTTTCCTCTTCTATTTGACTTATAGGACTGTAGACAAAAAACAAAAAAAAAGAATATCAGACTGGCTGGTTCTTACCAATTATTATTAACAGAACAAAATCAAAATGTGTTATGTTGAGTCATATTATATTACATGCACACTATTTCTCCTGTAAAGGCATTATCACTCATTGTCTTACTGTTCCATTTTTCAAAATTTGAATTGTCTCTCCCCCACCGATCTGCCAGTGTCCATTTGACTCCAAACATGCAGAGTAGAAGTTGATAAGGTGAGATTTAAATGAGTCCAGAGTTAGACACTTCTCCAAGCATCCCAGAGAATACCCTTTAATTATTCACAAATCTTCTCTGCGGCTATGTATGAACGTCTGACATTGTGAGCAGACAAACCAGACGCTGACATTGTTATGCAGATGGTCATTCGCACATCCTCTTTCTTCCACAAAATCCCCGACTTTTAGTACTGGCACCAAGTTCCGCAGTGAGTGACAGTGTGTGTTGACACATGAGGGTGAGGGGAGGAGGTTGTGGATGTGTGGGAGTGGAGAGGAAAAACAAGTGCACCTGGATTAATGATGTGCTTGAGCAGGTTCACAAATGAGTAGGCCCAATGTTTGTTTCCAAGGACAATGTGGTATTGATCTGCAGACTCTGAGCATGATTCGAATTCCCAGGCTACCTTTTTGTTCATTTTTCCGCATAGCTCTCAAACACCCACACACACAACTGCACACACACGTATATGCATGATATCACGCTGGTAGTACTTCTACTTCCTGAGCATTGCATATGTGTCTTGTTTCTACCAGCAGTTTCATGAATATTAACCCAAGGGGCTCGTCTCCTCTGTGTCCGGCCCCGGTCCAGGTGCAAGGAGGTGACTCCAGGCCACTAATGCATATTAATGAGCTGTGGAATGGTGATTGATTGACCCCAGCACTGACTGGCCGACGTCACACCTGACTGCCACTCATGTTTATTCATTATTTCAAGAGGAAGTGTAAAGAGAGAGACTGAGAGCGAGAAAAGACAGCGTGGAGGGGGTGTCACCGAACGGATTGGCATTCTACATTAGGTTTATGTCTGCAGCTTAGTGATAGACGAAGCTAGTTGGATACTTTCCCAGTCTGAGCTCCTTCTCATGTCCTCTCAAATGCTGCTGTGGTGAGGCTATAATTGAATCTCGCAGGATTGGTAATTCTCCCAGGCTTCATACTCAGCTAATACAAGGGAGGGAAATGATACTGCAGCGGAGCCTGTATTCCCATCCCTCTCTCTCCCTCTAAAAATTTGATATGGGATACGAGTTTAATTACAGGCATTGTTGAAATTAATAGGAAGAGTGTCAAACAGTATTTAAAAGAATTGATTTTCTGCAATTGCAACTGCTGCAGATTGTTTTGTGTGGATGATGGCATGGGAAATGGAGAATGCAGTTAAGTGCTGTTTTTTCTGTTTTTGAGGGAATAAATTATTATTTTATTTTTTTACAGAGTCATCATTCATTAGCTGTTGATGTAACATGACAAATAACATTAGGAATAAATAAAGCATTGACAGAACCGTTTAAAACACGTTAAAACATGTCCGCTCTAATCGGTCATGGGTTTTGAATAACACCATTAGTAAATCTGTCAATTTTTACAAGATGTTTGTAGTAGTGGATTTAGAAATATGACGGTTGCTATAGTGATCTTTTTGGTCTTAATTCATTCTGTACACTCAAGCGAAAAAAACTTATGCATTTAACAGATATATTCTCTACCTGATACACTAGGGAGAAGCATCACAACGTGGTTCATTCTGCCTCCATTATGAAAGTGTTGCTTCACTGTCTCTTTCACTACGTACATATTTAACACATTGTCAAGATCTGCACTTCATGTTAGGATGCCAATCAGGTTTTCATCACTAGAAGCTTAACAGGGTTCTCTCTACTAAGTCTTTTTCTTTTGCATGTGTGCTCATATCTGAAAGGCTTATTCCACTTTTTCAAACAAGATGAGTCTCCACGGGGAAATCCTCCTTTCTCAAGCAAACAAATTAAATAGGCACCAAATCATCCAGTTTCCTGGGGTCTTTGCTTTTTGGAGCTACACTTTTAGAACCCTGGTAGAATCACAGATTCAATTATTTTGAAATGAGGTGCTTGTCTTATCCTATACTATACTGTATGTCATACTGGTCCTTGCATTGTTTTTAATTTGATCCTTTCAATATCAAATGTTTCTTTGAAAAAAAAGCATCGCCTTTAGAACACATACTCAGTGAATCTTTAAAATACATAGTTACAGGGTATTTGAAAACAGAAGAATACAATGATGGACAGTCTGACTTAACATCTGTTTTATATGTCAAAGCCATCACTTCTTCCTCCTGGGGAAAGCAAACGTAAGACACATAATCAATACCTTTTGCAAATGTAATAACTTGGATTTTTCGCTTCTGACTGAATGTCAGTTTTAATCTGAGAAGTGAACCATATTTTTTCCCAGTGATTCCCCATCATTCTTGCTTTAAACATTCAAACACATGACTTTTTCTTGTAATTAACTTTCTGTATTGTCAACGCTTTCAAGTGACAGGTAGACCATAGGGAGCATTCCTTATTACCAGGCCCCTCCTCAAGTTACCTGTTTACACTGTTTTAGCTCCCCTGAGAGAGAATGAATAAGACAAATCACATCTCTGTTTGCTTTTGCACAATGATGCCTGTCAGAAACCCTGAAGTGAGGAACTGGGGGAAAATAAATACATGGGTAATAACAAAACACAAACTAATAAAAAAGTAAATGTTTACGAGGAGTTGAATGAACGTGAATAGAAACTCAAATTGTGTGTTTTCTCAAGAAGTTTACTCTAACTGTTGACTGAATTGATTGTTTGAATTGTTCTCCTTAACTTGCCTCCTGTACTGATATGAATGAAGTATACCACCTCCTGTCCAACATGGTGAAAGACACTGGATCAGAGACCTACTTCCTGTCAATTCTTCAACACCTTTTGCTTATCAGGAATGACTATTACATCAGGTAAGTTCTTTGATTTTTACAAACAGCTTGTCTCTTAAATAACCTAATGAAGTTCCTCTGTGTTTGGATATACTCACCATTGTTTTTTATGGAAGTACATAGTTGTGTTGCTTCTGTGGGTGTGTTTCATTGTCTTTGACAACACAAACATACAACCAGGTATTTGTTTTGTACATTGTTCCCCCCAAAACTTAAAGATGTATTCAAGTTTGGAGCAAAACCTAAAATATCTTGATATTTCTGTAACTTAGTTTGCATATAACTGCTGCCCATGAACGCAACATCTATTAGCTCAGAGAAGAGTGGTCTAAATGTCATGTGGAACTTGACTTGAAAGACACACTGACCCATAGAACATAATGACACACATTAATTCCTTCCGTGCAAGCTCACATTTAACAATGTTGAGCAGGTGGCAATTTATTAGAGTAGTAATAATTTCTTTATTATTCAAGTATTATGTCATTTTAAATGGTTGGGCTTGCTTTCTGCCTTTCTTTTGAGGATCAAATAAGTCATACACTGGGAAGGAAAGCTTCTCCTCTGAATGGAGTGACACTGATGAATTCACTGCTGTGTCAGACCTTTTTGCAGAAATAAGACTTTAAAAAACAGGAGGGGCGTGTGACTTTACCATAGACAAGTTGCCGGTGCTTTGGAGTTATAAATTATTCATTCCACATCTCCTCTTAGGAAGTGAGAAATGAAATTCACATTAACCAGCTAGTTCAGCCCACCTCAGCTCCAGTGTCCATGTCCGCCTCTGTGAGAAAACACTGCGAGCGATCAGTACCAGCGCTCATAAAAAATGATCGTCTTTTTAAAGATATGTTTTTGAAATATTTTTTCCCTCCAGCCTCCATCACAAATGCAAGGACACACCCACACATGTGGACACACAGACATCTATACTAGGAATTCATTTTGACCGAGGCAGTTTATTACACATACATCACTGGTGTGTGATTTCACATGATAGAAGATGCAGTACCACGGTACATGCAGCTTTTTTCCATACATACTATCCATATTTTTTCAGTCTTTGCCAATAAAGTAATGATCCTTTCATGTCATGGTCAACATCGGGTGACTTTGAAATAGTAATAGTACAATGTCCCATTAGAAGTAGTTGTGCGATCGATCACAATCATGCATCTCCAAGAATGTGTCATAGCAACAAAAAGCTCTAGTCACAATTGTTTAATGTCCTGCATGTTGTAGACACGTGTGACCTATTGTTGCTTTGTCTTCGAATTGTGCTCATAATATTCCATCTAAAATAAATTATTAGGTTGTTATTTTATTGTATTTCTTGGAAATAATAGCACACATTGTAGCTTGATTCATACATCAACTACATATCTAAATTCAATGATAATTAATGTATCAGTATAATACATATTCTAATAATAACTTCAACAGCGGGCCAAGGGTTTAAGTGCTCTGTCTACTGTCATTCCTCCTAACACAACATTAGTTGTTGCGCTCCCCTCTGGGACTTGGTTTATTTTTGATAATTAATCTCTCACTGCAAGCCTAATGAATGGGAGCACACCAAACCCACCCAGTAAATATAGAGCAGATCTGCTCTTTTGGAGCCTAGTGATATGGGGATTAAACTGGTTATGTGGAGCAGAGCTGGATCAAGTGGCTTGGGCTGTGCTGAACTGCGAGCTATCATTGGAAGAAATAGAAGGTGCCAAAGTGAAAGAAGAGGTGGGGAATGATGCAGGGGACATTTGCCTGCTTCTGGAGCCCAGCCCTGCCCACTGTGGAGGGGCCTGACAGTTCTGGGTCACTCTCTGCATCTCTAGTTATCTCCACCCAGCCCCTATCTGCTGGGTGGTGGCGGAGGATGGAGGACGGAGGGAAAATAGGGCGGCTTATTGAGATAATAATGTGGTGTACATTGGTGACAGTTGTAAGCCGAGTGCCACAGTGCTTAAGCCATGCAGGGCGATGTGTGAGCTTTCACTAGCTTGTTCCAATCATGAGTGGGCGAATCTACCAGCTCAAGCTTAATGTATGGCATTTCATGCTTTCAAAACAGTGCACCTAAATGCTGATTTATTTTTATTTGCTTTGGCTCAGAATTGTGTGTTTTTCCTTATTTCTGTTCATAATGTGATATGGCCTGTCCACCCACAAGGCACCAGCACAACATAGCTGTTAGATATATGGGCAACAGTGAGAAAGCTTTGGAAATAAACTTCATTTCGTTTAAATATTGATAAAATAAGTTGCTGTTTTTCATGTTCCTTTTATTTTCAACACATACTTAGATATAAGTGCTTTCTTGGAATTAGACAAATTCACCCTCCTGAAAACACTTTGCTCACATCTCCGCCTGCCCAAATCAATTATTACATTTCAATAACGCGAATCAAATCAAACTTTATTCTTAGAGGACTTTTCCAACACAATGGTAAAGTGCTTTGTAAAACCAAAAACATTAACAACAATGAGGAACAATACAAAGCTCCCCTTTCCAGTTAATAAACACATAACACATTAATAAGAACACCTACTACCAACAAAGGACTGAATAAAACAATAATAAAACAATAAAATGAAGATACAAATAAGATTATGCAATAATACATTGAGAATAAATATCAATTAAAATCAAAATTAAAAAGGAGGGTCTTGAATTGGCACTTAAAGTATGAACATCCCCCCCCTCCTCAGCCCTACGGGAGGCTGTTCCACACTTGTGGGCTGTAATAATAAAAAGACGCCTCTCCATGGGTCTTTGTTTTCACTTCAGGTGTAATTAAAAGGCCAGCACCAGAAGACCTGAGGGTTCTAAAAGGTTTATGAGGTGAAATACCATTAAGAGCTTTAGAAAACAATAAAACAATTTAAATATCAATTCTAAAGCTCACAGGTAACAAACGCACAGTTTGAATCAGAAATGCAACAATTAGTTGGTGTCATCCACATGCGTTTGCTCCTGTGATTGTTGTTAGTAATTTAATGAACA
The DNA here is from genome assembly GCF_000735185.1 of Notothenia coriiceps. Lineage (NCBI taxonomy): Eukaryota > Metazoa > Chordata > Actinopteri > Perciformes > Nototheniidae > Notothenia > Notothenia coriiceps. The sequence goes on from NW_011369945.1 coordinate 18,533,642, forward strand.
TCTCTTTTCTAACTGAATTATTCTCGAGGATTATTAAGGGTCAGTTTTTCTACTCCAGATTCCTCCGTCCAATTGCAATAAATGTAGCTTGAGTGGTAATTGGACGGAGGAATCAGGTGTAGAAAACTGATCCTTAATAATTATCGAGAACAATTCAGTTAGAAAAGAGCTGTTCCTTAAATTAGTAACAGCTATCACAGAAACTGACTCTAGACATTGTAATATTCACAACAAAAAGTATTTGACACATTTTACTTACTTGAATCTGACAAATCCAGTCCAATGAAACAAAGAGATGTTGCTCGTTTGAAGATTTGGAAGTTGCGTATGGCCAGAGGGCAGGACCCATACACACATTTAATACCCGATAGCATTGTGAGGCTGAACAAAAGGACCTTTTGATTATGTAAATGTAGTATTTCTATCCAAAAAACAAAACATTTACTGACTTTTTTAGGATAACTTAAAGGTGGGGTAGGTAATTTTGGAGAAACCAGCTCGAGTGCGCTAGAATTTGAAAATACACAGCCTGAAAAAAATCTGCCACTTCCTTACAGAGCCCCTCCTCCAACACACACAAACTTGCACATGACCAATGAGGGCACGAGATAAGTTTGTGCACAGATGGAAGGCTGACAGGCAGGTAGGCCATCCAGTTATTTTAGCCGGGCTGATGATTGGTCGTGCTTTTTACAGTACTAAGGCTTCCAGAGATGACATTTTTTTATGGATTTTTTGTCAAAGCACTTAAGATATTCATTGCTATCGGGATGTTAAGAGCATTCCATGGAATATAACAAAAAGTCTATCTCGAGCCGGTTTCTCAAACTTACCTACCCCACCTTTAAAGTAATGTTGTAAAATTACAACCGGGGGCCTTACAGGGTTAAGAGGAACACAAAACAAGTTGTCTCTTCCGTGAATTTAACCATCAACTTCTGGTCAATGTCATGCTATGAAATAAATTATTTCTCAGTTTGGAGCTCATCTTACGCTGCCATTGTATTTGCAAAATGTCACTTGCAATTAGAGTTGATAATGTTACTGAGAAAAGGTCACATAGAAACCTGCGTGGCGGTATTGGACTCTGGGGCTCATTCACACACCCCGCTCAACAACACCAAGCACTCAGTCTCACTCCTAACTGGCCGAAATGTTTTCCCGGTCATTGTGCTTTCAATTACACACATCTCACTGATTAGATTTACATTTCACTTTTTATGGTTGCTCTAATTGGCAAAGATGATTGCAAATTAGGCAAGAGGGCAAGCGTAGCCTTGGCTACCGTCTGTCACCTTGAAATGGACAGACTAACACACACCTGGCTTCTGGGTGCCCATTAATCTGCTAATTTCATGATCGGGGTGAAGCAAGTGATCAAATTTAATAGGGTTCCTATTTTCTCCAGCGGTACACTTTCTGACATGGCATTTTGTGACCTCTAGCTCGGATAAGGGAATTATTTGTGGCTAATTAGCCTTGTAGAGTTTGTGTCAGTCATATATTTCTGTGGCTTGTCTAATTGTTCTGCTTCATGTTTTTTGACCCCTCAGGCCTCAGTATTACAAGGTGATAGAAGAATGCGTGTCCCAGGTGGTTCTGCATCGCAGTGGGATGGACCCTGACTTTGGCTACAGTAAACGATTGGACGTGGACTTCACCCACCTGATTGGTACTTTTTGAATGGCTTCCCATTTCCTCATTCATTCATTTGACATTTGTGTTGGCAATGGTTTAAAATGATTCATAAAAGTCTTAAAATGTTGTAGTCAAGATCCTTATATCCAAACATTATCCTCAATTTCACTTGTTTTGAACTAAACACGTACAGGAGGCATGTTATTGATGTTAGTAAAAAAGGTCACTCTATTTATCCACCCTGATATTTTCTCTGACAAACACCTGCAGTGGTTCGACCTATAAGACAAGGTCGTCTGATTATTCATGAATAATACATTATATCTGGTCAAATGAATTCAGCCAGTTCAAAAACATTGCACATGTGGTTTTCCTGAGTTACTCATTTGCAGAGCGATGTTCCTCGAATCATAGGCAAAACATCTTTTTGCACTGCATTTCTAATGGAGATTTACTTTCAAACAGAGAAAATATATAAATAACACCACTTTCTCGCATCTGTTGTGTCACAAACAGTTCTGCGACTTGCCAACAAAGGTTCATTATGCTTAAGTTTCTAACACATTCAGAGAGAAATATCATATTATTGAATAAGTTATTTCACTCACTTTACTGCAATTTAATCAGTTGAGGAAAATACTTATAACAACATGTTTTGTTAAATTCACATAAAATGAAATAGGTGACATTACATATAGTCATGAGTCATTTGAAGGTGCGTCTCCTCTATTCTTCTTTCCCGTTTTCTTTCACATTCCGGTGTTTCCTATTTTGAGAGGGGTAAACCTGCTGCGCGATGTGTGATCTAACAATCATTTACACCTAAAACTTGCACATACACGATCCTTCAGGTGATTAATTTCTAGGTTAATTGTACCATGTATGGGCTTTTGAACATCTACCCAAATACAACAAAAAAACGAAACACACAAAAAGGAATTTGAAAAAAGATACGTTGGCAGAACACTGTTTCTGTTTAGTACTTTTCCACTATTCAAATAAAACATTTTGACTGATGTCACGCAGACTGTATGTAAAGTACATTTTGAACATATCATAAAATGCTATACCCTTAACATCTAAGGTTATATGATTCATATGAAGGGCTTAAATTCCTTCATGATGTACTTTTTACAAATTGTTATAGTGATAAGCATCTATGATTTATAACAGCTTTGTAAGCCAATCTTAAGATGTAAACATTTAATAGATCTAACATACCATTTTAGATAGATTTCCAATCATACAAGCTCTAATATACTTTGAGAAACACGAGCCAGGTCTAATTGTAACTTTCACATCAGCAGGTAATGATGCACATCGCTCCTTTGAAGTGTCTCCTAACTGTGGCTCTCTTGTCTTGCAGATCAGTGTGTGGATAAAGCCAAAGTTGAGGAGAGTGAGCAGAATGCTGCAGAGTACTCCAAAAAGGTGAGACATTAATCACTCCCAACAGCCCCCTCGGTCGGCTGGCTCCCATCAGGAAAGTTTTTCCTCCCTAAGAGCTCCCAGACAAGCTATTGATTTTCCATGCCCTGATCAATACCTGGGTGTGACGCTACATGATCTGTATCAGCATTACAAGAATCAATGCCGATGTACTGATGTATACTTATTTGTGCACAGTGCCGGGACAGAGTTAAAATATGTGCCGGCTCTTTTAATTCTGTTCTGCATTTCAAGCTGGCTCTTCAAGGGGTTCTCCCTTTATCTAACATTTCCTTTTCAGGTAATTACATAGATTAATGGTTGAGAAGGTAGCAATTTCTAAAAATAACTTTTCTTTAGCGCTGATCAAATCTGAATCAATACTCTTCAGTACCAATTTCTTGCCTCAATTGCATTACAGTATACTGTTTTGCTGTATGATGAAAACGTTAGTTGACAGAATATTTATCTCATGCACTGCTGTCAAATGTTTTTTTTTATCAAAGGTTCCCAAATTAAACTTCAATTGTGTCTTTTATTAATTTGATATTGAAAACTTATCATTTGAAACCTTACCTCCTGCTTATGTTTTATGATGTTTTAATGTATCTTAAAGAGCCTCACTTTCCCTGGCTGGCAAAACACCCAGGGGGTCCTGGATGTTTTTTTCCTCAAGAATCCTGTGATAGCAGCCCACCGCCTACCCTGCTGGGCCATTGAAATCATTGTAGCGACATGTCTTGGTTTCTGCAAAGGTTAGATCCATCAACATTAATGAAAGCCATGCCTGACACAAAGACGGAGGACACCAGGGTTTTGGGGCCATGAGAGCTATGAATAGAAATCGGCCAGTGTAAGACAGCGTGTTTTGGTTGCTGTTGATGTGCCCTGTGGCTGCTCTCTGGAGACAATGTGCCGCTCACCAACCTGTGTGTGTGTTTTCATCTATCTCATATGAGCACATACTTGCTTTTCTTTTCTGACAGTTTGATGAGGAGTTCAGTGCACGGCAGGAGGCCCAGGCCGAGTCTCAGAAGAAGGAAGAGAAGATCAAAGAGTTGGAGGGGAAAATCCAGGCCCTGGAGTCCCAGGTAAATCCATACAGAGGAATCCCACTGCTCTGCAAAACAGTTTTGTATTCCCCTAGACATCTTTTAGATATATGTTTTCCAAAAAAAGCACAAAACAGAAAGTACTGCAAATTCTAATATCCAAAAGTTCTTTTGATCACTGTTCTAAGTGGGAAAAAAACACTCATGCAATCTTATATTGGAAAAAACAGGATGTTTATCCTCCAGAGGCAGGGCCGTTTCTAGCTTTTTGGGGGCCCTATGCAAGATGCTGTTTGGGGGCCCTAGTTTTTACAGTTTTTTAACTACAATGGGGGAATTCCGAAGCCTTTAAGATGATCTGTGGAGATGCATCAATCTGTTACACTTTAAGAGGAAAACAGGCTAATTTCACGAAAACCAAGCAATTGAAACTTACAACAAATGATATTAAAAAGGTAAACAATAAGGCTCCTCTATGTCAATGAATGCAAGAGATGCAGCATTTTCTCAACAATGTGACAGCCCAACGATGATTTGGACTTTATTACCCCAAAAACACAAGCCACAGCTTTGCTATCGTTGCAGTTGAGTTGTGTTTATATCCTACATTTTATTTCTAAGCATATAATGCTTCACCGAACACAGGAGGGGGCTTGGCTGTCTACAAATAAAGACCGCTAATTTTAATTAGATTACTACGAATCAGGGAATAGCAAGTTCGAGTCCCACTGCAGTCAGCAGGTCGTTGTGTCCCTGGGCAAGGCACTTCACCCCAAATTGCTCCTGTGGGGATTGTCCACAGTACTGAATGTGTGTAAGTTGCTTTGGATAAAAGCGTCTAACAAATGACATGTAATGTAATGTAATTATCCCCAAATATATTGAGGCTGAACCTGAACTTTCAGCTTGGGGGCCCCCTAGTGGCCCTATGTGGCCCTATGTGTCTGCATAGTCTG
>NW_011369945.1:18540839-18543833 GCF_000735185.1 Notothenia coriiceps
ACACACAGACACACACACTCTCACACACACATACACACACACACACACACACACACACACATACACATACACATACACACACACACACACACACACACACACACACACACACACACACACACACATATATATACACACACACACACACACACACACACAGCAACACAGAGAGACACACACACACACACACACACACACACACACACACACACACACACACACACACACACACACACACACACACACACACACGTACTATGTTTCACATTTAGGGTCGTAAGAGGAAATGTNCAGTAGATGCAGTGTTGCTGGCGTTTAGTGATGGTTGCTTTAACCATTTTCGTATAAATGATTATCCACAGATCAGATGTGTGTCATTGCTGTGGAAGCACTTTGGAAATGATACCACGCGCAGCGGAGCAGGTCACGCGCACCTGACACAATTTGTTGTTTGTATTTTTCGCTACGTTCTCTTTTTTGAATGGTTGCATAACGTTCAACTTCCCCGAAGATCTCGACGCGAAGCCTGAAGGGTAAACACCAGGTTTACTAATCTACCCGCACAATTTGTGCGGTGTCGGAATGTCTCGCTAGTACATTCTTAAAAAAAAAAACACCATTTAATTTCGGGTTAAAATGTGTTGTAACTGCGTTACTGAGAATTGTAACGGGTAATATATTACCCACATTTAATTAGTAATGCGTTACATTACTTCGTTACAGCAAAAAGTAATATATTACTGTAACTCTGTTACTTTTGTAACGCGTTACACCCAACACTGTATATAACTTTATATTGCAAAGGAGGGGGCCGAGTTACGAGCGTCATGTTACCATGCTGTTAACATGCCACGGCAACCTCTCATTCCCCTGATTGGTGGAGAGTTGGCCATATAGGCGGAGCTCCTCGTCACTGACGTCAGACTATTTTCAAATCTGGATCAGTCTGTATCAGATCTGTTCCAGCCCCGTTTTTAGAGATTTGGGTATGGAGGAAAAGAGAGAGGGTTGTGTTTTCTGACACTTGGTGAGTTCGCTGACACACCGGGGACACATATTCATGTATAAAAGACGTACAACGGTGCATTTTGCAAGATAGGTCCCCTTTAATACGAGTTGATTATGGGGCTGTAAGGGCTTCATTAAAAAACAAAAAAGAAGATATCTTCTAAAGTATTCAAGTTCTGTATTAGTAATTCAGAGTTATGTCCCGTTTTTTTTATATAAGGCAGGTGTTCACATAGACCATTCAATTACTACCTTGAGCAATGAACTAAGCAACAGTGTCATCCTCTCAGATGGCTGAAAGAATGTGTTTTGCATCCCAATTCAATCTCAACACAATGTTGTCGAAGGCCATTAACTGAGAATGCAGAACTTTTGAATCAGCTCGAGGACACGCATTCAGTTTGTCCATCAAACATGCCGTGTTATCACTGTCGTTTTGCTGAATATGAATGAAGTGGGAGATAACCATAACCTTTCATCTACTACTTAGAATTCCTGTCAGATATTAAAATACATGCCTGAGTCGCTCCTCTTCACCTTGTTTGTGAACCAACACATTTAATGAGAGTCTTTGTCTGGGATCTTTGGCATTGTAACAAGCAGCCTCCTTGATGTGTCTGTTTGGTTATCACCCAATCGAGTTGAGTGGAGGTTCTGCATGTAAACATAAACAAAGGACATATGAATCACAACAAGTGGAAATCATCAACCGGTTCCCAATCCTTTGCCTTCAACCATTGAAAGCTAGAAAAAAGGAAGCTATTGAATTGGCTCCGGATGTGATGAATAATGTAGCACTGCAGTGGTACAGTGGAGCACTCTGCACCATCCCATTAATAGGTTTTAACAACCTGGCGGTCTTGTAGCTGACCCGGCTCAGCCCCCAGAGGAGCTGGAGGTGTAGTGCACCACTTCCTCTCTCTTTTTCTGTCAGCCTCCCCCGACTGATTACTGAATTTGACTCACCTGATAATGACAGCAAAACTCACAATGTAGTCTCTATTATCCTCAGAGAGCCGATTGAGTTGTTAAGTCAGACATGTACTGTCAAATTCACTGTCATTCAAATGTGTTATCCAAGCAGCCCTACATGAACAGAAAATGGTGGTCAAAAGAGCTTGACTTCTAAGAAAGCAAGACGTGTCATATTCTATCTGATTTAATTCTCTTTGGCTTGTTCTTTGGAGCTACGATATCTCAAAGCCTCAAAACTTTAACCCTTAAAGAAGGAACAAATCCTGTCTTCGCTTCTTTCGAAATGAACGTTTTTTTTAGCAACCATACCCAAAAGTTTCCATCTCTTTTCAATTTCAGCCATACACTATTTAGTTTTCTACAGTCCATAATTGGATGTGTTCTGTAGGAATGACTCCATTAAAATATTACATTTCAGTTGCTGTGGACGACGTTCCCAGCGTCTTTCTTTTGACAATGTTGCACAGAGTGAAATATCAAAGCAAAATGGGTACATTTCTAAAAAACGAAGAGTACAGAGTGAAATCAATGCCCATCACACATCTAAGAGTGTTAAGTTGAAATGTATTTTGCGATGCCAAAAAAGAAGAAAAGGGAAATGGAAGCAGGGTGCACCAACTGTCAGTGAAGCTGTGCCTTGTTCCTTTCATGCCGCAGTCAGTGCTCTACACTGATGTTCTTTTGAAGGTAGATTACATCTTGTTTCAGGTGTATAGGTGCGGTACACTGTGCCTTTAGCACATCACATAGCGTGTTCAGTCATAATGGGAGTAACACAGTGTATTTGTCATTAACTGTGTAAGGGACATCTTTTTTTCCCTGCTTGCCTCTTTTTCTTGCTTTTCTATGTTTTGGTGTACCATACCTGATCATGTGTACTATCGGGTTCTTATTCTATCCTGTCTATCTAACCCACGCCCATGTGTGCCTTTCTGTTGCCCTCTGTGTCTGTCCCATGGTGTGTGTGTGTGTGTGTGTGTGTGTGTGTGTGTGTGTGTGTGTGTGTGTGTG
>NW_011369945.1:18543871-18591028 GCF_000735185.1 Notothenia coriiceps
CCTAACATCTCTCCGTCTCCTCCTCTGAGCCTGTTCCTAATTACGATGTGATGTTTCCCTCCCTGCCCAGCTTTAATATGTAAAGTGTCGACTTTCTGGTGTGTGTGTGTGTGTGTGTGTGTGTGTGTGTGTGTGTGTGTGTGTGTGTGTGTGTGTGTGTGTGTGTGTGTGTGTGTGTGTGTGTGTGTGTGTGTGTGTGTGTGTGTGTGTGTGTGTGTGTGTGTGTGTGTGTGTGTGTGTGTGTGTGTGTGTGTGTGTGTGTGTGTGTGTTGGTTGTTTCTGCACAGTTAACTATTGAAAAAGACAAGCTCACAGAGGCTCAGAGACTCATCAGTGAATCTGAAGCCAAGGTGGGTGTCCTCTTTGCATGTGCAGCCCTGAACACAATCACACTTTTAACAACCTGCAAATACAATTTATCTTTCAAACAAATTATATTGTGGTGCTTCAGATATGTTGTTAGAAAACAAATCTTAAACCCTATATTGAATTGATTTGTTGTCCTATCTGTTTTCCTTTGTGTGCTTCTCTACATATCAAGCAAACAATTTAAATATATATATATCACCTATCAATTTGATTATAAATGATCTACTGTAACAGCAAATTTAAAAAGTTCAAACTGAAATGCAATAACATTAACACTGAATTGATACAACACTTGAATGACCGCATGATTCTTAAAATAACTAATTCGTAAAATTAGCCAGGAATAAAAAGTTTTTATTAAAATGAATAATATATTAAACTCCTTTTGTAGTTTTTACCTACAAACAATTATTGTTTGTTCAATGCAAGTTTCCTAAGTAAACACTTTGTGATTGAAATCCCCTATCAGAGATGAGATTGGGGCATAGCTTTAATCACATATAATTCACAGTTAATTACCTGCCATGCTGGCCTCGCAATTGAGTCCAGAAGACTAAGAATCCAAATTGGATGGGTTACATTTCATATTAGCCGCAATTTATACTTAACAAAGAGCTCCAGATGGGCTCTGCAAAAGTATGAAGAGCCAAAAAGCATCAAAGAGAACCTTCACAAGCTGGCGAGAAACACAACATCAAACATGCAGAATCATAGAGTAATTAGAAATAAAATGTTCGAATAAACATATTTCTATACTATGTCTTTGTCGTAATGTTTCTGTATTTCATCAATACATAATCATATTTTTTTTCATATTGTATTTAAACATTAATCTTCCTATACCGTATATTGTACTTTAGTTTATTAATTCAGAACAAGACACATGTAGGTTATGGACATACAGTACATATTACATGCAATACATGTTTGAGCATTTTGATAACAACGCAACACAAAACGTCTGATGTTCTCCAATATGACCTCAGTTTAAAATAGCTGTTTTATTTGAGTCCAAAGACACAATTATTATACACTTTACAACGTAGGCATATCATTTTTATTAGATGTTTGTTTTAGTATCTTAGAAATAGGAAGCCAGTAGCGATGATATTTGATCCTCAGGGTTCTGTGAAACACTGGGCTTAATATTATGAGAGAGAGGGAGAGAGAGAGATAAGGAGAGAGATAGAGAGAGAGAGAGAGAGAGAGAGAGAGAGAGAGAGACTCAGAGGGCCTCTCAGTTTGGAAACAACTGCGCTCCAATTTAGCAGCTAATTTGCTTTCATTCTCTCATATTAATCTTAAAAGAGGAAACGGGCCACGAAAGGCTTGAGATTGACAGACATGTAATCATTGATGTTGATTTTCTTGGGCAATCTGTGTAAGAAGCTCCCTTTTTAATTTTGGCCCTAATAAAAAAATCAGCCAGTGCCATTATGTAATGAAACACAACGTAATGTCTCTAAATATGAAGCCAATCACATGTTAGGCACACAATCAAGTGACTGGGGCTAACGCAGGCTGTGGGGAATTGGTTTTGGAAATGAGAAGTGCAAGTGGGAACGCTATTTGTTTAAAGCTGGCATCTAATCAGCTCCAAAGATCAAACTCTGTCTTAGCCCGGGTGTCAGTAATTGTTGTATTTGCATAACTTTTTTCTCTATAACATTTTTCTACTGGCATAATCACTGACTACCTGTGTATGTGGTTTGTGTGATAGTGCATACATGTCAAAGGACTGAAAGAGTCTGTCTTATCAGTCTGTGCTGTAATTACACCCCTGTCTACTGTTTAATAGCCTGCCATTGTGAGGACTTATAATGAAGACTTGATGGGAAAGCAACATTCTTATCTTTTGTAAATTATAACAGCAGTAGATTAAAGCTTTTTCATACATTTGACTATTTGCATTGATATCCAGTGAGATTAATGAACACAACCCTTTAACCAATGCATAACTCTCCATATAAAGCAGCGTAATGGAAGGTAGCGTTCCAGTAATGTTATTCTAAAATTAGCTTAACTAGTTGTTTTTAATATCAGTGGCCTGAATTGAATCATAGTGTGAGTTTTGCCTTCAATGGACAACTGAAGTGCAGCATATCTGTTTTCATGTGGTTATGTGATTGATAATGAATAATTATATGACTGCTTCAGAGAACTATTGCTTTTTACAATCACTACGAGTTGAGTGTTTTATTCAAGCACTAGCTTAAGTACTGTATTGGCTAAATATCCCGGGTTCAACAATATAAGCCAAACACACTTATTAAAACACTTAAAAAAACAATTGTCCTAATTTATAAAAGCAACATTATAAAATCACATTTTTCTTTATGTACAAGGACTTGCCACATAAATGATTGTGTCAAATTGATAAAGGATCTTTTAAATGGAAACTTATGATCAACATTCTTGTGTATGGTTCATAGTTTTTAGCTTAATGCTTGACCAACTAACTTGGCAACCACATACACCAACTCGGTTTTGATCATGATTTCCTTGGTAAATATAATTCTGAGGACAGCATAAGACACGACATGAACTTGGAAGCAGCACAAACCTAGTTATCTTGAAATAAAACTCTGCAGTGAGGTTTTGCTTCATGACACACATCCAGCAGATCGAGGTTTAGATGAAGCGCTTAGCACATCGTTTGATGTTTTGACCATCATTAACCTTTTTACCCTGTATTTGCAGATTGCAGCGGGTCCAACTGCGGCCGGACCCCCACCTCCACCACCTCTTCCAGGGGGTGCAGTGGCCCCCCCACCTCCTCCACCACCTCTACCTGGTGGCTGTTTTCCCCCTCCACCACCTCCTCCTCCTCTCCCTGGTCATGCTTCGATACCACCACCACCACCTCCACCGGGTGGAGGACCTCCACAGCTAGTGTTCCGCTACCTTGCCACCGTTCACCTCCTGCTCTTCATCACGGTCATCAGCTTGTATACTTGGCAACCAGTCCGTAAGGCCAGCTTGATGACAGGCGCAATTGGAGGACCATCGAGCCCCGCCGCCACCCCCTGGCTGTGGACCCCCACCACCTCCACCCTTCTTTGGGGGCCCAGGCGGGCCTCCACCCCCTCCCTCATTGCCTGTCATCAAGCTGCCTTACGGACTGTTGGCCAAGAAAACCTACAAGCCTGAGACCGTGATGAAGAGAGTGAACTGGACCAAGGTACGTAACCTGAGCTCTGAATCTCTGCAACTCATATTCTCACGGTCACTGAGAGGGATTTCAGACTGTAAGGAAGCCATCGTTGACATTAACTACTATCCATTCCTTCACAATCACAAATGCAAACATAGACTTTAGAAAAGTGTTGAACCCTACACTATTAAAAATGCAGAAAAAAGTCTTAGGTCCAAACCAAAACGGTTCTATTCAAATGTACTCTACTAAGGCAATTTAGTCAAGCAGCCGTTCAGCCAAAGGCCACACTGTTCCACACTCAGCACTCATTTCAAAGGATTTAACAGTAAACAGTTTTCATTGCTCAAATGTCCTTGGATTTGCACAATTAGCATACTTAAATGAAACTGGGCTGTGTAACATTCCATCACATTTAAATACAATTTCAACCTGACAATCTCTTGTGTGAGAGCGCTATTTTACCATAGATAATTTAAATATCGCCTCAGGACATCTTAGCATTATTTTAATGGTTATTTGCCGATGCTTGTATGACCTTGCATCTTTGTCTACAATTACTGAAAGCAACCAAAACATCAGACTAGTTCTTTTGAAATCATGGAAGTACTGCACAGTGTACTCATTGGTTTGAACATATTAAATACTTATATAAGAATGATAGTGATTTTTATCATAGCCATCACTTTCTATCACTTCATCACAGTTAAATAAATTAGTATTTTGGAGTTAGAGGGACGATTATTAATAGTCATACAGCAGTTTGAAATATTATGTTACATGGTATGCAAACAGTAAGGAAACCAGACATTTGGTTTCTTAAAACAGGGTATGACTCTTTCTGCTTTGTAATATTTTATTTGACATTTTCTCGGGAAGTATCATCATGGTTTTGGACATATGGTTTGTGTGCATGCAGGGATGTGCACATGCACATTGTGTGGGAGTGTGCAGAGGTTAATCAGTAGGTGCATTGACCTTGCCTCCACAGGAATTGTCGTTTGGTAATGCAAATTAAATTCATAACCACCTGAGGAAAAACAATCTGTGTCTCTCTTGTGTCGATTAAGTGGGACAAGAGTCATCTGTCTTCTCTATGTGTAGCAGATGGAAGTATGGGAGTGCCAGGAGCAACTATGATTTAGTTGTATAAAGAGGAAAGAGAAACAATAGATACTTTTCCTCTCACCTCTTTTCCACTTCACCAGAAAAGGGTGTGAAAAAAGTGGCCTGTTGTATTATCGTTCAAATGTTATGTGGGCATTGCCACACTCAGGGGGCAGCTTCTCAATGGGACACGTTGTAATATTTTCACATTTTAAATTACAGTGCTAGGGATTTGATGGCAGTACATTCTTAGTCAGTAGTACAAGGCCCCCACATGGGAAACAACCAGCTTAGGCATACATTGGGAAATGTCAGCTTTGTTTAAGTGCTGAGTGCATTTTATATTAGCCCGAGTTATTTTTACCCTGCGTGTTCTCCCACATCTGTGTCAGTGATTCCCACTGAAAGTTATTAGCAAATTACTGTGGGACTGTCAAAATGCCAACATAAACCATTTTTTTCCCGTTGCCATTTCAGCTATTTAATTTAGAATTTGAAAACTATAATTATAATGAAGTGAGTATATTTTATATGCATTCCACATACACAAATAAAATGCATATCATTTAATGAGCTGATTAAGCATATCTGTAAACATGGACATTGGAGGAACAAAAGGCTGCTTGGATGAAATCGGATAAAGTAAATAACATTGTTGTTCAGATCATCTTGAGTCAGGCTAATTGTGAAGAACTATATCCAGCATTAACACATTTCTTCTCTCTAAAATAGATGACATCTTTATTTAGGTCAGGCCCAGTGTGAAACCCCAAGAGTTACAGTGTGCACCGCGCTGAATTTGAAATACCATAAATTAGAATTTCCCCCCAAAAATCCCCAATGAATATTGTATCCAGTCTATTGGTGGTTGTGGAGGACATTCTTAAGAGAAACTGATAAATGATTCATGTTAAACTCTTGTTATATTTAATAAAGTAATAAAGGAAGTCAATATACAAGTGAAATCGATCCCACATGTAGGAACAGAGCTGCTTCATCCTCAGCGGATAGAGTCCTTTGAGTATTCTTCTATTCAGCCCAATGCTGTATTTAAATCAATGTGGGATGAGTATGTTTTGACTCACCTTTTAACGTGGCTATTCAATAATACGACAATATTCTTTACCACTTTTATGATCTTGGAATCCCAATTAACAGAATGGCAGCATTTTAAGCAGCAACAACTTAATGAGCTGTAGAGGTCATGCATTCAAACACATCTCATGGTGTTACACAAAGCAGTTCTTCCAACCACCTCCATTTCTTATTATACATGCATCTGTTGGCCACAATCATTATACTTTCATGTAGCATAGCAAGGGTTTATGATCATGAACCCTTTTTTAAAGGAATTGTTGGTCCAAGTCTTCCTTGAATTGCTTTTTTAAAGGACTATGGGCTTTGACTACCAGTTGTTTTGTGTTATTAAAACAAATTTTGTATTGTAGACAAGTTGCAAATCCAAAATAACCCTCCATTAGGCTATAGTTGTTTCTGGTTGTTTCATTTTGTTACTTCGCCCTTCCACACTCACTCAACTTGTAAGCTAGTTCAATATTTCACTTGTTTCAGCATGAACTATTATGTTTAGTAAAACAAAGGGGAGCTGTTGTAGGTGTAAGAGTTTTGATCAGGAAATATAACTCTGTTTTTCTGAATAGAGGCACGTTGTTATCCACACTCCACTCCAGCTCATGTTGAAATGTTCGTAAGCATTCCATTAAACACCTAATGTTATCGTGAACTCTGAAACACCGTTACACTCATCACCATTTCTATTTGGTTTTGGGAATTATTTCACAGCATCGTATCTCTGTCTGTCTGCATCGCATACATATTGAACTCCCAACTCTTTATGTGCGTGGCTGATTACTTAGATTTTTACGAGGTTAATGGCAGCAGTGAAAGGGGCCAACTGCAGGTCGAAGCCCTTGATAAGAGCTCTTACCATATCACTGAACACAATGTACAGCACATGTTGTGTTACAAAATTAGCAAGTAATAACTGCAACATGTCAGATCATACATGTTTATGTCTGAATCTCTCTGTATACCTACTCTCTACTGAGCAGAGAGTAGGGAATGAACGATGAGGGGAGTGAGGCATCCCTGTGGCCTGCTATCAGCTCTGTGTGTGTAGGTGCCTGGTTGCAGAGGCTTTGCTGTGTCAGGCAAGTCTATGTAGGAGGAGTGTATAAACAGGGTTGCTGATGTTTTGTGTAACCCTAACCCTGAAAAATCACCAATAGCTTTAATGTGAAGGTTTCATTCACAACCTAGCCACATGTCTCCATTTCGGTGGTCCTATTCATGCATTTCTCCATAAAATGAAATAACTTATTTAACCTTGCAGGCTCCAGTTTAGCTTTTTTTTGCCTTTTTTGTTTGTAGTTGTGTTGGCTACTCAGATTCTAAAGATGCTCACACAAGGCCATATGTGTGTCCAAACACACAAAAACACACAAAAACCTCATCTCCAGCGAGAAGAAGTTTTTGAGTGGCAGGTTGCTGGAATGGCGGTCTCTGATTGTGGTGATAATGGAATCCTTGTGTCATTGCAGATAGTGCCTCAGGAAATGGCAGAGAATTGCTTCTGGATCAAAGTCAAAGAAGAGAAGTTTGAGAGTCCTGACCTATTTGCTCAGCTCTCCCAGTGCTTCTCCTCGCAGAGCAAAGGTAAGGAGGCGTCATCTGCCTGCATCTCTTCCTTAATTAATCTACACACACATGCTTCATTTAGCCTCTCAGGCAATAGACGCCAAGCCACTTTCATCTTGTGACACTTTAAGAAGTCATTTTCCTCACTGAAATGTTAATTATCCTAAAACCAAGCACTTTTCCCTCTGCGTTTGAACACCATCTACAGTCTGTATGCTCTCAAGTCAAATATCTGTGCCAATTACGGATAGCATTTCTGTTGCTGCAGTGTTTTTATATGTGTGTGTCTTTGAGAGACAGACATGCAATGTGGCTGCACATTGTGTTTGCTCTTTGTACCCATCGAGGAGTAACAGATCAGTGTTTTTGTGTGCGGATGTGCACAAACTTGAACTTGCACGTATATGTGTGAACCGAGAGCAGTTATGCTTGGTTTGCTTCATGCCTTTTCCAGTCCAGTTGGCCAATTCTGTGCCGGGGAAGACGGGAGGCTTTTTGTGAAGGAAGCTATGGGAGTTTTCTTGTCCCTGCCAGTTGTTTCTCGGATACACAAGCAGGCTACGTAACTCGCTGATGAATAACACAAGCAGCACAGAGCAACTTTGTTTTTGTATGGAAAGGAAATGTGTGTGAAGGCAATTGATGTATTCCTCCCATGACACTGTGAGTGGTTTCCACATATTTGACAGTGTTTGTGTGTTGTATATTCCTCTAATTCGAGCAGCAGTGGGAGGGGAGAAGTCAGTGCCCTGTCAAGCGCACAACAGTCAGATCTGAGCTCTGTCAGGGTGTGTGGACACAACTTTACAGAATGCTCCAACTTCTCCCATATTCCCACCGCCTGTTTGGACACCAGTCAGCCCGCCGGCAGCTTCTTGCTCCGTCTCTCTCCCCGCCTCCGGCTCTACAAACTAGACTCAACTCATTTTTGTTCTGTGACATAAATAGCAACCATTCCTCTGCTGCCGCTAGGTGATTTACCGTCATAATACAGATGGAAGGAGAATGTGGGAAGGAAAGAACAGTTGTTGCGAGGCTAAATGAAGAAGCAGGGATAGGTCTCTCGTGTTTCATTAGAGGATATCTGCCAGACGTTATATATTTCAACACGTGCTCTCTGACATTTCTGAAGTCATTTAAGCAGAGTCCTTTGCAATAACTATTTATTTATCTATTTTTTGGGTCTTTCATTTTAAATGTAGTGTCTGTAACTCAGTAAATCTGTATGTTTGCAAAGCACACCTGCTATAAAATACATTTTCAGATGGAATCCTAAAATGAAATATGACTTAACATTTGGAGTTTCACAGACACACGGCATTAATTCAGCTTTAAATGTCCTTTTCAATTCTTTATTACATTCCCTTTGTCACCCACTGGGGTTTTTGAAAAGCACAATAGATTGTCCATGTTCCCGCTGGCAGAGTAGGAATTCATGATGCAGCATTTCCCACGGGAGTTACCTTCGCTGGATCCCTATCAATTACCCCCGCAGCGACTTCACTGAATCAGCTATTTTCCCTCTATTGTTGAAAGAGAACATGATTTGCTCATGAATGAAAAATGCTGCTTAATGTTTGATATCTACCCCCTCGTCAGTGAAGTTGAAAGTCAATGAGAAGGCCTTTGATGTAGATGGTATTGCAAAAAAGGTGCTAGATCGGATCTTCTTAAAATGAAATAGTAGTTCATTGGTTTTTCTATTTCCTCTGTTTCATGATTCATGCAGTATAATCTTTTAAATACATGCCATTTGAGGATTTAAAAAACGATAAGTGTGCTTCAATATTTAACATTTTCTCTTTAACATTCCTGACTTATTTCTGCTTTGAATATGACTTATTTGAGTAGTGAGGCCCCAAGTGGAGTCTGTTAACTTGTATTGGTTGTTGTGTTGAGCGGTTAGGTGGAGAAACGGTCCTGCACGAATAATTCATGATATCTGGTACTCTCGTTGTAACCACGGACCATAAATCCTTTCTGCTGATTTGACAAACAAGTCAATGGTGAAGACAGACTTAATTTGTCTGCGATATTGCCCCCATTTTTTTTTATCGCACAAACACACACATACGAACGAACGCATGCACACACACACACTTGTTTTTTTATCTAAGCGTCTAAACTTCCATCTTTGCCACATCTAAGACATGGATATTTATAAGTAAAGCACTCTTCAGGGGGACTAGTGTATCGTGAAAGATGAGGCAAGCAGGTGTAAATGCCTTCCCTGCAGAGCTGCCCCCATAAAATGGTGCCAAAAGACGTCTGTTAACTTCACGGACCTAGGCATTCTTGCTTGTTACTTGCATTGTTGAAGAACAACACTTTAGCAGTAAAAGTAAAAAAAGCAAAAAAGAATCACTTTAACAGCCCCCAATTTTCAGAATCTTATTGTGCTCAGAGGCCTCTAAAACAAGACTGTCATCTCCCCTGCTGCTTTTATGAGTCTCACTGTTTAATGAGTTTTCCAAGAAAAGGAAATGATAATCAAGAGCGATTTCGAGCGCGGCTTCAATCTTCTAAAAAGTGGCTTTTTATTAATATATTTTTTGTTGTCATTTATTAAGTGATAGTTATTTGGCCTGATTGGGAATTCATCTCATCTGTCAATTATTATTAAGTGTGAAGGCCACTGACATGTCACTGATTAAATAATACTGGCAACGTCCACTTGTAGCCTAACTCGGGGCGACAGAGGCAACAACATGTCTTTAAAAAAAAAAAACTGTTTTACCAGCTACTTGAAATGTGCATAATAAAAAACTGTATGTAACAGACATTGTGGCAAGTGGCAGTGAAACATTCATATTTCATATTTAAGAAAATTATTTTTTTGTAATGCTAATTGAAATTCCTTATTAACTTCATACAGATCATACAACCTGTAAATTCATTTCATACGTTTCAACTTGGTTGATTTTGTGGGGTAAAATTACCAGCGTTGGTATGATTCTAATTTACTGCTTCTTTACAATATATAATTATAAATAGTTCTGTTAAAACATCATAAAACAACTGCATTTATTTAGTTGCCTCTGACGGCTGCTCAGCTTATTTTATCCATCTCTAATTTTGACTATTTTAAAATGGATTTGTTGTCCACAATGTATCATTATCAGGTAAAATAACCACATTATATGCTTCCAATGCTTGTTCACATATTTAATAATCAGACAAAGTCAAGTGTATGTACTCCGTGGGAAATATAGGCGCGTGAGAATTTCCTTGTGAGTTGAAATTGTGATACACTTAAACCTGCACCTTATTCATTTATGTCAAGGAAAGTATTCCACCTTTAGCACCATTAAGTGTTTTGTGATCGGAAAATTGTGACCACCGAGCGATCTCTTATGAGAAACACACAACTCCTGCTCACCACCTCAATTTTCACATCGTTTGAACTTGAATACATCACATTGAATAGACACTGCAGATCAACCTGTCAATGTCATAGTTATTTTATCTCACATAAAAACAAAGTTTTTCCCTCACTTGGCTTTTCTCTCTTTCTTTACCCTCTTCTCCGTTGACTTGGCTCTCCTTTTTTCCTCTTACCCTCATCTCCCTTCAGTTCGCTTTATCAATCACTGGGCTGTGCCTTTGTATGGCTCTTGGGATCAAATCAGATTCACTTCGGGATTGAATGTGTGTAGCCATGGCCTGCTGCATTTGAAAGGCAATTCGTTCAGCTGGAACTTTGCAGTTCAATTTGAAACAAGATTGATGTTGGCAAACTTCACACCCTCTTTCTTCCAAAATGTTTCCTCCATTGCACGCACCAATTGCTGACGGACTAAGGGCCTGTGCCACCTTGTAATGGTGATGTCTGGGCTTTTCAGGAACAACACAATGAAAGAGAGAAGTTACTAAACATCAACTGAAATCCCTGAGTATACTGTATTTTTCAATTTACAATAACACCAACAATATTTCAAAAATATGAAACCATTACTTACAATTATGTTACAGTCAGGTAAATACATATATTCGTAAATATTCACGTTTAATATCTTTAAGCTTTCATTAACGGTTCTATTGGTGTTGCGTAGCAAAGTGCTTTTTCACAATTTATGGTTTAAAAGTCAACAACACTTATATTTCTGCACAGGGACAAAGGCCTAATGAAGATGTATGCACATCCTGAAGGAGGAATCAGAGCATTCCTCCCCTCTGAGCTGGGTCATTGGGACTTTTTCTTTCCCAGCATGCCTCTGTGTTAATGATGCTGGCTAATGAACATTCTTAGCCAAGTGCTTGTGGTGAATAAGGCCGGAGGGGACGGGGAGAAGTGTTACCAAACCACACTGCACCTTTAAAAATAAATCAAAACATTGGTTGAGAGGTAGAAAGAGAGCTGTGAAATAATGGCTTAATATTGAATAACAAGGGAGTTCTTTGCCTGAAGTATTGTAGGCATAATTTAGCTAATCATGTTTCACTGATGTATGAAAATGAAACACAGCAAGTGCATTTCATTTCAATGTATTACTACGCCCTCATGTTCAGTGGAGAAAAATCCTCCAACATGTGTTGTGCCTGTACGGAAAGGTCAGCCCTGGAAAGGTAGTTTGGTAAAACCTTTTCCGCAAGTGATGGCTGCAGTCAACCACCCCCTCATCACATGGTATTTGATCAAATCCCTCAGGAGATCTCCTCACTCTGACACCCATTTACCTTCACTTCAATCTCTAGAACTCAACCCACACACACATCCTCTCCCCACCCATCCAATGTGGTGTGCACACCAGCACATTCTCAATCCTTGCTCCAAAGCCCCAGCAGCAGGGCGGTAATGACCCTGCCACAATGGCAGTAATGATGGAATCAGTGGGGGGTTTATCTGGCTCCTGACTGCCCTTAATAAGTCCCCTAATAACTCTGTTAGCGTCAGGGCTGACCCGGCCACCAGATCAAACACACTCGCGCATGGCCGGCCACCACCCATGACACTCGGTGACCTCTCAGTCAGGCAGGGAAACTGTTGATGACCAGCCCACTGTCACATTGTGTGCCTGGAGCTCCACAGTGTGTATTCAACACAAGTCTATGGACACAAGTTTTGGCTCACAGAATGTTGTAGCAACATTAAGTGCCACTCAGAATATTTTAATCCTGTTAAGCTGTATTCATTCACTAACAATATGTCTTGTTGATGGAAAAGCTTGTTGCTCTTGAATGGAAACTATCCCAAGACTACAGTTGGAGCTCTGCCTCCTCAGATAGTCTCAATGTAATAAAGGCTTTTGTCTAATGAGTTTAAGCTTAACTCAAGACACTGCAGACCACTGTGGAATAGGCTTCCTTGTATTAATAGCGTGTGTACAACGATAAGCTTTTGATACGTTCTATATCAAAGTCATGTTTCCCTGGAGAACAAGGCTGTTTATTACTGATTCTGTTAATTGAGAGGAGGGAGTATCTGGCGAGGCAGCTTCCTCTGCATCTTTACTGTGGCCTTTCCTTTCTTTCTTCTCCTGACATCGCTCCCTTTCTCTGCCCTTTTCTCATTCTCCTCAAATCATCTCTTTGGACATGACAGTGTCCAGTGGCCAGCCTTGTAGATAAACACCTTCACTCTCAACTCACTCTCTCTGCACTCTGTTTAACAGATTCCACAAACAAGATCAGAATTGGCATTTTACCACATCCTCATTTTGTAAACTGTCATCAGTGCCTCTGAGTGGACTGATGCTTCCCTTTGGAGAATTGCTTTGATGACCCAAGACCTTTCCTCACACCAGTAAACGATGCATTCTGGAATACATGTCCATTATTACTCGAAGCGAACCAAAGAGGAAATATCCCAAGGAGGAAATATCCCCTCGCACATAAGCCTTTCTTATCGTAGAAAAGAAAGGCCTCAAACGGTACCATTTTCCACATTTTAGAAGATGAGACATTAATCGCTGGCTCAGGCAGAAGACATTTGTCTCACTAAAACACAAAACACCCTGATGTACATTTCTCTCTGTTTGGGGCAGCCAGCCCACAGTGAATATGTCTGGGTCAGCCATTTTCCTTGCTCATCCCTGCACATTTTTAATATATCACATATGAATGGAAATTAGGCCCTTAAATATTAATGACAAGTAATTGGTTTATTGTAGGAGACTATATTATGTGCGTGTGCATCTGTGTCTCTGAGAGGGAGGGAGGGAGGGAGGGAGGGAGGGCGAGAGGGCGAGAGATATTTCCTCTCGTTCCTACTTCATATTGCCTGGCTGTGATGTCCCACTGATTTTAATCTTCTCTTCTCAGATGAGAGCCATTCTGGCTATCACAGTGCACTTTAACTTTAGCCCTCTGAATATTAGCTTTCTTTGATACCTGCCGCTTACAACCTCCCAAGCCTACACCCTGCTAACTTTGATGTGCCTTCAGGTACACCGTTATGTTCATCACAATCTGTCTCTTCAAAAATAAATATCCCCCTTGCATCTAAATATTTTATTTTTCTCCATGCTGGCAAACCTCATTTCAGCCGTTTGGGATATATCAATCTTTCAAAGCTGTCTTTTTAATCTTAGTCTCTACTGGCCCTCCTCAGTTTGTCTCGTAACGTATCAACAATATATTTAAGAAATCCCATTTCCTTAGCCTTTTTTTTTATTTTTGTGACTGTTTCATGAGAATATTCTGCATTGCCATCCGTGTGGAACTGTTCTGTCAACAATACTTAGTGTTCGTATACTGAACACCATTAAGTCTGAAAAAAGGACAACTTTGTGAGTCAAACAAAACACACAAAGATGTTTTATTTTGGGGAATTTAATCCTGAATTCATTATTTAAACACATAATTCATTTTGATAGTTAACTGTTAAACTTCCTTTTATCTCTGGGTCTGTCACATCTTATTTCTGCATTCACATCATGACTAACAGTATTTTCAATAACTTCCTCCTTCGTTTGCATTCCATGACATTTACCAGAAATTGTATTTTGTTATATCTTGCTTTTTAACTACGATCTTCCCCAAAATAAACCGCAGAACATAAACCTGTTACAGTGCAATATCAGTCAGTACATTTAAGTGAACAAAAGGCAGCATGTGGTTAGGTGACATGTGTGTGTATCTGTGTGTGTGTTCTCGTGAAGTAAACATTTATTGTCTCTGTGTCTGCCTAATTGAGTGATAAGTTGCTTATTATCAGTGGGACTTGCGTTTAAAAAGAAGACAATGTCAGCGCTGTCACCGGAGCTTTTCATATGGAAAAAACCTCTAGCGGAGCTTCATTAACTCGCCCCATGATCCCAGACTGCAGAGTATGGAGTGCATATCTAATCCAGCTTATAAATATGAGTACAAGAGACGTATAGGGAATACTTGATGTGTTTATCACTGTGTGATAGTCGTGCTGTACTGGATTGGCCATGTTTGGGTAATGCACAAAAGGATCAGAAAGTCTGTTAAAAGTGTTGCTTTCATTAGATCTTTGTCATTTACAAGAGATATTATTTATAGAAAAAAAGGTTAATTAATGAATGTGTCATTATTAACAGAAAGACACATTCTTCATACATTTATAGTGGCATATTATTTCAGTGACACTCGAGATTCTATTAGCAACTTCTACAGCTTTGTTTTCGCTCTTCTTTCCAGGTATTAATTTCAGGGGCTGATAGCTTTGCCTCCACTTTAGCAATGGTTGGTATGTTTTTTCTCTGATAGGACTGTAGACATCGTTTGTTTTTCAAGCTGTTACAACTCAACCACCCGCTGTATTTCATAATCTCCTCCTAAATGAGTTCGAACACAAACTATGTCGGCCACGCAGTTAACAGAATTCATCACTTGTAATTGCACACGTTTTACTAGTATCTCAGTCTTCCACCTGTTGTCTATCTCTCTAAATGTCTTTGAATACGGCTTACTGTTAACTCCATGATTCCCATACAGATACAAAAACACAAGCCGCGTCTCTACACTGGCTGACAGAAAGCCTGGCAGTGCACAGAAGCCCACTGAGTTTGTTACATGGCATTAAGTTTAATTTGTCTTTTGTGGAATTGGTTTGTGACTTCAAGTGGGCCAGGGGGTGACACTCCACAGCCAATCTGGCTGGAAAGAGACAGAGAGGAGACAGAGCAGAACTGGAGGGAGAGAACAAGCGTGATGTCACATGCAGGATGTGTAAACAATCAGAGTCCTGCGTGTTCAAGATGGTGTCTCCTTGAATATAAACAATCATGACTTCTCATGCCACAGCAAGGTAAATGACTGCACAGAAGGATAAGTGAGAGTAAGGCAGACAGAGCAGCCAGATTGCAGACTGTGATCCACATTCATCTGAAATTGGAAAACACTAACAAAAATAACAACAAAACAATGAAAACAATGACACTTAAGGCAAATTGTTAAAGATGGGATACTCACATTTCAAAAAGTAATGACTTTTTAACTGCCTAAGTGTGCTTTTGTAGATTATGATTTATTGCTGTTTTTGCATAATATGCAGGGAGATAAAACACATTATTCAAAAGCTAATAAAACATACTAAAAGGCTTCAGCTATTCAGAGACAGCTAACTTAGCAATATGCTAATGTGGCTTTTTCTTGTTTGATTTGGTGGTGAATATTTCATTGCTGATGTAATTCCAGTTTTGCAGCAGATCTTTAAGTACCATTCAGCATTCTGGGTGTCTTTGTTCATTTATAATAACATATTTCAATCTGCAAACAACCAATGAAGGCAGTCTTTTTTTCTGTTTTTGTTGGGAGAATACTACATTTTATTTTATGAATATTAGAACGGCAGTTAGCTGATAGTGGGTAAATAAATAGTGGGTACGCCGGATAGTCAGTGTGACGGATTAATAAAACACAGCTTAAAAACACATGATAATAAATCTGCTAAAACAAAAAATCCCCCCAAGAGAGACAAAGCAAGGATCTAGTCCTAGAATAAAGAAGAGAATGTTCAGCTCAGATGTGCCACTTCTGAATATCCAATATGACAGACATGTTATAGAAGCTTTGCCTGGACTCTTCCCCTCAAGAACACTGAGTACCATCTCTGCTTTAAAGGCATACACCCTGTCCATAGCCGTCTTCTCCATTTCTCCCCCGGAAACATATATTGGTACGGTTCTGCTTTTCCTTTTATTCATTTTCCCTTTCTTGTGCTTACTTCCCCGTCCTCCCACCCTATCTCATTCTGTACTCGTCGCCGTGTTTCCCTCCCTGTCATCTCCCTTGAACTTTGAGTCAGAATCTTTTCTTCCTTTTTCTCTCATCATTGTCTTGCTGCAGTATCCACAGCATACATATTGTACATGCATGAACGCGAGTCTCATTCTGTGTTTACCATCTCGGTATGAGTTTTTGAAACTGCTCTTATTTTTTTTTTAAATAAATAAAAGTTTACTTATCCGCTTCAGGATTCTGAAGGATTGCAAAATATCGATTTTCAAAACTCCTAATAAGGAATCTGCTCATCAAACATGTTATTTTTCTCCATATGCAATACTTTCTTTAGTCGGTCTCCTTGTGCCTCCTCTAAAGGAGATGAATAACAGAATGATAATTTAACATTTGATGAGTCTAATCAAGGGAACAAGGCAGAAAGCTTTGTGCAGAAGAAATAATAGATACCTCACAATGCTGTGTGTCTTTCATTGTTGCAATGCAGAAGCCTTGAGGGGGAAGACTTTCTCTGAATTGCAGCATTTGCAGATTGGTTCCTTCTTTGTCCTCTCTTTTTGGCCATGTTTTATTAAACACACCGTATACTGTGAAACACAATCTAAAGCTGCACTGTGATAAATGTGAAAAGGACTGAAGAAGCGTACGTCGTTATTGTAAAGTTTGTTTTTGTGCTTCTTGTTTTGCCTTTGGTCTGAACTTTTAACGTATAAACAAACAGAAAATTCCCAAATTCTGAGATTGCCTGGTCCAGCTCTGAAGCCAGACTCGGGACACGTTGAGCTTGGTCTTTCCGTGGTGTTGCGCTTCTATTGCACTCACAAGCAAATGGAAACTATCAGTTACACTTCAGGGTAGAGACAGGCTTTTATATTTGATTTAACTGCATGCATAAGAACACTAAAGCCACCTGTAATGCTTCATCAAATAATCAAGATTGTTTCCTCAAATATTCACTTTGCTGTCATTAAAATCCACACTAGACGGGCAGCGCACGGAGCAATGTATTCCAGCAGGTATTTCATCATCACCACATTCTGTCTTGACCTCTGAACCCAGTTGCTCATCTCCAAAAGAGGGCTGACGGATGTCAAGTCTGTGGATAAATGCTTCACTGCATGGAGAGTACAGGTGGATGGAGACTGTTAAGTCGGGAAGCCGGTGGTTTTAAAGACTAGACAGATTACTTTGACTGTGCGGATTTGCATTAAGGTGTTTCTGCTCTCCTGGCCTTTCTTTCCACTTCTCTAGCTCACTTCCAATCCATCTCTGGCTGAGGTAAAGCAGCTTATTAACCTTTCTGAGGCCACAGGCATACCCAGGATAGAAAGACACCGCAGACGTACTGTGTAAGACAAATTAACCTTAGAGGATTGATACGCCTTGATTTTTATTGTAATCACACTAAGCAGCGAAACACATTGGGCATTTTACTACTGATGCAAATCTGAATAACACATTACGTTTTTGTATTAAAGTTCAGCCATACTGAAATGGAGATTTCAGCTGGAATAATGTTATGTTTCAGTCCACACACAAGAACGAAATTCGAAGTGTGGACTGACATGTAATTCCAATTTAGTTATCATGTTAAGTTAAAAAAACATGTGTACTGTGCTGATAGTGCTGTTAGTTTGTTATTGCTGTGTCTTTGTTTATTAGTAAAACATGTTCACCCTCTACATTGCTGTTGCATCACTGAGATACACCTCTCTGTGCAAGTGATGTCCCTTTTATAAGCCACTGCACAGATGGGTTTAAAACACATTTCAATATTGCACAGCATGAACTGTTGTCTTTAGCAACACAAATACAATGAATACGCACTTGTACACGCATTCACCCACATCTCTATAATGGTGTGTGCAAATGTCCAGGCGTTTCATTATAGAGGTATTGCCTTGTCTCACTGCTAACCTGTGCCAATTCATCTTGGGCAATGTCTTCCATGCAAATGCTATACATCTTTTACAAATGTAATACAGCTGTATCTGTAATTGACTATCAATAATTGGCGTGAAAGCCCCCCTGTGATGCAATTAGATGTCCCGCGGTGAGGGTGAAAGCGTTGGAGAGAACGGTGCAAAAGGGTCACCTTGTAGCCCATTACTCTGCCCCTGACATTGGTAGTCCACCCTACAGGAAGCTGCTATAGGACATAAAACATTCAGATCACAATGCTCTTCCTTTGTGCTCCCTAAAGCAGTAGAATTAGAGAAAAACGAATTGTAGCATTTGGTTTTTAGTTTATGTTTCCTCAGCTTTCCCTCGTTGTAACACATGCAGCAGAGAGTAATGAGCATGGATAACAGACGGACAAGAGGGCCAGGGAAAATACTCTAGGGTTAATTTGTTGCGTGCCACGGTTGCATTTTGCTTTACTTTACTGGCAGAACCCAACGCTCGCACATTGGTGAAGCAAAGGTTTGTGTCAGGATGTGATGAGCGAGCAGTGTAGTGGATGACTAAGCAGGGCACAGAAACCACCCGGGCCCGTGAATCCCTCTCTACATCTGAGGCTCGGTTTGTTCATTAAAGGTGTAGGGGGCGTTTTGACCTCAGGCAAGTCTCAAATGACCCCCCCCCTCTCTCTGAAAATGCTTCATTAGCTTTGATTTTCCCAGACCGGGCTGCCTCACTTAATCTGCACTTCTATTTACTCCACCAAAATTGTGTACATAGTGTGTTTGTGTTTGTGTGTGTGCTGGTGCGTGCACGTATTTGTATGTGTGTTAATGAGGGCTCCTGGTGGTGTGTAATTAACACAACAGCAAATGTCCCCAAAGGGTAAGATTAACGTTGAACACATTAGACACAATGGAGCCCGGGAGAGACTTTTTTTTTTTTGGCAATTAAATGTTTTGTGTGTGTGTCTGTGTAAGTCAGACCATAACTCATGTTTGTATAACTGTTCTGCTGCCACTTGTGTCTTCATACACACACACACACAAGAACACACGGCCAGACAAAGCCAGCAGTCCCTCTGGATTTGCGGGCTCCTCACATGCAGCCTGGCAGGATTCTTTCTTTCCTTCCTCTTCCGAACGCCTCCTCCACACAACCTGGTCCAACAAAGATAAACACATGCTGGGTAGATTATTAGAGAAGTACCAAGGGCCCCACAGCAGAGCAGCCAGTGCTCCATTGTGCTCCCAACGTGGTGGTACCTTGTAGAATCCGATGCAGTCTCCCCCAGGGTGTTCTGATACATACTTAGACACAGGTGGGCGCTGATACCAGCATGGGAGCTACAACAGACTCCAATGACATTTCATTGTCAAAGGAAACTACCGTTACATTGTTTCTGCTAATGGCATGGCTGGTGGTGTGGTTGCTCTCGGAGCTTGAAAGGATTTGAACAGTTACAGTTTATAACTGATGTATTATACATATAATGTATATAGTATACACATTATCTTTTTTCAACAACAATGCTGAAACTGTTCACGGATTCCTGTGGTGATTAGTAAATAAATATTTTAGACATCAACTGCACGATGTACTAAGCGACTGAGATAATTGAGTGTTTGAACGGCCTTCATTAACTAAGCACTTACAATGGCCATCTTCCTCTGCCCTTTTGAACCAAACATCCTTCAACAGCAAGTCTCAACCAAAAACTCATGAAAAAGCTTTTAATATCAAAGCAACAAATTATTTCCAGAAGAATATGTTATATTAAAAATATATATATATATTCCTTCCTATATATCTATAGGAAGATAGATAACATTGGGAGGGATGAAACCCTCTTTAATGCTCACACATGCAGAGCACTCAGCACACAGTGACATTTGTTCTCTGCTTTTAACCCATCCAGTATCAGGAGTCTAGTACTAGGAGCAGTGGGCAGCTATTGTACAGCGAGCAATGGGAGTGAGTGGGGAAGGGGGATGTCCGGTGCCTTGCGCAAGGGCACCACGGCAGGGCACGAGGTGAACTGGGACCTCTCCAAGTAGAAGTCCACACTCCATATTTAGGTCTGGTCGGGGACTTGAACCAGCGACCCTACGGCTCACAGTCCAAGCCCCTACTGACTGAGCCACTGCCGGAAAGATACAAACATTATATTTATGGTTAGTACAAGTTGGCTTTTGTGTCAAAGAAACCTTGAGTGTAATGATGAGATCCTATTTTTGAATGTACACCGTGCCCACTACCATGTGTATCTTACCCTGGTTCATGAGCAAACACATTCATTTTCAGAGAGAAACAAAGTGGATTTCGGTTAAAATAATACATTCTTGCGCATCAGGAAGCAAAACAAGCTCTCATGTAGAGACCTTCTTTCTTTCTCTCTTTTTTCTTATCAGTATCAGAATTCCTTTATTCGTCCCACCAAAGATGAAATGTTCGTTGTTACAGCAAAGCATAAATAGCGACAAAGACAATAGAACATTATTATATAAAAAAAGGCATGCACATAGTTTTTAAAATAAATAATATAATATTCTACACAACATTCCTACTGAAGAAATGTCTTACTATTACTGTTTCGTAATCTTTTTGTATTATTACACTACTTTATTCATTTATTCATTATGGATATGAATCACTTAATTTATGTTCATACTTCTATTTTTTGTTTTATGCAGCAAAAAAAACATAATTGTATTGAGTAGTGGGAGAGAATAAGTGAATGCAAGGGAGGGTGTGTGTTTGACTTAGCACAAGAAAAGAAGACATTATATGAGTGTGAGAAGAGAGACATCGGCTTGCTCACACGAAAGAGATGTTTTAAGAAGTAGTATTCTTTGAGATGAAGGGAGTGATAAATACACCGGTGGAAGCTGTTATTGCTGCTAAGGAAAGTGATAACATTTCTCAGTGGAGGATTTGTGCATACAGGGCCACACTTCCGTCAACCTTATTGGATCAGGAGTGAGCTGTGAGATTTCTAAATTATCTTCCTTCACTGGCACCGAGGCATTACTCTGTTATTACACTGTTATTTAGTTGATTCCATTGAGATGTATCTGGGAAAACTGTTTGATTTTTTAAATTAGCCAAAGGTTAATTGGCAGTGTGTTCAGAAGACAGTATTTAGACACACATGCACCCCTGACATTAATGTTGCGCTGTTATACACCGCTAGGAAATACACACACACTCGGACGCACACAGGGGCCTCGACAGGCTGCTCGAGCAACTATTATTGTTCTGTCTGTTGCAATTAGGAAAAACATGCCGTCAAACCAACAGTCAACATTGGCTCACTGGTGACTGACTTTTCCTCCACTGAATGTGGCTTGATTTCAGTGTCCTCCAGCTCACGGTAAATAAGCCCCGAATTATGTGACGCATTCTCACTAGAACATATGAATAGCACTTTATTAGCAGTACCGCAATTCAAAGTCTCTAAAGCGGCTAATTGCTGATCAGAGCTGGCAGGTCAAGGGTATATTGCTACTTTCCAACAATCATCACTGAACGAGCTGCCAAACCTGGAGGAAACGTATTCCTGCTCTCTGGTGCTAGACCAAGTCAGCACAACATTCTGTCACCTGCAACACGCAGATGTGTTATCTCACAGCTCTTTGGGAAAAGAGCACCATACACATGCAGAGAGAGGTGTTGATGTTTATTTAGCCCAGCAGGAAAAGTGTTGGCAATTAATGTTAAAAATAAGGGCAAATACCAATCGCAAGTATCAAGAGACAAATTTCGTTTTTCTCGCATTCTCTGGGAAACAGCCAAGAAACCCACATAATGTATGATGCTATTAAACTAATGGGGAAAAACAATAATATATTTTCTGAATCAAATGTTTATAGTTTTTCTTTGATGAATAATAAATGCTTTTTATTTTTATTTTAGTTGGTCGTGATTTACATTCTTCCAACAAATAAAATCATTAAATTACCAATCTTTTTAACAGTAATTTATTGGACACATTGAGTTTATGATATAATTAAATCATTATAATACTATTTATGACTTGCAGAAAACTGCATTTTGTTTACTGAACCTATATTTATCGTCATTGTTGAGATATGACCTACTGCAGAAACACAACCGTAGATTTTAACCATTTCTATCTCTTCCCGGGACTAAATCTTCACTTGGCGAGCATTAAACATCGAGTAAATATAAACTTAGAATCAAATGAAATGCAACCACTTTCATCTCCCAGTTAACAAAGCCTTTTTGTTATCTAACACGTCGCGCCTGGTTATTGACTAGTTCTTAGAAACTGCAAGTTTTCAACTAACATTTGTATTTTTTTGTTAAAATAATTTGACCTTGAAATATAAACAAGATGAAAGGAATAAACTAGAAATTTGATAATTCTCTAAATGTATATATTGTATGTGTATGATAACATTCACCATTATCAACCTATATGCTTAATATACCTTAGCTTTGGTAATGATATACCTCATTATTTGCTTATTCCCTTTCCACTTTAAATGAAACATGTTAGTCCTGGGCATGCCGTAGTCCCTGTTTTTCTTGTGAGGATACTTTATTCACATTACATGCTATCATTCCACATGAGGTGCCGTTATCAGAGTCTTTCTGCCAGTAGGGGGCACTGTGATACAGGCCAATAACCCAAGCCTCTCTCAGGTTTGAATCTGTGGATAATGCAGGGAAGAACACTTCCTCTCACAGCCTCATCGAGATTTTGAAATCACCGACATACCTAATACAAGCCAACAAAACGGATCACACAGCGAGGGGTTTCTGTATATTGTGACAGGGAACAATCTCCAGAATCGATGCGAACTGGTTTTCTGAAGGAGTGCCAGAATATTAACTTTCACATGTTTCATTTCCCAGAGGAATAAGTGTATTTCAATGCTGCGGACAATCTGTTTTTTATCAGTTAAAGGCTCGTGTCAAGACCAGTTGAACCTTTTCTCTCAGGAGCTTGTGCCCTCAAGAGCGTGAGTTTAGTGTTGGATGTCATTGAGAAGATTAAGTGTTTTTGGCAAAGGAATGTTCACTGCTTTGCTTTATGAGTGTAGACAGCTTAGAAAAACAGTTAGCTGAAGGAAAGGCCAAAGTCTTCATCTCAGATATAGTTTTTATATCTTGAAATGTTGAAAGGTTATGTCATACATAGAAGAAAAAAACATGTTATGAGGAACCCATGAGGTGAATTTATTTTATAAAATAACATTTGTATTCATTGCTTTTTTTGTTGGCTTTGTTGCAGTGTACATGATTGATGTACACAATAATGATTATTTGTATGTGTATGTCCCTTGTGCCTAATGTTGGAATCCAGGTATAGCATACACACTGTGGACAGTTGACTGTATTCATAAAACACATTGCTTGAACAATTGATATCATCTGAAACATTCAACAGGATCATGCCTTGTCAATATACACACGGTCAACCTGAATCAGCCTTTTCACTTAATTGAAATCTGAGAAATATAAAGCATATAGTCTATATTTCTGTCACTGATCCTTTTCCTATCTAATAATATCTTCATCCAGTGTTTAGACTGAATTGTGACACACTTACTGCACATAAACTATCATGTGTCTGTACTCTCTTATGGACACATTATAACAATAGAGACACTATTTCTAAATTACCTCAGACTTATTTTCCAATTATAACTGAAATGCAGCTGTTGTCTTACATATACATCTGGAGTGAAAACAAAATGGCAGATTTGTGAGTCTATCTCTACTGGGATCACCACATAATTGAACATTCAACTTGAACATGTACTTGAGTTTTGCTTTCATACTGCCCTTCATGTTAAAGTACTTTTTGATAAAAGAGACATTGTAAGTGCACTTGGCTGCCTTTACCTTGAGTTTTCAATTACATGTTTTATCTGCCACCTGCAATGGTCGCAAGTCTTCTGCTTTATTTGTTTTGTGTGAGCTAGGTCGGTAAATATATTTCAGAAAAAAAAACGGTTATTATAGTTGACACTTTGTACATTATTAAAACAAACTATCTCAACAAAAAAAATATCCCTTTCAGGTAACAGCAGCCTTTACACAAGCTGGGGACCTGACAACTGTGGGTACTTAGAATAACTATATGTGTTGATTGCATTCATATAATGTTTATGTTAATTATGATCATGTTGGAGGAGTGGCTATGTGGGGAAGGGGACGCGCTTTCATTGTTGCTAACTATGCAACCTTCTCCCTAGATTTAGTGACTACTCTAATCCATTGTATATGCATGATTTTATATAGTCAGAACATGTAATTACAATTTCATAAACTTCAACCCAAGTGATTTATTTGTATTGTTGTGAAACCTTGTTACTCCTAACCTGTAGACAAAGTAACCTGGGTAACGACAAACTCCTTAGGTTCAGATCATTTTACAATATGGTTACCAAGGCTTCTGGTGGGATTTCCAATTAGCATACAATCTGTTATCTGTTCAGACGACTAATAAGTACAACAACGCCATGCAAGAGGCCCCCTGTAATTCATATCAGACCACTTGAAATAACCATCACACTCTCATATCTGATGCACTGCCAATACCTGCTCACTTTCCCAATTAAAACCCCAGGCAGGTTGTTCTCCTGTTAATAAGGAATGTATTAGGGCTACTGTCGTTGTGACATGTAATGGGTAGAAACCAGCAAACTGTGTGGGCTGAGAGCATTTCATGTTGTTTGTGGTGCTTCTTTCATCTGAAATCAATGCTTGTGTTTTGTGTGTGTGTGTGTGTGTGTGTGTGTGTGTGTGTGTGTGTGTGTGTGTGTGTGTGTGTGTGTGTGTGTGTGTGTGTGTGTGTGTGTGTGTGTGTGTGTGTGTGTGTGTGTGTGTGTGTGTGTGTGTGTGTGTGTGTGTGTGCCCATGCTATGAAAGGGTTATTGTGGGTCAGCACCGTTGTGTTCTTCTGTGATAATTAGGACTGCGGTGTGCCCAATCAGACGCAGAGACCGCCAGTGACAACACAGCATTGATGACCTTCATTTCATGATGAAGCCAATTACAACATGAAAAGGAGCAAAATGAAACCGATGAAAACGTCTTACTAAGAGAAAAAACCAAGGTCCCATTTTTCTCCTGTTATTCACTTAATATTTTCTTTTTAAATGTTGTTTGGTGCTTTTGACTGAATGTGACCAAAACCTTCAAACACATATTGAAACTACATGTAATCAGGCGTTTTGCTTTTGACTCAGTGGATACATTCCAGTTGCTTGGTAATACATGTTATCTTTCTGACACTCACAACATTCAATTGTTTAGGAGCGGTGTCAGAGAGTTGTGAAAAACAATTTCATAATAAGAGATTAAACATGGTTGTTGTTGTATTTGAATTCACTATTTTGAGACTAGATATTAAATGAATGGCTAACTTCTTAACTACATTTTTGCGAAGACACATTTCATGATTATCAGGATGACTGCAGTAATGTTAAAATGTCAAACAGTTTACCTACTATAATTTACGGGGAGTCAACTTGTGATTGTCATAAACTGGCAGAACTACTGTTAAAATATCAAACGGTAATAATTACAATCAGCAGTTAATTACAATGACTTATTGTGAAACTCATAACTTTTACTTCTCAAGTTAAAACATGCACCCAAAAGTTTTCTTCTTCTATGAACCGTACACTTTTCAAGTTATTTGTAAAAATAAATCAACACAGTACACAATGGCCTTAACATTTATACTATGCTGTATATCTCCCTTTTAGCATGTTCCTCCCCTCTGCATGTGCAGCTGAGGTTGTCTTTGTGTGTTCTTGTGGAATGTGTGTGGGTTTCTCCTTCACCAGGGGAACTAGCTGGCTCGGCAGGGGAAGATATGAGCATTTCTGGCTCCGTTGAAGGCTGATAGGCCCGTACACACACATCCACACAGAGATTAGGCGCCATGGGCAAGCCTCTCCTCAGGGCAAATGGCACTAGGTGGGAAAAATGTATTTTCCATACCATGTCTTCTGTGTTTGCTTATGCCACAGACCCAACATGCACAAAGGCATACAGTATACAGTATACACTCATTGTTGTTCACACACATATGATTGTATACACACACGCAAACACATCCACACACACTTTCACAAGCAGTTCGGCAGACAAGAGAGTCTGGATCCAGATTTTTAGTTTGAAGGCAGAGAGAGAGATGCTGAAGTAGATGCTGTAGTTTAATTAGGTTCTGCCAGCACCCACTGAGAATTGCTCCTGAATTTGACACTGTTTTTCAAATGTCACCGGCAAGTGCTTTACTTGGAATGAAATGCGAGTCATTAATCAGGTTGTGTCATGCTCATGCAGTTTTATTTTTTCCTTTATAATTAACAGTGATTTCTTATTGTCATCTATGAATAATGTTTTAATTGTTATTTCTGGTTCTCTTCAGAACCTTTCATCTCACCTATTTACAAATACACAGCAAGTGTGAGCAAATAAAAACAAAAAGCTGGCCTAATCACTGATGGACAACCAACATGATATCAGAGAAATGTCATTTTTGTACAGTATGTGTGTAACGAAGCTGCCAACCTGTGAGTCTTTTGGAACAGTACATGTACACTCTGGCAACAGGAAATGATGGTTCAAGTTAAGTTTTTATTTTAAAAGCAAAATATAATTAGTCAGCTTCATGTCAGTGACTATGTGTCTTTGGCCCAATTTAGCTTTTACAAAATAACTAAATAAACAAATATTACATATTCCAAATGGTGGCTAAGATGCCTCGAAGGTTGATACGTCTAGAGTAACATGTTAGGGTCCTTTAATATAGTCAACATACGCACTGCAGCGGGCTATTTTTTAAAGGTGTCATCAATCCTTTTCTAACTGGTAAACTAAAGCTAAGCAAAGCACAATATGTCCAGG
Source organism: Notothenia coriiceps (assembly GCF_000735185.1). Lineage (NCBI taxonomy): Eukaryota > Metazoa > Chordata > Actinopteri > Perciformes > Nototheniidae > Notothenia > Notothenia coriiceps. Next base: position 18,571,101 of record NW_011369945.1, read on the forward strand.
TGCTGGCAGGGAAGAGAGCGAGCCACAGTGGAAGCCCAGGTGCTCCACATCTGGCTGGTCACTGCGATCAGGCTCCTCTGGCACCTTGAAGACAACATATGTAGACACAGTAACCGGCGCAACAATCACAAACCAAAACACACAAAAAACAGGCACACAAGCAGCTTTAGCAGCGGCTGTCACAACATAGGGTACAACATATTCCACCAAAGCTTGTTTCTCTGTGTGCGCTTTTGTGTTTTCATGTTCTCGCTACGTCTCCAATTCACTCACAGTTCGAATTCCCCAAAGCCCAGTGAGTTTGGACAGTTTATATCAGTCGGGCAGCGCTCTGTCTGTGCCTTCAACCATCATCTCTGAACACAGGTGTCTTCACTTTGATCAGTGGAGTCAACCGGGGATAATTTATCAACTTTTATAGTGCTCTCTACCAGATATAATCCTCCAGCAGTGATGGAATTGGTTAGTTTTTTACGAGGGGCATCCTCCCACTGTGTGATCAAAGTGAAATCCGGTGTATAAAGCTCCGTAAAGTGGTGAAATCATGTCTATCTCTGAAATAGACTCCGACAGGTCAAATGTTTTTTGATAAATCAGTTTCTACTTAGTCAACAATCATTAAGTTAGTTATCTTATCTTCAGATGTATCAAGTCAACTACCTGAGCTCCCTTCCAAAAAAAAGGAGAAAAAGCAAGTCATATTTCTAATAATGATAATATTTCCTGTGTGATTATTATTATTTACATGTTTAATTTTAAACTTAATGTGCATAACGGTTCAGCTATTGACCTTCTGCAATCAATTATTTTTGTAATACTTCTGTGTTGTTTTCTTATTAACTTTTGTTAATTAGCAAAAAATATTAACAAAGAACTGAAACGGTACAAATCATATTTTCTAATATATATTAAAACCTTGTGATTTGTTGTTGTTTTGTCGTTTTCAATTTTAATTAGTTAACACAGTTATACATAAGTGTTTTCATCTTGACTATCAGCTGTGTTAAATGTTGCTTTCTTGTTAAACATACTTTTGTTATTCAATATATTTTTAATTGAAATGGAAAAATGAGAAAAGATTGAAATAGTTGGCTAGTAACTGCTGGTGAGATGTACACTTTTCTGTCCTTTCAACTCCGAAAGCTAAGCAAGCGACACTGCCATGACCTATACTCAGGCTTGCTTATTTGTTGTGGAGTTATTGTGGCAGGCATTGAACATTGTGTGTTTGCTAGGATTGGATCGTAGGTTGCTCGTTTCACTAGCACAAACTTATTGAGGGAGACAGGAAGCGATGCCTGTTTGTACGTACTGTAAGATATGTTGGTGTTTACAGACTTTAATTGCAAATATGTTTGTTATTCGGCACTTGCAATCTGTCTTCACATTAACTGCTATGCCTTCCAGGGATATTGTAGGGTTATTTATAATATTGAGAATAAGATGGAATTCCAGATAAGGTAAGGGGTGCACTGAATCGACTGAAATTATGATTAAGTGATAAATAATAAATGTTGTCAATGAGGTGCCCTTATGGATAGCTATAGTGAGTTCTCGGTGTGTTTGTGTGTGTAGATGTGTCTCTCTTCTCTATATGTGCTGGTCCACAGAGTAACAGGCTTTGTAGTGTAGTGCTGGCCACCATGGAAGGTATACCAGAGCGCTGTGGGCATTCCACATCCATTTGAATTGTTTTCAATCCACCTCCATGGCAGAGCACAGGATTTTGTTGAAATGTTAATGGTTCTTTGACCTAGATTTTGTGTGTGAGTGTGTACATGCGTGTGTACATACGTGTGTACATGCGTGTGTATGTGTGTGTGTCTGATGTATGTCAGTCTTAGCACTGTCAGCTGAAGAAACAAATTTGCCATTGATGGAGGGGGAAGGGTAGCTGAGCAGATCTTTTCTTGCAATACTTTCTGTTGCACTATTTTGTCTGCATGAGCATGTATGTAAAGTAAATTCAGAAAAAAATACCTTATGCTGAACATGTGTGGCTGCACTTTCAAAATTAAGCGCTGTGTATAATAATTTGCCCTTCATTTATTCATTTATTAAAGAGTCACCCTTGGGCTTTTGAGTCTATGGAAAAGCTGCTTTATCTTGGAAAGCAAGGGGCTGAAAATAGGGGGACTCATCACTGACAATCATGTCATAGCTTAGTGTATGTACTGACAGGGTAAAACTGAATTACGCCTTTCTTCGTTTCAATTTGGCAGCTTGGTGTTCTGCCCCAGCCACTTTGTTTTGTTGCTAGCAAAGCAAAGACACCTCTTAAGCAAAGTGAAGCCTCTTCCGGGAATGGAAGCATGAATGGCCCACTCTAGTGTAATCATCTTCCAATGACATGAAATCCTCGTCTGCCATCATGCCTTTTCTCACCATGATTTAGAAACTTAAGAGTGTGAACATTTAAGCATCGTTTGAAGAGTCTCAATGACACATTTCAGCTCTTACCTGAATAAGACAGATTTTGACAATTTTATGAGATGAACATATATGTATTTACAGTGTACTGAGGGTGTATACATATATAGATTAAACTCGGTCCTTGAACTTATTTGAACGGAAGTTTAACAACAAAGTGTCCAAGTGAAAGACACTTTTTTGTATCCTCACACAACATGTCAAAGGTCAGAATCCTTCTGTAACAAACAAACCCACCACTTCATTAGTGGAGTTGCCTGCCAGATACACCGCCTCATAGTGGATATAGACCCTTGACTGGAACTGGAAGTAACATTAAACAAGGAATGGGGAGGTGGAAGAGGATTCCTCATTGGGTGATTAAAAGTAACCTTTAGAGCTATGGAGAAGCTGTTAGCCATGCCCTTTCTTTTTTCCTGCAAATGCCATCTTAGAACTCTGGTCTAATGATGCTACAATAGTTTCTAGCCAATTACACTCGCACTAAATTGATCCCAAAGCATTGGACTGGTGAGTGGGGGAATTAAAGAGGGAGAGAAACAGCGCAACGGTAGATGCCAGTCCAACCATCAGGTAGATAAGCAAAGAAGCAGGAGGCCTGAATTATTTAGAGTCGTTAGCTATTTCCAATGCTAGCCAGAAGTGCTTATCGAGCTCTTTCAATGTTTTTATTGTTGTATTTGGTAGCATTCATACCAATGCAAGCAACAGAGTGAATGGACCATCAATGCCAGCAGACGAAGTTAAAAGCATCTCTCCTCTGCCCTCCCTATTAGTGTGGACAGGGCAGCTTCTATGGCCGCCTCCAGGTAGGACAGCCACAGGGGGGGGGCACCAAGCGTGAGCCTTGTTTTGATGTAGCCCTAGTCCTTGAAACCAAGGCAATTCTATGAGGCCCTGGCAATCATTTCATGAGGCCTTGTGTGGGAGGGAAACATAAATAATACTTACTGACTAAGAAAACAAAAACATCAATGTATTATTGAATCATCTTAAAATGAATGTGACAATGCACAGCAACAGACTTTTAAATTCAATTGTTCTGTATTCTTATATAAACTCCTGTCAAAAACATTGTAACCTTTTACACCATAGTGTATCTAGAATTCAGGATGCGTAGGCCAATGCTCAAATAATTGTAGTGCCAACATCAACTTGACAACCCGTTGTTAAGGTGCCTGAATTGCTGTGAGTTCGTGCTTGAAACACCTTGATTACATACGTGTAATAGCTCTTGAATTTCTTGAAAATCTCGAATGCGATTTTACACTACACAAACATTAGTTTATGAACTGAAGTATTTCCATCATCGCGGTTCTTGTGTTAAACATCTTGACATTTTCCTTATAGTTGTTAGCAATTAAATGTAAAAACTAATAACCGTCCCTTCACAGCACAGAGAACATGCATGCAGTTGAATTGCAAACATTGTAATCATCATTAACCAGAAATTAGCTTTTCATGACTTCATCAAGTTAGCGCCGTTAAACTAAAGTGGTGGATTGCTCCTTCTTTAAAACTGATATATAATGTGTTATTAATGATGAGTTAATTAAGAAAACTCATTAATTAAACATTGCTGCTGTAGCTGGCAACACAGAACTGCCAGTTCATTAAATAAAGTAACATTTAAGTTCAAACATTGCAAAGCTGTTCACCAAAGGTCTTGGATTCTTACTGCTAATAATATCATACGGGTTAATGTTAAAGTCAATGAGATTCATTCACACTGTAATAACAAATAGTTGATATCCACTGACTTATACATAATAATTACAAGACATGTATTTGTTTATATTATTTTTCTTTCGAACTGGGAATATTGGCAGTTTTTATTTTTCCTTATGGTGCCCTGTGAATGTTTTGTGAAAAGTTTATTTTCACTATCTACATATCAAATGTGTACATGGGCAAATTCAAACAAATGCTTTGATTTTAGTGTCTATACGATGCAATGGAGTTTTGGATACAATTATTTAACCTGGATTAAAATCACAATTACATATTTATAATCATAAAACATGATATTATTTGAATTATAAAGTTTAACCAACTTTAACATCTTGGTGTTTCACAATGTCTAGATATAAATTAGTTTGCATAAGTATTAGGTAAAGACACTTCAGTCCTAGTGTTGTATAAAACACTATTTTACTATCTAGTACCCAAATCTAACTTTAACATGTTTTACAACATGTGTGAAAAAAGTTATATATTTCTCCATCTACCGACTGAGTTTTTTATACATTTGTGCATAACAAGTTTTAGTGCAAATGTGAACCTTAATGTAGGTGCAATTGATGACAATGCAGTGAATGAAGATCACACAACAACGTAGTAATATAGCACAGACAGTATGAGTGAAATTCCGTATAGGAGACAGCAGGCTTTAGAGTGAACTGCCTGTGTTCACTCCTCTCACCTTAGGGAGTGCTAAGGCTCGTAATCACAGTCCAGCATGAGTAGGCAGATGGTGTGCAGTTATACTGTGACCTCACCAAATCTGCCATGCATGTGTTCATTGGAAAAGTTTTTGCGATGTAGTGGTCTTGGTTCAGCTTTCACTTCACTTTGGGCTTAAGCGTTAAGGAAAGTCATTTCCCTTTTTCACATCTTCCTCAAATATCTAAGTCTGTCTTACATCTGAAGTTTGAAAGTGGGGAAGATGGAGAGCAGGCGTACTGTGATTGGGATCAGTGTAGCAGAAAGCTGTGGGATTCAAGGGACCTGGCCTGACAGTTACAGTATGCTCCTCTCTTCTCGACTCCCTGCCAGGCCCGGGCTGAGGCCATCTGTCTGGGTGATGCCGCATGCCCAGATATACAGTATGTTTGTTTGCTAGATTATATGACTGTCTGCAGGGAAACTGCCTTTCCAAAAAACCAAAGCGGCAACGATTCACACGACATGAAGGTTATATATCTGTCAAAAAATCTACATGTTCTACATTTACTTTGATTTTCATTTGATGGAGAGATTCTGATCTGGTGTTTCTACGCGAGGAGACATGGTGTCATATCATTTTCATTTTGAATACTTATTGAGTTTTCAGTGAGAAGTTGGTTTGTTGTGGTCTGATAGCATGGCGATGTTTTTAGCTCTGGAGGCATCCACTAATGGTTGATATTGTAACTGTGTCCTCCTCACATATATATGTATATTGTTGAATGGGTAAGCTACCTGTTGCGAACATTACTTTTTCCTTAATTTTAAAGTCTTGATTGTAATAACAAAGATGCATAACTTTGGCAAGACATAGTTTACTTATTAACAACATTAACTTTAGAACAAAATGTATGGCAGAGCTTGATGGCTAAACGCTATTGCTCTCACGTTATTAAAGGAACATGTTGGCTGCTGTTAGTATTGATTTTTCTACATTCTTCATTTCCTATGCTCTCAACACAATGTTGTTCTTGTGTTTTGATGAGTGTGATTTTGCTTGCTACAATTTGCAAAGAAAACAAAGAAACAAAGAACACGGATTCAACTTTCCTTGACCTATGGTTAATGAAACAATCCATGGAATCATCATTGTCCCCAATTGATATAACAGTTTGTAACTGTATGCAACGTGTTACATTTGACTACAATCCCGCAGTGTGCTATGAATAGTCATCTGAGCTTGCATGTTTTTCACGTGTTGTTTCCTGCCCCCTATTGCCTGTTACTTTTCAACAATTCCGTGTAATTGGTTGTGGGTTTCATATTTTGGTATTTTCTGCAGTATGTTTATTTGTTGTTTTGAGGAACTTCAAAGTCATGTCTGCTCCCACTGTCACTTGCAAGCTCCATCTGGTGATGAAGCTATTAAATGAACAGACCTAGTGTCACAAACAGTGAGTGTAATGGATTCTGCTCGCAGTGGTCGGAGCAGTCAAAGTTGATTTTCTGTGGAACACACATATTCACCTTTATTGCCCTTACAATAATTCAAATATGTTCAAGTGATTTCAAGCTATTTTTAACAAAACAATGTAATACCTACACATATATATATACTGTATAACAAACTCATTTGAATCTAAAATAGCATGACAGCTCCGTAAGCACACATGTGCTGTGTTTACATACAGTAGCAACTGTAAAGTATACCTTTGATATTTGTGCCAGCTAGAGAGTATTTTCATTTGTGAGTGTAGTTTGAAATGCTGGAAACTAATTTGTTCACATTGCAAATATCCAATAAAGTGACCAATTTGCAAGATTGCCACTGCTGATGTGAAACTCAATTACTGCACCCAATGGTTGGTTTATCAAATAAAGGCAACTTCCCCAGATGTACTGTAATTTGTATAGACCTGCAGGCATACTACTGCACATCCAGTACATACATTGGCACACATGCAAATAGACCACCAAAACCCAGCCCCACAGTTGTCATTTGACATCAAAAGGATGTTGTTGATCAAACCCTATATTTGAATGTACATTTGCATACATTCAGTGTGCTTTGATGTGTAGGTTTCCTCTGTAACAGGCAGTACATGGTTCTTATTTGCCTCCCTCTTGGAATGCTTCTGTGGTTTTATCTCTTCCCTCTTGGTGTGTATAGCTGTTTATTTGGCAGGGAATGTTGTTTTAGCTGAGCCTTGTGACATAGAGGGAGTTTCTGGCGGGCCTCTGAACTCAAAGGAGACATTCCTTGCCTTCATCTGCTGGTTGGGGGTGGGAGGGTGAGGCCGCTTCGGAGCCTCCCAGCACATTACAGTACACTATATGCCCCAGATAGCTGCATTCTCATCCCCACTCGCTACCTCCCTTTCACATTTTTTCAGTCTCTTCCCGGTTTAATCTGCTGGGAAAATATTAGTTCACAGTCTTTCTTCATTACATCCCTTGGATGTGTTGAAAAAGTGGAGGTTTTATCTGCTCTATCACTTTGAGTTCCTTCAAGGTGAACTGTATGGTCTGAAGGGGGAGAGTCCTGCCAACATGCACACAGTCCCCACTGGTATATAGGGACATGTTTTTCATTGTTTTGGCTCTACTCTAGCATACTGGATTTCAAATGAAACCCCTACTTTTAGGTTTAGGGGCTGACCTTCAGCTTGAGTGTGTTTTTGTTGATTTGTTTACATCTCTAGTAGGGGACAGTGTAGGCCTCATTCTCTTGTTTAATGTTAAACTGTTCGTCAGGAGTTAATTTAAAGTACACACCCTCCAATCAAAGGGGAACATCAGTCCATTGACATATAGTATGTAGTCTCTGCTTCATATATGAACTAAGTAAGTAATGAATTGTTACTTATCTAAAACCGATGGACCTTCAAATTGTATGATAAAGGGGTACTCAACAAGGCAAGTGAATACATCCAGACTAATCCCAGAGTTTTGTAATGCATTTCACCCAGGACTATGGCTTTCCACATTTTATTAATTCATATTATTAGAATCAAATTGTGAGATGCTGCTCCGATTTTTTAAGCAGGCTTGACTTTAATTCAGAAAAGAATCTATACAGTGAAAATAAAAATCTCGCTTCGCCAAAATCAGTTCAGTTTATCTGAATGTGCTGTACACAATAATGTAGTATGTGTATTGAAAACATGTTTACATATTTTTCATCCACCCAGATAGTTTATTGCTTTCACCTTGAAGCCCGGTTATAAATCAATCTCTGGGTTAATAGCTCGAGAAAACACCATCGAGAGAGACCCACTGTTCTAACCTCTTTTCCTCTGACTTATATTTCTTTCCTCTTAAGAAGCACAGTTCTGACAAACTGGGACAACAGTTGTGGAATCCCTGCACTGCTGTATGCTGTCTTTAATCCCATAAATAAGTATGCCTAGAGCAGCACTGTCACATTCACAGAGCAGCATTTTAAAGAGATCCAGCCAATGTGCTCTGTGATCAGCGCTGCATTGTGCATATCCAACATGTCCTTAAAGTGCTTTGGGCATTGCGAACTGACTTATTTCCTTGAGTGAATTCTCTCACATCAAAAATCGTCTTACTCTAGTAACATGCTTAGTGTTGCTTGCCCACAGAAATAGCAACCGAAACAAGGTCGCTGCCAAATGCTTAAGTCTTTTTAGAGTCAACCACTGTCATCTCAAAGATCTGTCAGAGAAAAAGCAGAATACTGAACAGTAACACCATTTATACATTTTAAAACTTACTGGATAAGCTCTTTATGGAAGTGCTCACAAATACTTTTGATACTCATCTTTCCGATGCCTTACATTTTCCATGTAGCAAGCTATTTATGTATGTCAGTGTTAGGATAGATGGAGATGACACACATTTATTCTGGAGGTCATACCGCTCATTCTACAGCAGTCACAGAACATATTTGACACAAAGCCTGATGAACAGTATCTTTTTAACCAGTTGGGGGTTGTGTTCTCAAAATGTACTCATATTTTTGCTAGACTAAGCCGTAAACTCACAGTACAAAATCACACAGCTCAAGAACAAAGTGGCCTTTCAGGGACTTGTGTTTTAGAATCCCTTACTTAGACAATCCATAGAACATCTGGGCCACATGTCAATGCTGGGGTATGGCAAGATCATACACTATTAACAATTCAACCATTACACATGCAGCTGCTGGGGTGTGTATCCGTTTGGATCTTCTTTAATCTCAAGCTACCTTTGTTCCGTTTCATATGTTCCTGTGAAGCACTCATGTTCATCTCTTCAAAGTCCAGATTGCCCCAATGTATCAAACCTCACCATGACAAGTGTCACACTTCTTTCAGTTTTGCTGCACAATGAAAACTCATCACTTACCAATCAATACATCTGCAAAGCTGTAGTCAGATGTAGAGATGATGAAATATGAATTATGAGTTTGCTGAGGCCTTCTTTTTTGCAGACATCCATCATTGTCAACAAAATGAGTCCAGCAAATATTCAATTAAGACCTCAGGGCTCCATTCCTCATTCATTATTCCAGGGTTAATTTGCAACTGCAGATTTGTCTTTTGTCACTTTGGGGCTAAGAAAGGATGGCTTAAAAATTAATCTCACTCTTTCTGCAGTCAACGGCAGGGGTATTTCATATCATTTCTTACCAAGGTCTTATGAAATTGCTAACATACGGCTGTTCCTGTTCGAAAAAAACATCTTTGTATACTAGTTATCACATCTCCTCACCCCTGGGTTTTCACTTGCACTTTGCTTTGTGTGAAGATAACACGTTACTCCCTGTTCTCATCATTTGTTCCTGAGTTTCTACATCTTTCACACATCCCAAAGACATACCAGTCATTTTTGCTTCTCTAAATTATAAAAGGGAATCGGTTACACTGTTTTTGAGGTTTGGCACTTATATTTGTAACTTTGATTCTTTGTGTTTTTTTAGTTACTGAAAAGGAGGTGCTAAGATATCATGGCAATCACTTGCTGTGTGAAATAAAAAATGCACTTACATTACATGTGAGCTAAACATGGCTTTTGACAAACATTTAAACAAAGTTCTCCTTCAGAAACAAGTCAAAAGGGATACACAACGATGTACTTGGCTAAGAATAAATAAAGTAATACTTATAAAAACATGTTCAACATGGAACTTCAACTTGATATTACCTTATTTCTGTTATTTCCTACCAGACTGTCACACTAAACCCATTGAGAATAAGAAGGAATACATGTTTCTGAACTAAAAGACCAAGCCAAAGCATAAAGCTGTGTCAGACAGAGGTTGGTGTTCACCTGAGACTGTTTTTGTTAAGTTAAGTGTGAAAATGGTGACGTTCACTCATTGATGTGTCACAGCCCTTGAAAAGCAATGGGTGCTATTCATTATGCTTACTTATGCTTCCTCACATCCTCTCTCATCCCTTGACCCTGTAATCGTTTCACCTCTGCCATTATGGAGTATCTTCCAATCCTTTGAATTTATCTCCACAAGACGAGGAGCAAGAAGGCTTCTTGAGGAGCTTCACATAAGGAAAGTTGTATGTGTACCCAGCAATCTTTTTTCAAGAGATGTGACGGTTAAATAAAAGTTAATGAAACGGCGAGAAACATAAGCATATAAAAAGCCCACAATTTCTTCCGAGATAATTTGCACATTTGCACTTTTTTTTCTATAACGGTAGGGGTTTCAATATCTGTTATTTCTATCAAGCAGGTTCTCATATGTTGAAGTAGCAGCAGCAGTATATATATTTTTTTACCAAGTCTGCAATTTCTTACCCACAGTGAGCCATCTCACATAGAAAACTCTATGACTGCAGAATGTTCAGTCTCGCCTCAGGCTACCATGCAGGCCAGTCCAGCTCATTGATTGCCTTTTCATCAAGGGGGCGGGGGTGTGCGCTGAGGAAGAGGTGAATGTCGCGCTGAGTGGCAAGTGGTGGGGAGCAGTGGGAGAGCCATTGGCTGACAGGATGAAAGTTAAACACTGGCCTACGGTCGTGTCTCACAGCTGGAGTCAGCTTGTTGCCTTGAGGCAGTAGCCCGGTTTATTGACCAAGCTGATACCCCTCACCTGCCCAATCTCTGCCTGCTTCACATGTATTTTCCTTGAGCCTATCCAAGTCTTAAGAGATGTCCATGTGTTATTGATTCAAATGTTCACCTGTGTAACTACTTCACAACTGTGTTCTGCTTTTCAAATTGACCATGTAGTGTTCAGCTGTGAGGTGCGATTCCTTGAAGCTGAAGCTGCCAATTTCTAGTATCTCTTTTCTTGTACGAAGCCTTTCAGTCGCAGTGGTCCATGGCTGTCTTTAGTCCTACTACAATCCACACCGCTCCCATGTCAAACCAAAGATTTGACTGAAGATTTGTCAACAAATCTCATAGGAAAATTAACACGTTTAAATGGACTGCTCGTATGTCATTCACATAGTAGGAATTCATCTTTAAATTCCAACACGTTCACTGCTTTGTGTTGAAATATTACTAATGGCTGGATTTTACCCTAGTCATCCACCAAAGGTTCATACACCTGCATCTAGATCCAAGTGAATTGATGCGTTCACAGTGTTTTCCTGAGGCTTCCAAGTGTCAATACATATTGTTGGATCACAAGAGGAAGAACGTCATATTAAAGGGACCTAAATACCTATCCTTCCAACCATGCATTTATTCATCCCGGTGAGGAGTTGTAAACCCTACACAGGTTCCAGGTCTACCAGATCTACAGTTCAGAACGACAGGCAACACTCACATTCACACCCATAGAGATGTTCAGCTTGCAGTTTTATAACTATTGAATACCATTGGGATACAATCACATTTTATTTGAAAGTATACCATGTCCCAGTTTAAACCCCCCCCAAATACTACCACATTGATTTTTTTAGTGTGCATGCACAATGGAGATGCTACACTGGTAATCATTTGCAAAACATTATTGTGACAATCTGTACATCTGCCAATATTATGTCTCAGTAGAGTACTCTATATTTGTACTTGGTATATTTCATTTGATCATGTGAACAGTGTTGACACCACTGAATATTTTACAATACTTTTTGTTTAAAGACTGCACACTTTTGACTCGTTTGTTCACAAGCTGCTGCACTGATTCTGTTCCATCCAGTAAGTGAATTCATTGATACTTTGCCCTGCTGGTTATCTAAATCTGATTTGGCTCATCTAATCATATATAGCATTCTATACATGTCCACAGTAGATTTTAATGAAATTCGAAAGGTTCGAGCATAACTGCTAGTGCGGGGCTTACTTATTACCTCTGGACAGGCAGTGATGGAACAAAAGTCTGGTCCTGTTGATGAATCTGCATTGTCATCTTATTAATACCCCCACACGGCCAGGGCGGCTGCCATGGATTTTACATCTAAATGGATTAAGCATTCATTTCTTATGCCTAACCACCAAAAGGAGACGTTAGGAACCAAGAAAACATGAGATAAAGGGCTTTGCCTGCAGACAATCACTCCTCAGTTCCTTCTCAACCCCCTTCAGATCGACCCCCACCTTTTTTGGGGGCACCTCACATAAATAGATCAGCTTGTTTTGAGCAAGGCCTATGCATAAATATGTGAGGGATTAGTGTATTTTGTGTATCTCTCATACCTAATATATATTTTGTTTTTAAAGTTACTAATACAAACCACAGATACAACTGGAAACTAAGGCGTGAGTTGTATATATAGTTTATTTTTAAAACATTTGCCACCAGAAAACAGTTTTGAATATATACACTTAATCTATTCAACATTGTTTCTTATTACTTTGGGATTTAGTGAACCAACCGTAACCTGTGCATTCGACTGTCTTTTGTATGTTTAGACAATCAATTGGGCCACAGGCTAAACACAAGTACTCTCCTACATTCATCACATTAAAGTGTGACTGAAACTGAAGTGTGGCCGCCCATGTCTCTGGCACCCTGCAGGTGGGGAGATAGCATACACACAAACACACACCACATTCACACAATTGGTTGCAGCTTGACCTCTACAATGTCACATGTTGGCAAGATGCATCTTGGCAATTGTCCTGCACTGAAGGGATTTGTGGGGAGAAGAAGAGGGATGAGAAAGGGGATAGAGATAGGTTGGTAGAGTCAGCTCTGGATTTATGTGTCTGTAACAGAGCCATTTATGAGGAGACAGTTGCCCCTTTTCTTCAGGGGGAGATGCTTGCCTACCACAGAAGCTGCTGTGCAAATATTAGCTGTCCCGGTGCACCTGCTGCCATTGTGGGATTCTCCCCCTCCCTTACTGGTTTCCCACCCTGTATCGCTATACACTTCATTTGTCAAACACACAAAGGAAGACAGACACACAATAGAGCAACATTTTAGCATTGCCTTGGCCCTGCATTGGTGTCCTGACACAGGGCACATAGAGAAAAGACCTCCCCCCCACGGCTGGTGCTACGCTCCTTTAATCTGCAGTATGGGGCATCTCACTAAAGTACTGGTCATTCACAGGCCACAATGGTCACAAGGAGCTGACCACGGCTAACCCCATCAACTCCATTTATATTTGTATTAATAGATGTGAAAAAACACCAGTGTCGGAGTCTGGGGGCAGTAGATGGCAGTATGTATTTATGTTGATGGGAGGACTAATCTTATTGTCCTCTTATCTTAAGAGTTTTGTGTTTACCCTCCTTCAACTTAAAATTATTTGAATTCCCCTCTTTCTCATGAATATTTAGTTTCCCCTGTTGCATAAATGGCGCTGACCCATATGTTCTCTAACACTGGATTTCTCATACTTTCAAAGTGTTCTCGGTTATACCCTTATTTTGTTTCTACATGAGCTAAATCCCTTGCAACCATTGAATGAGGGAATCCATTTTTATTCCAGCCCTAAAGCTGCAAACTCCTTTTGAGACATATGCTTTTTGTTTAGTCTTTTTTATTTTTACTGCTTAATCTACCGTGTATTTATTTGTACTAAACAAATCATTTTCTTTCCTTTGTTAATTGTCTTTGGTTATACATTCAAGTAGTAGGTTTTATAGTCAATAACATGGTACGTATGTTCTATTGTTACTTATATGTATATGGATAGTAAACCAGCACAAAACCTCCAATTAGAAAACATGAAAATCAACAAGTCTACTGGTAACTAGGAATGTTCAGCTTCTAAATGATATGGGCTGCACATGTTGTTGTTCACTTACAACACATAAGGTAGTCACAGGTGCAGGTGAGGAAGCAAGAAGGTTATTATTTAAGTATTTTTTCCCCCATTTATTTTATACTTTAAATTGTTTGGGAATAATTTGTGGAATATTACAATTAGAAGTCAAAATAATGAGTTTATTGTCAATCAGCTGATATTTGCTGTACTTGGAGTCCTCCATTCCTTCTAGTATGGCTGAACATGAATCAATGCCACACATCATTTGACCAGTGCAAGTATTCAACTATTATACATTACTGCATCATATAGATGTAGGTATTTCTGTGGATCTGGTATATGTTTGGCTGTTTATAAATGCTACTGCTGTTATAACTTTTTGTTGCTAAGTGTTTCTTGAAATATGTTAAGCGATCAACATGCAACGCAAAGTGTTTATAGCCCTCTTTGTTCCCTTCAGTCTCACTCCGTGTGGCTGCCCCCATAGTGCCCTTTCTTCTTTCAACTTATTGCTTTCTGCATGTGTCTGAGCGGTGAGTTTATGTGTGTGCACGTACGTGCCTGCACACATCACCACCCATATCCTCACAACCACACACAGAGGGGGGTCCCTGGAGTTGGCCACAATTATTGTTTGTATCGTTGCTTACTCATTATGTCTGACAAGCCACACCACTTCTGCTCTCCTGCTGTCTCCTGCGCGTAGCCTCCTATGGTTGCCTCCTACATCATCCCCATTCCCGCTGCACACACACAAACCTTCACGATGTGTATGGGTGGGCAGTGTCCACTCATGCAGGGCTTTAAAAAAACCTTCTCAGGGAGTCAGTTTGCCCTGTGCTACTTCTTAACATGCCAAAGCCTTTTTTTTTGTTTCATGCAAAACATGTCGTTTTCCAGTGTTTACACCTGTAGAAAGTGATCATTAACTGCAGTTTAGAAAGTATGGCTGCCTTTTAGATACATTTGATTGGGCAAACTGCATTTTCTTTTATGTATTTAAATCTATGTTACTTTAAAACATCCCCTGCCACCACTCTGGTGTTTGTACCTATGAACACAGATAGGAGGGATGCCCTTTGACCCTTCTTGCTTTACAAAGGAAACAACATTTCAGCTTTTTACCACGTGCAGGCACCTAATCGACACCTTTACATTGGCTACTGAATTCAACCCTCTGTTAATTCTGGATTACAAGTGCAGTATTGCTGCTGCTTGCAACATATTGCCCAAAGCTAACCCCAATGCACTTTTGTCAAACATGGAAAACATGCAAACGAGGAGGCAAGACTCCAATTAATTGGCCATAGATATGCAGCTACACTACACCATTAATGGGGAGCAAATAGCTTTAACTTTGTTTCTAATGTAATATCAACTTTAATTAATAAAGTGCGTGATGAAGTGGAGACTTATCAAACAAGCCCTGTGTCCATTAAAGGCCTTAAACCCTCAGAAGGCAGGTTTATTAAACCCAGTTTCAAAACGTGTTTATGAGCCCCATGGAGAGAAAACAGGGAGAAATGCCGAGACATGAAGAAAAATAAATTAGTTTGTGTAATTAGTGAAAATTAAGAGCTTTTAATCCAGGAGGAGGGATGGTAGGAAGGGAAATGGGAAGGGGGAGAGTGTTAAAAGGGAACTATTGGCATGGTGAGAAGGGTGGGAGGGACTGTAGAACTAGTGCTTAGCTTTCTTTTGTTTGCCCCTGAAGAAATGAGGGAAGACCCAGAAGCCCACACCTAATAAAGATACTCATTATGAAAATATGGTTATTTTTGTATGGGGCCTTGAAAGCTCAGCCTTCCTTCACACACAGGACCTCGTTGTTTGAAAATAAAAGCTAGTCTTGTCACATTTTGCAACAGTTTACATAGGTATATGCAGATTCAGTTTCATTAGGGCACCCGGAGAGCGCAGAGCACTGCCAAGACCATGTTTACAAACACTGTGGGTTTAGATTCACTCCAACATTTAATGTGTTCTTCCTTGGCCCATGATACACCGCTCTAACACAGTTTCTTGAAAATCTAGGCATTTGTTTTTTTGCATAATCCAGCTGACAAACAAACTGAACCAGAGACATGGTGTCCTTGGTGGAGGTAACTATATCTGGAAAATAAGTTATTTGATCTGATCAGCTATTCAACAACAATTGTTCATCCCTTTTCTGTAACATCTTCGGATACAAAGTTATTTTCTATACAGCTAGACACAATCAGGTTTATCCAGCACTGCAAGGTTCTTATTTCCAATATATTTATTTTCTGAAGAACCCATTCCAACCTTAATCTCAGCAGAAGGTTTCTCAGACTCGATTCTGTCAACAGGAATGTTATTTCCTCGTCCATCTGAGGCTGGCATTTCTTTGCTCCATCTCATGACACACATCAAGACAACTTCAACTGACAGTTTCCGCATCACTAGCTCTGACCTTCTAAAAAATGAATCCAGATGTTTTAAGTGATGGACAGCCGGAGTGAAGACTGAGAGAGCAGTTGTGGTTTGAGACAGGGTGATAGTATCGCATTAGATGGGAAACATACAATCATCCCCTCTGGTGCGGAGTAGAAAAAAAAACAAGGCGGACCCCACTGTACCTGCGCAGTGGGTTTGACATTACAAACATGAGATAGCTGAGGTCTTCATGTTCATACTGCCTGTCGATGCCATGCGTCTGATGAATATAGACCATTTCTAAGTATAGCAAAGTGGTTTTCACATCCAAGTGGAGAATTGTTGGTAATTTCTGAACATTGTGGAACCCCCTATTGTTCACAACACAGCCATGAGTCATTTGAGTGTGCTTTGCTTAGGGCCATGAGCCATGCGAGTGATTGTTTTTGCCTCTGAGCTCACTTAACCTCTCCCTCCTGTGGAGCCTTTCTGCCACAAAACTGATCTTAATGGATGCTACATGTTCTTCTGCGGCCCATGCCTTGTCCTCATGGACAGATTACAACACTCATTAAATAGCTGTTATTTTTTCATTATCAGCAGAATGTGCAATAACTTTACTTTTATTTAATAAATATATTTAAAATGCAACTTTAACGCTGGCTACTTGCTTCAGCGTAGCATCAATGTACTTTGTCTTAATCCTTTACGCTCCATAGATCCCCTTCCTTATCGTTTGCTTTGATGGGTGCTGGTGCCCTCCTTCTTGTTTCTGTTTCAGTCCAGCATGCAGCAGCAGACGGGGGGTAAATGTGGAGTTGACTGCTGACAAACGTTTCATCTCGCACCTGAGAAGCGCAGGCATCACATACTGTATGTGTTGAATTGCTGTGCTGGCTTTAAGTCCCGCCATTTAAGCAACCAAGGGCACACAGCAGGACCAACGATTTATGGACATGTTAGTAATGTTTTCCCCTTCCAATGTATGGTGCACTGGTGATGAACATTTGGTGTAAGAAAAACTGAGTCTAAGCTATGTTTTAGTGTTATTATAAATACAATTCATAATAACACTAATAATCTAGTCCAGACATTAGTTTAATATGTATACGTTAAAGTGGAACAAACACCAACATAAAGTTGGCCAAGCAAACTTAATCAAAAGACTGACAAAAGACACAGCTGGTGCTGTGGAGAGTTTTGGGCCATGCTTCATGCAACAGGCTCTGTCACGACTGTAGGCTGACTTTCAAAGTGATAGAGATGGGGGTTCCTTTCAATGCATCCACTTCCTTCCACTATGCACTTTGTTCTCCCGGGAAATGAAGTCAGTGTGGGCTTCCTCTGCTGCTTTTTAAATCTGTGGAGTCCCATATGAGAGGAGCCCATGAGTGGCCACTGGGAATACTCTGTGAGCCTCCTGCTCTGATAAGAAGACAGCTACTTCCAACTGAGGAGGAGGATGGACGGAGAACAGGAGGTTTGGAGACAGTGTTGTAAGGTGGTGTAATTCAGAGGAATGTTGAGGATGAAAGGGACTAGGAATATGTGTTACATCTGTTAATAAGGATAGCAGCTATTGTGATAATAGTAGGGATGTAACGATATATCGAATATCGCGATGTCGCGGTAAATAAATGTCTCAATACCGTCCTGAGACTGACAAAATATACCGCCATTTTTTTTTCATTTTTTAAACCTTTATTCAACCAGATGGTCCCATTGAGATCATCAATCTCTTTTTGAAGGGAGACCTGTCCAACATGGCAACAAGTAGGTTACAACATGAACATACAACAACAGATAACACAAAAGGACATGGGTATTTACAGGGGCTACATGTACATCACCTAGAGACATTGACATACAGTACCAACGTTATATTTATACCTCGCTCTGTCAATAAGCCTCACCTTCTTGGCAGAAACTGTATTGTTTTTGAAGTGGTTGGGGTGGAGGAGACATATGGCACAGTTTTGGACCCACTGTGTTTCACCCAATGCCAAGGCATAATCTCCTTCGGTCCCAGCAACATCTATACCAAGGGCAAGGGAGGGTTTTTTTCCACAGCAGGGGTAATCTTGGTAAAACGCCCAAAACATTCCCCAAGCTTCTACTGGAAATGTGGAGGGCTGAGTGAGTTGAGTTAGGTTGAGGTTACTTGAAAAACTTAAAAGTTGAAACTTGATGTATTCTATTTTTGCAGGGCTCTGATTATTATATGTGACCACTTTAAAATTACTACTATCCAAACTTAAATGCATTTACAACCGATTTTATATTTATAAAACAAAAAAATTCAAGGTAAAAACCAAAAAAAAGAATTCACTTTTTTTTTCTTTATTTTCATATCACGATAATATCGTACCATGGGAACTTTGTTTATCCCTGATATTATCGTGCTGTGGGTTTTTGGTTATCGTTACATCCCCTAGATAATTGCATTTTGAACATCAGCATGAATCAGGTTGGTTTTTTAATGTATTATATTTTCAAACCACGCCAAACACATTGCCATTTTTAACCCGAAGCAATTTTGAGAGGACCCACTCATCCCCTCATTCTGATTTTGAAGATTGGCTAGCAGAAGGTGCTCTGTCCTTCACGTGTGGGCCCTACTTTAAAGTTGAAATAGGCAACTATTGGAAACAACAGAATGCCAATACGCTACTTAAATATGTGTGCATAATCAGGCTGGGGCAATGGCTGTGGAGGCGACCTGAAAGAGGGGAATATGAAACTCCGGGGGCCAGTGTGCTTGTGGTTTCCCGATGAGATGGGGACCGGAGGGCTTGGAGAACAGAGGGAAAGTGGTTGAAGTCCCTGGGCGAGGACCCCTGGCTGATTGAGTGGGTTGGTATGGGAAAAGTCATAAGGCCTGAAAAAACACATGCTTGCCAACCGCTGGTCGTTCTGAAATAGGCTGCCATTGCAATTTATCTTGGTCCTGAAGGCAGTTGGCAGCTTGAAGCTTAATTTGCACGATCATTTTCTGAATGTTTGGTCTTGTGGGGTGAAAGGGATGGACTTATTTAACATTCTTAGATTTGGAACACGTAGGAGGGGAATTTAGGTCTTCAGGCAATCTATCTTTAAACACGAGGGCCTTCCACACATTTGTTATAAGGAATAGGCTTTCCATTTAATTCATTGGTTTTGGGGAAATTACTTGGCAAAATTTGGGAGGCTGTCCATTCTGCATATGTCAGAGATGATGCTGAAAGCAACACATTTCCCACAATATCAGCCAAGATTGTTATTTGTTTAAAAATACATTTATATTTCCCCACTATTGTTTCATGTGACGGGCGGGTCACAGATGCTGACTCCCGCCACTGTGGACAGCCGGCACAACACCAAAAACATCTCCTTGCTTCTCGTTCCGTCAAAAAAGGGAACCATGACGTTTATTATTTTAGGTGGTGCGTTTGTTAATTGTTAAATGCATTTAATGAGTTCATTATGGAGTGGGTGGTTAACCTTGTTTATGTTTTGAGGTCGATTTTTTTAATTGTAGAAATGTTTGGTTTGAGTTGATTTGTTGGTCAAACCTGTGGACGGGTGAGGCCATGGGTGGGA
>NW_011369945.1:18591316-18593395 GCF_000735185.1 Notothenia coriiceps
CACACACACACACACACACACACACACACACACACACACACACACACTTATCCAGATACATTGCCAACCTATTCATTATTTGCATTGGGACTCTTCAATGTTTCAGCAGACCCTTCTAATCCCATTACTTTGATTCTCAGAAGTGTCTGTGCCAAATGCGTGTGTGTGTGTGTGTGTGCACAAAGTGTGTGTGTGTGTGGCTGTGTGTGCATATTAGCAGGCTACACTGACTGTATCGGAGAGCACAGGAGAGGGTTGTGTGAGATAGTGAGAAAGGAAATCAATCTTGGCAGAGGTAAAGAGAAAATGAGAGAATAAAGTCAGAGGTGATAAAAGGCTGGAGGCAAGGAGAAAGACATGAAAAAGAAGAAGAACAAGAAGAGAAAGAACAAGAAGAAGAATAAGAAGATAGATTGGGTCTTCATGGTGGGGATCTTTTGAAGAAAATAGAGGGTGGGAACACCTATTGAGTTGTACAAACTGCCTACCAATGTGTGTGTGTTGTGTGTGTCCTGCATGGCCACAGCTGGGGAATAGCTGTGAAGTCATCCTAGCAACCAAATAACAGTCCACCGAGGTTTGCAAATTCCGGAAAACCACTGGGAATTAACATTTTTAGTCATGCTGAGAGCCCAAATAGCTCTTGAATCAGCAACATGTTTGACCGCTGGCAATTTAGTGATTGACAGAGTAAAACAAACGCATGTTTAAGATAAATCTGAGGTACATTTTCTGTTTTTTTAAGCTTAGAGAAACACAACAGTTCAGTGGGGACGGGTTTACTTTGCAGCAACCTTTAGGTTTATGTGTGTGTGTCTCCGGACATGCCAGAGGAAGGGGAGGGTGACCATTAGCCCATCTACCTTCCCTTCACCCACTCTGCTAGAAAGGCTCACTTCCTCCTCCCTCCTTCATAAAATCTGCAAGTATGTGTGTGACTAATTACTGTGCGGGAGCAGCCAAACACCTGTCTGTCTGTCTAGGAGGAAGACAAAACAAGTGAGACACAGACGGAGGGTTTTAGAGTGGAGTGAGAAAGAGAGTCATGTCAGCACATCGACTGTGAGTGTGTGCGTCTGTTTGTGTGTCTGACAAGCCACCTCTGTCCAACCTGCTGTTACATATTTAATACCCTGCCAGCCCTGCATATAGACCCCTCATTATCTAAAGAGACACACACACACACACACACACACACACACACACACGTACTATGTTTCACATTTAGGGTCGTAAGAGGAAATGTCACCTTGGTCCCACCAGATGACGAGCGATCAGTAAAAAACCTCTGACATGACTACTGCCACCCTGAGGAATTAATGTGCGTGTGTGACTGGTGTGTGAGGGGGGGGGGGGGGGCGGGGGGGGCGGGGGGGCGGGGGGGGCGGGGGGCAAGAGAGAAGAGGAGCGGGAGAGAAGCGAGGGAAGGCAGACGACAGAGAGGGGGGGGGGGGAGAAGAGGAACGGGAGGGGGGGGGGGGGGGGGAGAGGGGGGTGATGATTAAAAACAAAAATAGTCAGACAGAGAAGAGATAGTGTGTGACAACACGATGAAATGCCCTGCAATAAGAGTAGTGGGTGTGATTTGCATTTCAGGTGGTCACAGTAAATGTACTCCGGGCTGGAGACTCTTATTTCTTCTCTGATGTTTGGATCCCTAATTGGAGCTACCTGAGGCGCTAATGTATAAGTCACTCTGGGAATAACAACAATGAGCTTAACCTGTGAATGACGATGTGTGTGTGTGTGTGTGTGTGTTTGTGTGTGTGTGGTGTGTGTGTGTGGTGTGTGTGTGTCTGCAAATGAGTCAGTGTGTGTCCTACTAAGCAGCTATTGATCATTAGGGCGTGAGTGGTGAGGCACTCAGCTGATCTCCCCATATCAGCGCGGGCTGACCTGAATGCCTCCTGTAACCCACGCTCTGCTCGAATGGAACAGGGACGTTTTAACAGCCAGCACACAAGTCGAGGCCATTTTCTCATAGTGGGACTTCATAAAGCTCTGATCCCCTGCATTTACGCCTAAGCTGCCCCTCTTCTCCACACCTCTCAACTGCTAACCCTTTCCAGTCTCTGTGGA
>NW_011369945.1:18593440-18595862 GCF_000735185.1 Notothenia coriiceps
CATTAAAAGATGTGGCGTCCTTAATTCTGTGTTTTGAAGTATTAACAGGGAGATTGTAAACGCCCAAACATCCCAGCTTCTACCTGGAAATGTGGAGAGGCTGAGTGAGTGAGTTAGAGTTGAGTTACTTGAAAAACTAAAGTGAAACTTGATTTATTCTATTGCAGGGTCTGATTATTATATTGTTGACACTTTAAAATACTACTATACTACTAAAATGAGTTTTTGGTATCGTTACATCCCTACTGAAAACTCATCTCTATCGACTCCACTTCGAGCAATAAAATGACTAACAAAGCACTTATAGACTAATAAAGGACTGGCTTATCTAAAGCCAGTTGAGTAGCACTTGAAATGTTTTGGCTCTATGAAACCTGATGTACTTATATGATTCTGTTTTCTTCAAGTTTGTATCTTCTTGGTCGAATGCACTTATTGTAAGTCGCTTTGGATAAAAGCGCCAGCCACATGCAATGTAATGGCTTGTCCAACCTAAAGAAGCCTGCTACTACATTTTAAACATAGATACAGGCAGGATTCAAAAATCCAATTTACAATTACAGTTAGGATTTCGTAAGCTAAGAAAACATAGGAGGTCTGAAATGGATACGACACAAACATAAGTTTAACAAATGCTCTGTACTAGGGATAAAGGACTTTAGAATTAGGATATTATTCTGTAATGAGGCACAAGATGACTCAACATTTGTCCACCATATTCCTTTGTGTTGGTCCGACTGTGTGGAGAGACACACTTAGTCATATCAGGTGTTAATGGACAACATGATAAAAGGTAGTAACCAAAAAAGGCTTTAAGCTTAGGAGTAGTAGAGGAGGAAATGTCAGCTTGAGCAACTAGCTTTTTGCCTGTTCTTTCTCTTCTTACAATAACTTGGACAGTGTTACAAACCTGGACGACTTAATCTCATTTTCAGAGATTAGAAAGAATAGGCTTTGTCTTTGACGATGTGGCATTTTTGGCAAAGAATTGGAGATTCTAGAAGGCTTTGAAAATATGTTGTTGGCTCCAGATCATGAGGCCAAGGCAGCGTAAAACTCCTTCATTAGTTTCAGTCATAAAATCTGTTTAAAAACTTTACATGTAGAAATCATTGGTGAAAATCCACAAGTAAACAGGTTTTCAAGTACTTGTTGATTTATTTGGTTCCAACTTTAACTTATTGAGTTTATAAAAGAATCTAAAATTCCTCATCAAAATAAATGTTCTCAATGGGTCTCACAAGCTATGGCCAGGTGAAAACACCTGCAAGCTCCAAACAAATGAGAAAGAAAAATAAATAGCTTAATTAGCTTGATGAGAACAGTTGAATTAGATGAGACTATTTTAGCATGCAGATTTTTATTGTTAAGAAAAACACTTATTAATCCCTTTCATTGACCCTCTGAAGACCTGCCAATCCCACTCTGTAGTTCATTGTGATTACACTGAGACAGCATCATTTGCTGCTTGATCTAATGACTTAAAAGCCTCAAGTAAAAGTCATACAGGTCTATTATGCAATTTGCTTTAGCCCAAGGGCTGTTTTAAAAAAAAGATGTCCATAGAGATCTTTATTGAGAGACTGTATGTAGTCTGTATTAAGGTGGAGTGTCCCTTTAAGTACTCATCATTCAGTGTCGAGATGGATTTGATTCATGCTCTTGTGAATAGAAGATATGATATTTTAGGAAGACTAATGTAATCACTCTGTGTTGGCGATGAGCTTTACTCCTAACCTCAATCATCAAGATGTTAGAAGGACCACCTCTCATGTCAACCTTTTGGAAAGAAAAGCAGTATTTGTTGCGTGTGTGTGTGTGTGTTCGGGAGAGATTTATTGTGTACGTGTGTTTTTAATCACACACACAAAAAGCTAGTAGCAGTTATCAGAAAGATTTACATACATTGACAGAGTAATGCGCTGGGCCGTGAGAGCTTTATAAAGAGTCAACCTGTCCCTGAATGTGTGAGTGATGATAACAGGCTCATTTAATTGCCTAACCCCCCGACACGCACACACATACACGCACACGTGCACACGCGCGCACACACACACACACACACACACACACACACACACACACACACACACACACACACACACACACACACACACACACACACACACACACACACTACGTACTACTACTACGTACGTACGTACGTACGTACGTACGTACGTACGTACTACGTACGTACGTACGTACGTACGTACGTACGTACGTACGTACGTACGTACGTACGTACGTACGTACGTTACGTACGTACGTACGTACGTACGTACGTACGTACGTACGTACGTACGTACGTACGTACGTACGTACGTACGTACGTACTACGTACGTACGTACGTACGTACTACTACTACTACTACTACTACTACGACTACACACTACTACGACGTACTACTACACACTACTA
>NW_011369945.1:18595914-18596165 GCF_000735185.1 Notothenia coriiceps
GTGTGTGTGTGTGTGTGTGTGTGTGTGTGTGTGTGTGTGTGTGTGTGTGTGTGTGTGTCTGCAAATGAGTCAGTGTGTGTCTACTAAGAGCTATTATCATTAGGGGTGAGTGTGAGGCTAGCTGATCTCCCATTCAGCGCGGGCTGACTGATGCTCTGTAACCCCGCTCTGCTGAATGGACAGGGACCCGTTTTAACAGCCAGCCACACAAGTCGAGGCCATTTCTCATAGTGACTTCATAAAAGTCTGAT
>NW_011369945.1:18599407-18612124 GCF_000735185.1 Notothenia coriiceps
ATGAGGGTTGACTACGTACCAAAAACAACTTTCAGGCTTGACTTTTTGCATTTTCAGTAGGATAACATATTTAATAGAATTCCCAATTGTTTACAATTTTTCCACCAATTTTGTGAATAGCATATCCAACTCAACTCAAAGATGTCTTCTTCCCAGTAAGTGAAGTGTGTTCAGACTCCTCTAGTTAATAGGCTCCTCTGGTCTCTGAGTGCTGTCTTTCAGACCTTTACTGGTGGATCAGAGAATATGGCCTGCACAGAATGTGTCCATCTGTGCCTCTGTGTGTCCATAATGCTGTTCCATAATGCTGTTCCATATGGCCAACTGTGGTCCACACACAGCCTCAGGGAAGCGGTGGTAGATGGCTAACACACTCACACACCACGCTCACACCTTACTGCTTTCTTCCTCATGTACAACCATTCATACATGTACACTATGTGTGATGACGATGACACACACACACACACACACACACACACACACACACACACACACACACACACACACACACACACACACACACACACACACACACACACACACACACACAAAAGCATTTATACACGTAAAAATACACACAGTATCTGCATGAGGAAACAGAAGTTGCTATGTTAATTTGGCTGCGTGACAGACACTGAAGTTCTGCTTGTCTGAAGTTCAGTAAGACACTGAGTAGTTGATGGAGGGTGCTCAACTTTCAATAGTTAACCAATCCTAGTATTTGGAGCTGTGTGCAGCTGATGCAGTGTCCGGGAAGCAGTGTGGGGATCTAGTGCCTTGCTCAACAGTGGCGAGGAGGTGAACTGTAACCGCTCCAAGTATTTGTCCCTTATCCATACCGCGTCCGTTCTGGGACTTGAACCGGTGACGGTGTGGTTCCCCGGTCCAAGTCCCTACAGACTGCCACGTTTGTAAAATATATTGGTATAAAGTCTGATTTAATTGAAAATATATTAGTATGTCTTACACGGTAAGACTCTCCCACTCTGTCCTAATGTCTGTATTTTCATTCCGCACAGTATTTCTGTCCCCCATTCATCTTTCCTTCCTGTCTGTCTTGTCCGGATTTCTCATGCTCTGCTGAGAGTTGAGTTGACTGGAGATCAATAGAGGGTCAGCACACACACTGACACAAACCTACACAAACACTGGAAAGTGCTGAGCAGGTGAATTTCATTCATCCATATTCTCCGTACGGAGACAGCACTGTCCTGATTATGGATTACCATGGCGATGGATCGATTGCAGCGGAGAGGTCACCCTCCGAGACGTGTGTGTGTCGGAGTATTTCTGTCCCTCTCTTTACATGCAGTGTATCTGAATCTAATGTGTAAAGTGTATTTTCCTATTGGTACATACATCTATTTTTCATGTTGGACTCTTATGGGAATACAAGAGAAGAGAACACGAATGAAAATACATGAAGGAATAAAACGGCAAGATTAAGAGTCTCAAGACTGGGAAAGAGCGGCAGTTGTATCAGATTCATGTTTTAATCGATAAGCTCTTTGTTGCTTTGTGGGTGTATCCAATAGAGCAAAGTGCTGGAACATGATGATTTACATCAGCTGATTTGTAAGGAACCAGTACACCTCCAAGGGGAGATCGGGACCAGCTGGAGAGGCAAGCTGTGGAGGTGGTTACGGAAGAGAAAGAGGAGCATAAAAGGAGGCAGGGTAAATGAGAGGAAGCGGAATCATGAAGAGGAGGGAGGGATAATGAGAGAAAGAAAAAGGGAAGCCAGAGGGAAAACAGGGCTAAGCAGGAATATTTGCTGATGAAGGACGAACTTGAACATGGCCTCACATAGAAGAGCTGACCTGCCTCAGGGTTTTTCAAATTCTCTTTGTGATCTGCATTTAAAAAAAAATGGGAATCTCAGAAAAGGTTTTCGATGTAACTTCTCATGCTGGCTTAACAGAGGGCCTGTATAGATTCCAGATTGACCTTGTCCAAACCTGTCCATCTATCTTCTTTTATGAGTGCACCATAAAGAATTGCGTATTAAGACATTTCTTAAAGCTTTGGAATTACACCCAACAGGCAGAGAGGGGGATGGATGCAGCACCAACACATTTAAGCATTAAACAAATGATCACACAGCTTTACTTCCGGTAGATCACTATTGCTTCCTCTTTTTTTTGCTTCTAACATGCATACATAGTTATTTTCCTTGGATATGACAACACAATTACACAATGATACAGTAAGGGCCACAGGTGTGGGGTGTGGGTGTGGGGTGTGGGTGTGGGGGGTTTGGGGGGGGGTGTCCTGCTGGCTTCAAGATACTTTACAGATGCAGCTTCTTTATGTGGAGCTAGGTGGTGCTGTCAGTCTATCCACAGTCACTTTGTGTGTGTGAATGTGTGTGTGGTGTGTGGTGTGTCAGTGAGTGATCAAACCTGCTCTTTCTCAGGAGGAACCGTTGCGTCACAGTATGAGCTTTGTGATTTTGAACCTGGATGACACATGTATTATCCTGAATGTATTGTTGTATTCAGATTATTGCAGCTCATTAATCACATTTCCTTTTCATAACACACTGCAACACAAAGCTGAAATAGCAGATTTGGCTGTTCATTTGCATATTTGCCCAAAGAGAAATTGATAATTGTTATTTTAGTACACAGTCGTACCTTTCCTCAACCCTCTGATGTATCCCACCCAAAACATCAGCATGTACTGACTTAACACAGCCCTGAATACATTCCTCATACAGTTTAATGGACATGTGCCATCATGTGTAGCCACCCATCCCCCCCTGCTTTTTGTTGTTAAGTCCATAGTGATGGTGTGGTCATTGCTAAAGATATTGCTGACTGCACAAGATGCCAAAGCATGCTTGAGCATCATAGATTTTTCTTACGGTAAGTGGTCATGGTGGTCATGAGTGGAAATCAAAGCTTAGTGGTGTACAGATAGCTTAAGCATATTTAAAGGTGTGTGTGTGTGTGTAAAAATGGGAGTGCGCGAGCTGCGTGTATTCACTCATGCATTTGCCTGATTGTAGCATTTTATCGATCCTCTCCAAACGAATCAATCAGTCCCTAATCGACCCAATTATAAAGGGTATGATGAAAAGAGATGTGTGTGTGTGTGTGTGTGTGTGTGTGTGTGTGTGTGTGTGTATGTGTGTGCAAGCACTCATGCCATGTTATGCACTTACATCCTGAACTGCTATTAATCTATCCGAATTTCATGTGCTCTTTTCATTTTAATAAAAGGAAAAGGAACCAACTCTGCACTTCTCCATCCCCGCCAATCCTCTCACTTGCACACACCCTCAGATATTGTGATGCTGAGCATGCACATGCTATTGTATATCATGTGCAGCTCACCGATACATCACTGTTTATTGGCGAGTGAGCAGAAAAAATAATAATATAATAATAATTACCTTGTGGTCTTTTACCCTCCATAAAATATAGGGCACTATTATGGCTGTAAGCAGGCCTCAGTTTGAGTCAATTACTTATACCTGAGTTGCTGAACTTCAACATAACACTAAGTGCCGTTGTCAGTTAAATTATTATATTTTTGTTATTTAAAAAGATATAGAAACATGGTGAGGCTGTCCTGAGATAAAACCATCCACTCTAGACCCTAAGTTGACATGATGATAACCTATACACAGTTAATGTCAAAGGTTAAGGACAAGTAAATTATCTAATATCAATGTCCCTGTTGGGCTTGTGAAGCTTTTACCAAGACCCCAGGAAATGCACATTTTCGTTGGCATAATTGTTGAATTACAAATTCTGTGTCAGTCGCGTGACGCCATGGGGCTCAGAAATACTTTTTCCCATTGGAAAAGAGATGTCTTTTGGTCTACGTATAAGTTTGGATGCCGGAGGGTTTAAGGAAAATGTAAGTGCGCATGTGTTATGGGCCCCATGGATACAACATATTTGGATACTTTTGTAGTTGAAAGTCTAGTTATTTTGCTTCATGTTGTTCTGAGCAGCTTTTGTAGTAAATAACTGAGCCCTGTCTGGATTGGTCAATGTTCATGACTATGTAGGGGCAGTGTGCTTGATAGAGTTAAGCTGCCCTCAAATGACCATTGCCAAAATGGCTCTGCGTTGTCGTTGTTTTCCTGTAGAGAGCGTAGTGCCGTCCCACCAGGATACCCTCAACATAGCACACCTCTCAAAATGGTTGCAGAGAGCTGTGCTTAAATTATTTCAACTTGATTGTGGCTCACCAAAGGACACACAACCAAGTGAATAACAGCTATATGAAGTGTTGCAGTTAACAGGGGAGGTCACCTATAAAATGAGAACTAACTGTTTCAAAACACAGCTTTGCGCCCTACCTCGTGCTGAGCCAATAGAAAATTGCGTATCATGAAGGCAGCTTTAGGCTTTCAATATTTCTTAAGCTCCAGTTCTTTCATTAACCTGATAACCTTCCTCCAAAACAATATCAATAAGTCACATGTTCTTACACATAAATCTTTCTTTCCTATTTGTGATGGCCATTTTACAAGCTTCTTGCGAGGGTCCTGAGGTTAAGTGTGGCGAAGATTTCAAATTCACACTTTGACACATATTGGTGTATTGGTGTCTGGTTGTAAGTGTTTGATTTTGGCCAATTGGGTCAGGCCTTTGATTGATCCTTGCTTACAGGTCAGGTAGTTCAACACATATAGACTTTACCTCTACCATATGACCTCACCGTAGCCTCCACTTTGTCCTAGGTGACCTGGAAAAACCTTGTATTGACCAAACGGTAATGATAAATGGAAAAGGGCCTAATGGAAAGGCCTCAGGCTCAATGAGGAAAGATTTGGCTAGCTTTAGTGTTCAACCCCAGGGTTTCTATGTGTGACTTTAAAGCTCCCATGTCATGCTTTTCCGGTTATTACCCGTCCCCTTGTGTGTTATGAAGGTTTTTCTGCATGTAAACGGTGTGCAGAGTCAAAACCCTTAAAGTACACCCTGTAGCGAGTAAAACTCTAACACAGAAAATACCTCCCCAAAACGCCTCGTTGGTGAAACGTCATCATCCATTTGATTCTTCCGGGTACGTGCTTACGAAAGCACGTACCAAAATGGGCCAATCCGTGGAGCCGTTACGTTACGTCCGCGGAGCCGTTACGTTAAGCCCCCGCTGATTGGTCCAAATTGACCAATCCACACACACACTCAGTGCAGGCAGCTCTGCTGATTTCTGCTCCCTGCTGCAGGCTGACAGTTGGGATCGCGGCGAAATTCTTTCTGCAGACCCATTCTCACAGCGTTTATCAACCTTTAAACCTTTTTCTTACTCAATATCAAGCCACACTTATTGTTTTTATTTCGGCTGTGACTTTGTGTGTGTTCAGGTTGAGTTTTGCTGTGTTTGGCTATGTATCGCTAAACAAGGAAATCACACCTCCACGGAGCTCAGCGCGATTCACAACTTACCGACCAATCAGAGCACACTGGGCTCACAGGGAGGCGGGGGGGGGGGGGGCGCTGCAGCGAGCCGTTTAGTGGAGAAAGTGAATACTGCTGAATACACATACTTTACAGAGATGCTGTATGCGAAACCAATGTGAGTTTGGAAAATTGCACAGTATTTTTCTATTTTAGTATACCTCAACAATGGAATTATGATCAGTGGAAATGGCCATGACATGGGACCTTTAAATAAAGCTGGAATCAATTATTGTATAGTTGACAACCAGAGTTGGTAATGGACACTTTTGAACTTTTGCAAAAATGTGCTAATTTGGCCCTAAATTGGACTCATAAGAGTAGTGTAGTGAAGTTGGCTATTTATACAATTGAAGTGTCCTCAAGCTACATTAGCTATTGCATTGCCAATTGTGGTCGAACATGACCTTTTAAATCCCCTTAAAAAATAATAAAAACATCACAAAACCAACCACAATTTGATATTCAGTCTGTTTTTCAGTTCTCCCAGAACCCAAATGAAGACACAATGAAGTCTTATTACTCCTTCAGATGCATTTTTGAGTATTCAAGCTCACAGATGGATGAAGGCATTTCTACATGATGTTGTCAAAAACCCGATCAAAGTAAAATATGTGTTTAGATAGCTGAAACAAAAAATAACAGAACACAATCAGAAGTTACTAGCATCTTTATCTTTAAGTCTGTCAAAAGTTGTTGATGAGAAGTTGTTGAATGTCATATATAACAGCGTGACACACACCCATAGCATTTCTTGATTGCTTAAAGAAGCAATTTGCTTATTACTTAAAGGCTGAAAACACCCAGTGTGTAACAAACCTGGAAACATCTCTTACAATAAAGCAATAGCCTTTAGGGGGAAGAAAGGTTGTGGATAAGAGGAACAGATTCAGAGTTGGCACCATGTCACTTTTCATTTTTGCAGAAAATGGACACATCACTGCACTCACACTTGACACGGTGACACTCTCAGAAAATCTCGAGCTTCAGGTTTTCTTTTTGCTCTTACTCTCTGACATCCTGAAGGTTTTTAAAGTAGATCACACCTTTCAGTCCCCCTCATTATAATCATTATAAGCTTCTGTCTCTCACATTCTCAACGTCCATTTCTCTCTGTACTTTCTCTCTAAGCCGACTCACCTTCTGCGTCTCTCCCACCACTCTCTCCCTCTACGTGGTGTCATTTTGTTTGGCAGGTCTTTGAGTCCCCTGTCGAAGAGAACAGAAGCAAAGTCTTAATCTCTCATCGCCTGGCTGTCTTTCCACCTTGGCTTTTAAAGAAACTCAGCAGGGCTATGTTGAATTTCTCTACCCATTTTTCTTCCTGTCATTCTTTCAGATGTTCTTTTTTAAGATTCTCCCTCTGTGTTTATCCGGAAGCTATTAGTCTTGTTCTTCTCTCTTAAACAGGCAGATTTACTGGAACTGGATAACAATGTAGGGATACTTTTAAAATTAAATATATGTATTTTCAAGACATTCAACATAACAACACAATCAATAAAACAATATTTATATTGATTAAAACCCTTTTATTTATTTTTGACCTGTGCTTATCTCAGATTTTAATATAAAGGTGCCCTATTTGTTACATACTACACCGTAGTTGTGTATTCAATATGACAATAAACCTCTGAATCTTGAATCTATTATGCTTTTCTCTTTCCTCTAGTCTGTTTTATAGGATGTTGTGCGTCTAAATGGTCTGCAAAGGCTCAAATCCCAAAGTTACCTCCACAAACTGGCCCCCCCTTGCCTGAAATGCCTCCATTAGGCTCTTTTGTTTTCTTCTGTAACATAGTGACATCATTATGTAACACCCACTCTTCTATTTGCTACGATCACACATGTGACGTAATAGGCTAATGGGCGGGACATCTAATAGTGGTTGACCAATCACAACAGAGCCGGCCAGCTAACCAATCAGAGCAGACTGGGCTCTGGTTTCAGACAGAGGGTGAAAAGAGGTGCTGAATATGTCCTCTTAAGGATTGACTGGTTCAGACCAACCTTATTGAATCCTGGGACCCTGTTCCCCAAACTTGATCAATTAGTATTTCCCTGTTCAGATCATAGAACTCCAGACTTAATATGTTTTTATAAAAGGTTGATCCATTGGACAATACTTTGCAACAGAGCAGCTTGACAGAAAGGGACAAATACGATCTATTTGTCTTTAAATGAAGTCACTTATGGTAACACAACCAAAGAAAGGTTTTACACTTTAAAAACAGAAATGGGGAATGGATATTGAGGAAAAATAAAAAGATGCACCTTACATCAAGCAAGTTTCAAGGAAAAGCAAAGCAAAAGTCAGATGATTGTTCATTATAAGACTGAAGATAGAGATAGACGATGAGAAAGATGTGTGTTAGATGGAAACTGGGAATGTGACAGAACATGAATGTGTGAGAGACGTTGGTGCCGAATAGTGAGATATGGATGGGGAGGGGAAAAGAAAGGTGCGATATTGTATAACTCGATATTATTCTGCTGTGTGCCTGGAATGGAAAGGGCACACATAAAGTATGTTTATCTACCGTAAAACACACAAGGTTAAGTAAAGCTTGAAGTTAAGTTTCACTATTTAGCTTTTCCTGTTACATTTACAATTTAATTCGCTGAAGGCTTTGGTCCAAAGCCAAATCAAAACGAGGTACAATCCAAGCCACAGCAGATCAAGGAGAAGCCTTTGAGAATAAGTGCCTCAACACTCAGTTCCACCTGTCACCAGTGCCATAGGGCCTGCAGGTGCACAAAGTAACATTTAAGTGGCTAGAAAATTACTTTTTCTTTGAGGGAAAGATCAAGACGGAGTTAGAAAGACCAAGACCTTTTCTTTTGCTTCTCCAGTTCCTAATGTATCAAACACCCCGTGCAGAAACTTACAGTAAAAATCTGCTTTAATCATCAGGTCGGCCTTGAAAAAGAAAAAAAAAAAAGATGCAGTCTCTGGACTTCTCTGCTCTCGCTCCTACATAAGCTTTTAGTTTAAAATGTTGGCATCACTTTACACTTTAGAATTACATTTTCATAATGTCGGCGTTGTTTTTTTTTTGCTTTCTTTTGCAGAAGAGACAGCCAGTAAAATCGAATTGCAGTGACTCACATCTACAGTATGTGTATGTTTGTGCACTGCTACACACATTTTTATACAGTTTGTGTCTGTTTGCACGCATGTGTGCTTCGGTCTGTATAACTGTATGTTGCGTACTTGATGATGGTTCCAGTGTAGCAGGAAGCCTCTGGCTTTACTGGCAAAGTCCCCTTTCTTTACTCTTGGCCACTATAGACACACACACACACACACACACACACACACACACACACACACACACACACACACACACACACGCACGCACGCACACACACGCGCGCGCGCACACACACACACACACAGGTCTATTCAGGCTTTACGTGGAGACCCCTAGAACACTTTGTTGACACGCTCTGTGCTATGTTAGGCTAAATGCAGACTCAGTGTAATGCTCAATAGACAGGGATTCAGCTATATAACACAGTTGGAGCTAGCAGCGCGTCACACACACGCAGAGACAGACCCGAATGGAAGCCGCTGTTAATCAGTAGACACACACTGTCGCAGGAATGCTGGGCTCCTTGGACGTGCTCTATAGCGTCCTCATCCACAAGGTAACAGAAATGGTGTATAAAACAAAGACACACATTTACAACAGGATTTTATTTACTGTGGTTTCTTACAATCATAAAAAGAAAATTGTAGGTTGTCCTTTAGCCTAACCTTCTGTAACTGTTATAATACACCTGTTGCTAAATGCAAAATATGCCAATAGTTTTAACATGTTAAATGAAGTGCAGTTACGTGTCTAAGCATGTTTTCCTTCATGTCAACTGTGTCAATTACTGCAATATGCTTCCAAAGATAGGCATTTTGAAGTGGCTTTTCTTTATTCTGTTACTGTAATCATACTGCTGTTGATAACGGCAACATATAACTCAAGTTTAAAAAAAATTAAGTACATGAAGGTACATTTATGTCAGATTGAGCCCAGGGTTACTCCCAATCTGCTAGCCTCTGTTCGGATGTTGTCTTTGTGTGTTCATGTTGCCTTTGGTATTGCGTTGTACTGTGAAATATATGTGAATTGCAGTGGATAAAGTGTATATAAGTATCTTCTCTTTCAGTGTGAGTCAAGAGACTGTGAGTGGAGTTACATAGGAATATTTTAATAGATATCCTGTTGCTACACTCTGATTAAATGCTGTGCTCAAAATGATGAACAGAATAAATAAAATAAAACAAATAATCATCTACATTTTATGTTTTATTTCTTCTTTACTTGTAGCTGATGGCGGTGTATGAGGAGCAGGAAGCCCAGCAAAGGGGTGTGGCTAACACAAGGTTAGCGCAGAGCCCTGATGTCTACCAATCAGAGCTCTCCGTCTTCCAGCCAATCGCAGGGGGAGAGATTGAAGTGAATTCCTCCGTCCTCAAGTCCAGTGAGTCATTTTTTCTTTTTAAGGTCTGTATTTGGTATAGCCCCACTCTAATCTTGACATGCGGAATTTTCTTTTCTTTGCACATAGTATAGTATTAGGAGTGAGGCTTTGTCATTTGGTAACTCTTTCCGTTCTTTCTTTTAAAGTATTAAACCTGATTTAGTACTATGTGTTCTTTCCAAGGGTATTTGCAAAAGAATGTTATTTTACAAAGTTGTAAAAACAGGATATTTGTCACCCTTTGTACTCTCTGGTATATTAAACTGTATTTATCCGAGCCATAGAAATGTGCTGACATGTATTATACCTGCTCTCTAGAGAGCAATGAACTAACCATCAGTTATGTTCTGGCATTTGTCATTGCATCACACAACATTATCTATCAATAAAGAGATCAACACTCCATGAGTGTGTAGTATAAAAACAACACAAGTGTTCTTAATCCTCTCCTGACTTTCTCTTAAAACCATGCACCTTGAAAGTAGGTAAAGTTATGAAAGAAATCCCAACTCTGTTTCTTGGACTTTGTAATATCAAGGTTACAGTAACTGACACATGGTCTAAATGCTTTTTCAAAGGAAAAAGATATCTTGAGGGAATCTCTGTTCCAACCTTTTAGGTATAATCTGTAGGTCAGTGCATGAAGAGGGCAATGTCAAAAGTGATGTTAGACGAGAAACAGCTTCACTGGGACTGACTTTAGATGGAGGCTGACTGCTAGGCCGTGTTGGTAAAAGAACAGAAGTGAAGTCTCAAAACACCATATTGTTATAATCATTCAATTCAGAATGAAATTAATATATAATGAAGTACAGGTTTGACCACTTAAATTAGCATTTTAGCACTTCAGGGCTCCTTTGAGTTAAAGTCAACTGAAAAAACACCCCACTGTTGAACGTCTAAAGATTGAAATAAGAGGTTGCTAACAAATGAGACTACTAAACGTTATTTGGCCGAACACAAGTCCACCTTTAGCTTAGAGGGGTCGACGTGAAGTCATGCGACCAATGATGTAGTTCACTCCTAGCATTACATTAGCTATTTACATCTGGCAATTGCATTTGTGCTTCAAGCCGGAGTAAGAGATTATTTGTTATAATATTCCAAAATCCAATAGAAAAATCTAACTGCTTTTAGTCAAGGGAGCCCTTGCGATGCAAACTCTTGCATCTGCCTACACAAATATCACTGCTCCACTCTACTGGGTACAAAATATTCTTAAATATCCTTTGAGAGCTAAGAACCATGTTTTATTAGGAACGAGGCTACCTTTGAATTACAGTGCAGATAAAAGGTCCAGATGTGATGTCCAAGTTCTGCAGGCCAGTGATTGAAAACAAGAGCTCGAATGTTGGCACCACCGTCCCTGAGATGCAGAATGAGATGGGGATGAAAGAGAATCAGATGAAGAGAGGACAGGAAGTGTATGTGTAACGTCAGGCGGCGGCAGAACCAGCTGTGATGTCTGCGTCTGCTAACTGTTTACTATCTGAATTACCTTTCTCTACCTCTCTCTGGCTCCTCTTTCCCCTCATTTCTTTCTGTCTTATGTCAAGTCAAGTGCTTATGCAGTTGAGGTACTGTAGATGTTAGTGTGAGAGGGCTTAAAGCTGTCACAGTAACTTGTCCAAATCTAATTTTGCCTTAACATAACAAACCATGGCGGTGATGGATTACTTGTACCTACAGTTCTCCAAAACCTGCCGTGCGCTAATCACAGACTCCACTCCCTTTAGTTTTGAATTATAGACTCCATATATGCTTTGTTGCTCCATCCATCCAGATGACATTTAAACACAATCTGTCAAGGTTGTTTTCAAAATGTCATTCATATGGCAAATGAAGTGTGATAATGCTCATCCATCTCTTGTAGGTTGTATTCTATTAGCCAGTTTCATTATTTTCCACGCTTTTGATGGCATAGTAATTTCTTATTTAGCTTAAACGATGTTGAGCTCAAGGACTACCACGCTTATCAAAAACCATATCTTAAGTAACATTTGCCCTTTACTCCTTGCATGAGATCTAATTTCACATACTTTAGATATGACAACAACAATCGTGTATCTTGTAAAGATACTACTAGTTCTGACATAATTGACATTTCATCTTGCATGACCTTCCTGAGTGAAGCTGTATGATCCAGACACCGTTAAGACAGGAAGTTTAGTCTGTTTCACTATGGCCGCCTGTCAGCAGAGATTAGTTGTAATGTGTGACTGTCATGGCAGATTAGAGGTAAGGGAGATCTGGAGACTATCACTGTCAGAGTGGGAAGGTCAGACTGAGGCCTTGATCGCCGTCTCAACCACTTGTTTCTCTTTCACTGTCTCTACAAGTCTCTTTCTCCGTTTGCCTTACTAATTGTTTCTGCTTCTCACTGTCTTCCGCTCTCTGTCCCTTAACTTATTTTTTTTTATTTGTTAACAACTAGTTCACACAAAACTTCAATAAAGTAAGGCATCAATAACGACATAATCAGAAACCGAGTAGTATCTAACTATGATACATTGTCAGCAGCACAATGGGTAGAGAAGAATGCTGTATTGTTTCATGTGGTACACTTTACACAACTTGTGTAGCTGCTGTAATGGTTTTAGCTAAAAATGTTACCGTTAATAAAAGCAATGCATAAATGCCTATTGTCAAATACTTGGGGTTGGGCTAAATGGAGATAATCAAACACTCTATCGATACTTGGCAATATTGCAGCGTTGACTCTTGACGTTTAACAACGAAAACATGTTTTTTGATAAATAATCATCAGCACTGTGTATTTAATCGCTAATTAGGTAAAGAGAAATCATTCGACAGC
>NW_011369945.1:18612750-18618898 GCF_000735185.1 Notothenia coriiceps
GACGGAAAAATGAATTCTCAAGTTTATCAAGACATTTTGCTGGAGAACTTAAGGCCATCTGTCCACCAATTGAAGCTCAACAGAAGATGGGTGATGCAACAGGACAACGACCCAAAGCACAGAAGTAAATCAACAACAGAATGGCTTCAACAGAAGAAAATACGCCTTCTGGAGTGGCCCAGTCAGAGTCCTGACCTCAACCCAATTGAGATGCTGTGGCATGACCTCAAGAGAGCGATTCACACCAGACATCCCAAGAATATTGCTGAACTGAAACAGTTTTGTAAAGAGGAATGGTCCAAAATCCCTCCTGACCGTTGTGCAGGTCTGATATGCAACTATAGGAAACGTTTGGTTGAGGTTATTGCTGCCAAAGGAGGGTCAACCAGTTATTAAATCCAAGGGTTCACATACTTTTTCCACCCTGCACTGTGAATGTTTACATGGTGTGTTCAATAAAAACATAAAAACATATAATTGTTTGTGTGGTTTTAGCTTAAGCAGACTGTGTTTGTCTATTGTTGTGACTTAGATGAAGATCTGAACACATTTTATGACCAATTTATGCAGAAATCCAGGTAGTTCCAAAGGGTTCACATACTTTTTCTTGCAACTGTAGTTCAGCTGGGAATAGTAGTATTACTGCAGTCAAATAGGGTATGGGGGATTACTAGGTCATCGAACTTCGATACAGGCAAATGGACAGAAAGATATCACTGTATGTCCCTTAATACAGTGGAAAATGTTCGCCACTTCTGGTTTGGTATCTTGACATGCCTGCTTCAGGGAAGCACTGGGAAGGTGATATGTTGCAGCGAACCAATATGTCATAGATTGGAAGTCGATTTGATCCAAAGGCTTCTTTATTTTTTGTCTTAACAATTTTTCTTATGAATTTATTGTTCTTTTATCTCCCTTCATTTCTATAATTTTGAACCCAGCCACCTTTTTATATATATATATATATATATACATGTTCTTTGTATCTCCCTTATTATCCTCTCCTTTGTTAGTCCGTTCATTTATATATCTATTTCTCATTTTGACATCCCTTTGTCCTCTGTCCATTTATCCGTCTTTCATTGCCTTTCTTTGAAAAGATGAATTCATATGGGGTTTGATGTAATCCATACCCCCAGCCAGTCTTAAGAGCACCTAGGGTCCATTTTGTGACAATCAATATACGACCCTACAAATATCATTTGGCATGTGTTCTGAGTAGTCCACTCATAGAGAGGTTCCCTCCACCCTCACCCTCACCCTCACCCCCCCACCTTTCTCATTCAATTCCCAGTGGAACCATAGAGGCTAACATGACAATGGTCTTAATGTATATATGGATTTATGGACCCTATGAATGGGGATGGTAGATATGAGGATTGGCGGTGCAACACACGGATCATATGCTATAAATGTTATTTATTTGGATAGCTTTCTGCGTTGTTGACTTTTCCCGCAATTTCACTATTTCTTCAAGCTCCAGCTGAAGCACAGGCAATAGTGTGGTGCGCCTCATCCGTCAGCTGTGGTTAAATGATGATTTTATGCAGTGTGCTGATGGGATGTGG
Source organism: Notothenia coriiceps (assembly GCF_000735185.1). Classification (NCBI taxonomy): domain Eukaryota; kingdom Metazoa; phylum Chordata; class Actinopteri; order Perciformes; family Nototheniidae; genus Notothenia; species Notothenia coriiceps. The sequence continues at coordinate 18,614,319 of NW_011369945.1, forward strand.
AGAAGGAGACACTATCATATGTTACTTACATGCACACAGAGAACTGCACATCGGACATTTATTGGCCATTTGGGCACATGAACACCAGTGTGCTCACTGAAGGGATATTAAAGAAAGGGTTCATCATACATTAACTTCTCACACATGTGCTCCTTACAGGCCTAATGAACACACACAATTCTACACAAACAACATTCAAGAATGAGTTCTCTGATAACACTATGTAATCAACAGATATGGTCAGGGATACATAAATGTCTCATGGGTAATGACATTGGATGATTAAAAGAAGCAGTAATGAAAACCCTTAGGCTTCATTTACATAATGAATATTTTAGCTTCATGCTTTCCATCTTCGTTAGACTTTTATCCTTTTCTAAATGTCCGCTGCCCACCAGTCATATCACACTATTAATTATGAAGAAAAAAAGATTGTCGACTTACAGTAGTTTCCACAGAGATGGTAATGTCTAATTATGGCACTTTTGACAAAGCACTTCGTTTATGTCTATCCAAATCAAAGGAAGCACAATATTTGTATAAGGCTAAATGTGTGTTAAAATACCACATGAAGTATTTTCGTGTTTCAGGGATATCTCGTAGCAAAATATCACACATAAGTAACTCCACAAATTGTTTACCTTCCATGCCCAGTTCCATTCTCATAGAGCGGACACTGTAAAATGATGGTGAATGTTTTGACCGACCAAGAGCTGCAGCTGGTCACATCTAAGCATGTTCCAAATCTTATAAAATAAGACACAGATGTGGGCAGTTATAGACGTCTACCAATTGGAGGGTTAGAAGCTTTCCAGAATGACTCCTGTAGGCCTTTTTACCGCTTAGAAGTATGCTCTAAGTAAGTAGCGTTGGATAAAAGCACTAGCTAAATGACATGGAATGTAAAAAACCTGCAGCTGCCTCAAAGAACCTCAATGCAAACTATTGTGCTACCATGCTCTAAGTCACATGCTCTATGAGCTGCAGTTTCCATGTTGTTGATAACATGTTATAAGGATCATTTATTACACTAAATGTGGGCATTTACTTTTTCTTTTTTTTTTTAAACGCACTTTGGCTTGGACTAGGGATGCCAAAAACTGACCATGATCAAATTCGAAAATCGGACAGCCCTAGCGAATATTAATCGATTATTCGTCGCCGCCCAAGTTTACAGTAAAACAAACTGGTGGTGTGATCAATTGCCATTTACAATTATTAATACTATTACTATTATTAGCATTAGTCTATATTTTGGTTGAAAGTAAGCCAGGAAAAAAAGGAAAAACATAAATAATAATTAAAAAAAATATATAAAATCGAATTTTAAAAAATCATTTTCGATTATGGAGACTGTAATGAATATTCGAAAAATCAAATAATCGCTGGCATCCCTAGCTTGGACTGATGTCACTGGCACGCTGCACTGACAGAGTGGACATTTATTTTGTCAACCGAGCAACATAAAAACATTCTTCTCTCCTCTCTCTTCCTACATCATCGTGCTTTGACACTCTTAAAAAGAAGCGCACACAAACTCTCTCTGAAGTGTGGCAGGACCGGCTCAGGGTTTGTATCTTGTCATCTGAAAGATTATTATTAGACATGAATTTAGCTGAACTGTGACTCCTTCAAAAATAGCATTAGCAATTTTAAGGCAGTTGTGTGTGTGTGTGTGTGTGTGTGTGTGTGTGTGTGTGTGTGTGTGTGTGTGTGTGTGTGTGTGTGTGTGTGTGTTTATACAGTAAACACACTTGTACAACAGTAGTACACTTACTGTTGAGATTTTCTCAAGCCTTTAATAAAAAATATTTCTGCATTATTCTTTCTCTTTACTTTCCATAATATATCTTGTTCCATTAACAGTCTGACAGGAAGTAGTCACTCAGTGTCATATTGGAATGACAGAGATCCAGGTTAATCTGGTTTTTAACTGAGCACAGCTTGAACAAATATAGCAGATGTAACATGGATTAAAGCAGAATATTTTTTACAATTACGGGTAGTAAATATTGTTGCAAGTCATACATTGAAGTTATTTTTCTGCAACAAAACTGCTGTTTAGTGAGTGGTTATTGGAAAGTCATTACATTCCTCCTGCAGATACCTCCTAAAAGATAATAAACAAAGGAAGGAGAGAAAGGACTGATTTACAGGCTGTAGTGTACCACATCTGCTTTAAACATTTTCGCTAGTTATCCACTGTAAACAGACACACTTTATAAACATACATCTCTGCTTCTGCTTAGAACAACTTTGAACCCAGCTATGGAACTACTTTTGTGAGGCTGTGGTGACATTTGCAAAAGTATAGACGAGCAATGCTGTTATTAATCTCAAATGTGCTTCCTTTTGGTTGATCTGGATGTGTGTCATTTTTAGAGAAAAAACTACTGAAGAGTACACATTATGACTTTGCCATTGATCTTTAATGGTAGGCATCGATAGAAAAAACAAAACACTACATATATCAGATGTGTGCGTTTTCTTGTGTTTTCTACAGACACCCCCCTGTTGGTGAGAAGCAGCAGTGACTCAGCGCTCAGCCCCCAGCCGACAGACTCTGAACCCCCCCTCAGTGAGGACACCACCGGGATGGTAAGACCCCAAGGCCCTCAGACAAAAGACACACAGACACATCCAGTTTGACACCTGTCTTCGTTCCGACAAATAGTGTTTTTGGTTTGGTACATTTTATTTTTCATTATGTGAAATGTATACTGCTCAGTAAACCACCTGTTACAATTTTAAAAAGTTGCCTTTCAGTGCTTTTGCATACACATTTGGTTATCTGGGGTGCCTACCAGCGTAAACACTGATTAGTTAGTTATTTTTTGTTAGTAAGTTAAAGTAATTATTTTGTGGGATGTCCAGGTCAGTATGTCCCACATTGTTTGAGAACAATTTCTTGCAATAACATTCATTCAGTCCACACTTGCCTTTTACTGACAAATCTAAGAAAGGTTTTGTGTTTTTTGACATTAAATTAGGTAGAAACTTTAGTTAAGACCAACATTTTTATGACTTTTGTCAATTATGCTCATGCAAAACAGATAAGCTTTTGTGTCATCTGGGTGATATTTATTTTGTACTACTTTTGTCCCACTGTTAACATAATCTCAGTTAACAATGACAATGACATTTTGCGAGTCCCTCATAAAAAGGATTTTAAACGATTGTTGTGACCCAGAGATGGAGCACTCGAGTCCTGGACTCGGACTCGAGTGCCAATTTTCGGGACTCGTGACTCGACTCGGACTCGCGCACTGTTTGACTCGACTCGGACTTGGACTCGTGAATTCTCGCGCACGATGACTTGGACTCGGACTCGTGAATTCTCGCGTATGATGACTTGGACTCGGACTAGTGAATTTTTCCCCCCACGATGACTCGGACTCGACTTGTACATTGACGCTCCGACTTGGACTCGGACTCGACGAGTCCGAGTCCAAGTCGGAGCGTCAATGTACAAGTCGAGTCCGAGTCATCGTGGGGGGAAAAATTCACTAGTCCGAGTCCAAGTCATCATACGCGAGNCAACACAACAAACACGGCCGAGTTCAAGTAGTGTTCTCCTCATGAGCTGAGCCGCTGTAGCATCACGGAGCCAATGGAGCTAACGGAGCTAGCAGTGAGACAGAGGAGCTAGGAGAAGCAGTCCCGTTGTCATGAAGGGGGAATCTAACTATATACAGAATATGTTTTTGTGGATCCAGGCTAGAAACATGTTAATTTTCTGATTTTAAGTTGGACATTTTAACATAGGGTCTGCGGGAATTGCTCCCATCTACATCCATCGCCTACAGTTTGCAGCATTGGGCTTCACCGCACTGTCCCGGGGTTTGTCGCTTGGCTCTGATAGGCCAGAAATTGGTTTGATTGCATTCGGGCTCGATTGCTTATCCTGTCTGAGTAGCCCGGATGATGCTGCATCGCAATTTTTGACGTCGAATTTTATACACCAAATTTTTTGACATCGAATTTTAAACACCGAAATATTTGACGTCGAATTTTTTTCACTTGAATTTTTGGGATCTGAATTTGAATATTCTAATTTTTTTAACTTGAATTTTTACATTTTTATTTCACATAGGTAAATTCGGAGCAAAAAAAATTCAGATACATGATTTTCAAAGTAATTATTTTCAAAGCTACAAATTCGGTGTCTGATAAAATTCAAATACTTCTGTCTCTTGTTTGCTTCCATAATTTAGCCCCAGAAAGCACATGGCTACTTAGCATGCAAAATGATGTCATTCTGCATGCTAAGTAGCCATGTGCTTTCGTGTTATCGGCTGAATCTTTATTTATTGATTAGATCACGTTACTCTGATGAAAGTGTTCAAGACAGCCTATATGCCTGAACTCGATCCTTAGAGTAATGTGTTACGGAGCCTTCTCTTCAATATGGTTTCCGCATAACGAGCATTTTGCGCTGCTCTTTTCCAATGTGGAAGCAGAATGTGTGAAAGCATACAGCACGATGCGGGGTGTGTCTCTAGACATCTCTAGACTGGAATAGCGGGGCCCAGTACGTGAACTCGCCTCACAGGTGCACAGGCCAGGATAGAGGACATCAG
>NW_011369945.1:18620266-18655866 GCF_000735185.1 Notothenia coriiceps
TGAATATTGTCATTGTTGAAGGCTTTTAGAGAAGGGTGAACTATAAGCCTGAATTACATAACATTTTATACCTAAAAACATAAAAGCCACAATAAATAAATCACAATTATTCTAGTTATTTTTACCTCCCGTATTGCTTTCAACCCACCAGCTTTTATGGTGTTGTTACGTCACTAACTGTAAGCTTGTCACATACATGGTCACTCAGAGTAACCTACAGTTGGTTGATGGGCCATTAGTTGTGTAAATACACAGCTGAGAGCTGCCGTTTCATTCAGACTGTTTAAAAAACGGTAACAACGGACTATTTTTCTTAGCGGATGCATGTCAATTTAAATCAATACATACAACTATTTTTTAAATCAATAAAAACATTTTCTAAATCCATAAAAGTATTTAAATTAATATTGGGAGTCATGTCGTTACTTTATTGAGAATGTGGCCGTGTAATAAGCGGGATAATTTGCAGCGACTTGTTCCTTATGGGGAAAATAACACCCGTCATGCAGATGAGGATCCCTCCGCTACGCTTTGGGATCCTGATCGACCGACGAAGCTCCATTTAAAATATACATATTTTTGGTGAATTACTGAGTTTAGGCACGTTAATAACGTTTTAATGAAGTTGAATACAGTATATTCATATGTGTCAGTGATTTCATGTCAATTCGGCGAACATAAACATAAATGATCGTGGTGAAGATGATGATCAAATTAGGATTAAAAATCGAGAGCCGGGCTGCATTTCCTCCCGTCCGTTTTTTTTCGAATAACGAAATAATTTTTTTAAATAACAACATGGTGATGATTTGTAAATGATTAAATGTCTCTTATTTAGCACAGTAGTATGATATCCGTGACATATGGATCTTAACAAAGTTCCGCTGTACATCCAGCGTACTGCATCTGACTTTATTTCACATGAGCTCCAGTGTGGAATCCCACTGCACCCCCTGGTGGATCAATGATCCATTGCAACTGGCTTCATTATAATTACATTTATCTATCACGGGGGCGGTCCCAAGTCAAGCTGGAGGTTTTCCCTTGAGCGAGGGCAGATCACGTACCAATCACGGCCCTCGCGTTTCAAACTGTCTGAAATGAATCGCTACATCTGTAGGACAGTAATTCAATTTGCCACCTAAACAAATATCTCAACTAGCCAGTCAAATATGCAATTAGCTGTCCATACTGGCATTGGTTAAACTAGTAACAAGTCACTTTTCCCCCGTTTTCGCCACAAGTGTAACCCTGACCTACGGCAGCAGTGTGTTTCTGTGTGATCTGTGTGTAGTGAGTATGTGTGTTTAAAGGTCGGGGGAGTAGATCCTGCGGTGTCTTCATGTTCTTTCTAATCCAGACACGCTTTGTCACATCAAACTCTTCGAACAAAGACGGATGACTCTCTCCAGTTCCTTCCCTTCTCTTTTCATCTTTATTCTCCCTTTCTCAAAAGGGCAGAGGGCAAGTGCTTGCTCCTTTTCCCTTTTCTCATGTGCTCCCCCCCCCTCTTTCTTTCTCCTTACTTACCTCTGCTGATCTCACTTTTTTATGTCTCCTTTATTAACATTTTTAACTTGGTCTAACATTTTTCACATTTAATCATCGAATACAAATTTAGACACTTTTGTACTAAAACCTACCTTTTCTTTGGCTAATCATGTCATGCTTTTATCTCCTTCTCTACAGACTAGAAATGTTGTAAATGTTTCTTAATTTGCTGCCCCATGCTCCTTCCATCAAAATAATTCAATCACCTTTCCTCATCCATTCTCTCCAGCCTCCACATCTGCTTTTTAACTTTGACCTTAAGGCTCAATGCTTAACCCTTGATGCACAATGTCCATTCGTCTTTCCACAGAAGATAATCAATCTTTTTTCCCCATACATCTTCTATTTCCTCTTTTTATGTGGAACCAATGGCCTCACTTCTTTCTCTTGCGTTAACACCCCTTTACACCATACCAGATAGGTAAAAGGTCAAACCAAGAACTTCTTTTCTTCTCTTCCCTTCTTTTACACACCATTTCATACATTTAGTCACACTTCAGAGCCATTTCATTACAAGAACACGTCAACACATATAATAATACACCATGACGGTTGCTTAGAGATGAAGCTTTGAGCACTTGTTATGATAGTGCTACAGTTCCATATTCCCTAAAGGTGGTTGGACACAGCTAATCCCTGATGTTCAATGGTTAAAACATACTCCATGCCTGATTAGACTCTGGAGTGGTGAGCCCTCCACCCCTGAGATTATTCACTGGACAAACAACCTTTTTTTTTATTCCTTCTTTTCCCCGTAGAACAACCTGTTTGCAAGTTCCAGATCTTTTGGGGAATGTGATTGGTCCTCAGAGGTGTCCAGTCTCCCTGCTTTACCTCACTGAGGCTAAAAGAGTAGTGATATTAGAAGATAATGCTGTTGTTGAGGTCCACTGGGCACTAATAGCACTTAATAATAACAACAACACTATTTACCTAACATGACTATGCTTAAGACTAAAAACCTATGATGATCCAACAGAAAAAGACCTGTGCTGTTGCTAACATTGGACACTTCCCTTAATACACTGTATGTCGTACACTGTGAATTCTTGCCCATTATGTGAATTTCAAACATGTGGTGTTGTCTCAAACATATGCTGTGCTCTGACAGGAAGACACACAATCTCCACTGTCAGCTAGCTGTGTTACCAAGTCAGGCGGTAGCAAGTCATTACAGACTGCTAAATTAACCCAATTAAAATAACACTGTCTTATAAGGGCTTATAAGGGCACCATTCAGGTATTTAAAGTGAACTATTACCATATGTTGCATTGTAAATGAGCACATATTAGTACAGAAGTACGCAAATTGAAGCACAGCATTGTCCTCTGTTCTGATTTGCAACCTATAGCAACATGAAACGCTGTTAAGCAGCAATGAAACACTAATATATTTACTTTAATTTACCCGCTGAAATGTAATCCAAAGCTCAGGAATGTAGATCATGTTGTTCTGAGCCAACATTCCGCTCCTTACATCTTAGCTCTGTTTTCACTGCACGCCATCACTCCTATGGCTATCAATATGAAATATATATTCAATTACATAGTAGGCTTGTCCAAACTGATTGTGCGTCCGTGGGCTTCATATGTTGGTGCTATTGCGTGAGAGAATGCATATACGTGACCCCTGTCTCCCTTTATTACAGTTCATGCTGCCTCCTCAGGTTCCCCCACTTTCTCAGTTTACACTACACTCAGTTTACACTGAGAAAGTAGCGAAGACAAATCCAATGTAATTCCATTGGAAGACTGGACTTGTTTGTGGCCTTTGCTGTTTTCAGCCTATTCGGATGTTGGTGCCTTGTGAAGAAATAGCTAAATGAACTCACGGATATTAATTTAAATGTAATTAAAACAAATCAGACACAAAAGAGAGGCTTCAAGGCTGACAGCCAACCGATTCAGCTACAATTCAAGAACAAAACACTCATTTAAAAGCATGGTTAGCTAGCTAAAACAATCTATTGCCGTTAGACGGTTGAAATGTGTCTGCCAGTAGATATTATGCAATACCATTTCCACTATTGTTGCTACATGTTCATAGCTTACATTCGAGTTGTTCAGAACCCAGCTGTCTTTAGAGTGACTTATACCCCCTAACAGTAAATGTTAACCTCGACCAATTCGATAAATGCAGGCATATTATCCAAAATATAGTCAACAGGAATCTGTATATGGACGTCAATATTTTCCGACAAATGCAAAAATAAAAAAACATATTTAGATGGCAACAAAATACTAAAATGATGCTGTTTCCTTCCATCTTTTCCAATGTGATACTTAAAAATAGACATGAATATGCGTTTACGGAAACATGGCTACTGTCAGTCTTCATTTTGGCTCCTTGACTGTCCCTTACTCTTCGACTCTCACTCACACCACACACTTTTCTCAAACAGCCCTCTTCAAATGGAGGTAATGGCTCTGGGTAATTGTTCAAATTGTCCCTTGGCCTTTTCGGTGAGAGCGATGAGAGAAAGAAAGTACTCTTCTTGCAGCAATTCTCTGTCTTTCTTATCTCTCAGTCTCCTCTCCTACTCTCTTTCCCCTCTCTTTATTTATTTTCAATCCAGTAAGATTTACTGGGGCAGTTTTTTGTTCTAAATGCCACACAAAAATAAGTATAGAAGGCCAACAAATGACAACCGTTTTTCTTCCGGCTTGCAACACACACACACACACACACACACACACACACACACACACACACACACACACACACACACACACACACACACACACACACACACACGGACACGGACACACATAGGTTATTTCCAGCGTGTTAATCAGGCTGGGAGTATTTGTTCTTACCCAGAATACTCCTGGGGATAATAAGGCAGTACAGGACTTATTTATCATGCTACACCTAGTTTTTGTGCACTTGCAAGTAGTCGTCAGCATGTGTGTTGTTAGTCAACTTGACGGTATAACCCTTTGATGATAGACATGTATCTATTGGCAAGATACTGCCATACAGTTACCGTACATGGCATGTACATGTGTACATACAATAGGCAGGGTTTTCTGTGTGAATGTGTCTGCTCTTCTAGGTCCCCACCTTCCTCTTTTCTTTTTGCTTTGCCTATGTTTGGAGAAGTTCATAACCCTAAATCTGACTGGTACTAAATAGTGAAGTAACAAAACAGGAACTCTATCCAATTCACACCAATACGTTCTGGCAGAAGTAAATGCTGCTTATGAAATGGTCTTTATTATAATTGAAATAAAAAATAAATAATATAAATATATAAATGATCAACGGCAGAACATGTTCTAATGTCAATGTCTAGTTCGTTCTTAATCAGATAAACTGTAAAAACGTTATTCATGTAAATAGGTTATTGTTCTATACAAATGAACTAAACTTGTTTAATAGAAACATAATGGTGCATTTCAAATATTTATTGGTTTACTGTTCAGACCTCTGACCTATGATATGGTATTCATCAAAACGCAGACTCACTTAAGTATTTAAGATGAATTATCTTTGGTTTATCACACACACACACACACAAACACACACACACACACACACACACACACACACACACACACACACACACACACACACACACACACACACACACACACACACACACACACACACACATCGCATAAGCAGCAACTCACTCATACTCACTCTGTAAGCGTTTTCAGTGAACACTTAGCCTGATTGGTTATTCAGTAATTAGTAATATCACTAATAGTTCACTCTTTTTTATCCGCTTTTAGCAATTGTTAGATTGGACCGAGGAGACTCATTCATTAGAAGCATAGTTATTCAAGGTAGGATTATCCATCATTGAGTTAAAATGGAAATTGGGCTTCTCTACCATGCAGTTTTTTGGAGGGCCGCTAATGCTCACAAGTATCGATTGAGCTGTCCAAGGTCAGTAGACTAATGTATTAATTTTTACCCCTGCAGTTGTCCTTGATGTACAAATACATCTTTGTCATTTCATGAGTACATTTTTTGTTCTTCAAATGGAGAATCTGGTCCATCAATCATTAGCTCAAATGAGCTTCACGTGAATAAATAGTATTTCTTTATTGGGATGTATTTGGTACATTTTAATTAAGTATTATTATATTAAAGGAAAGCAATGATTGGCTGACCGTGCAAATCAACCTTGGAACATATTCATATTAGCACGTTTTATCTAATTTTTTGCAAAGGCTTTCAATGATGTGCATTATTTAATAACCTAAATATTAGCCATTTAATTGAATTAGAAATATTAAGTAATTGAGCTAATTAACTGAAAGTATGGTATTGGCTGCATGTTTTGGTGCATATAAATGGTTGACTAGTAAGATATTTATACTTTTATTTTAATAAATAAAAAACTTTGAGAGACTACAGATTGTATGCTTTTTCATACAGAAATATATAACGTACAAGCCACTTATACACATTTATAAAAAATATGGTTTTAGCTACCTTTTTGGTGCATGTAAATGGTGAATAGTAAGGTGTTCATAAACTAATTTAATGTAATTTAAAAAAATAAACTTTGAGAAAGTCTTCAGATTCAAATAGATAGCATACAAGCCACTTATATACATTTTCACACAATATCTTAAGGTTAACATGAATAATGAGACACATTTATTTCTTTGGATTCATTTACTAGTTTTGAATTACCCTTTGATCTGGAACATAGGGTCTTGGCCTTTTTTTAATTAACACGTTGGTCTTCCAAAGAAACAGACTTTTCCTATGTGCAGTTATTAAATGAGACATGCAATTAAGCACCAAAGACCTTCCAATTAATGTATGAGTAGCTGTTGTTATGACAAAGAGGTTAGGATAATTAATGTTACCTGTCATCCCGTTAGTAATTAAGCTCACATGACAGCATCTGCAGCTAGGCCAGACTAATTGATTTCCAAGCCACCAAACCCCAAACATATGGTTACAGTATCTGCAGTCTGTCGTTCCCCGTCTCATCTCATCTCACCTTTATCCCTCTCTTCTCATCATTCTCTGATTCCTTTTTCAAATCTTCATCCGTTTGTCGACCCAGCCTGAGTCTCTTCAGCTCTCTGACATTTTCTCTCTTCATTACTCAACCGTCTGTCTCTCAGCTCTCCCTTTCCCTCCCCTCTCTGCTTCCCTGACAGGTGGTGTAGGTCATGAAGGCAGTATAGGGAGAGGTCAAAGGTGAAGGGTCATGTTAAGAGTCCATTAGTGCCTATTGCTAACATTGAGCCTTATTGACCTGCATGTGTTTGTCTGCATATGCTCACACGCCTGAACTTAGATATCCACGGGCACATATGCAGACATATTTGCAGATTACAACTGAATTATAATAAGTACATTGATTTCTTTGTCCCAAGGCATGCTTGAAGCACTTTCATAGGGATTTACATACAATTCAAATGTTGTAATACAATATATGTAAATTGAGCCTTTAAATGCGATCAGAATCAGACCAATCACAGTTATGACATATTTTATCTTTATAGAAAATCTTATATATATATTTTTTAAATATAGCACATATTCTTTTCAACTGAGCAAAGGGTGTACTTTATTTACAATTTATGTAAACCTAAATGTGTGTATAGGTGTATATTATTATTATTATTATTATTGGTATAATCCTATAACTTGTTAATAACTGTAGAAGCTGTAGTTTTTGTAGGTACAATTGTAGTTTAACTAACTGGGAAACATCACACAATTCCTATTCCTCTCATATGGATAGTGAAGACCACTTTTGCTTTTTAAATTATACAAATATTTTGTTCCTCTACTGTGACATGGGAGAGGAACTCCCTCTGCGGGAAACTTTGGAATTGTTGCCTTTGCAGACCATTTACATGCAATAAAAAGCTATAGTTCAGGAAAGGCTAAAACTTAGAAAAGCATGATAAATACAAAAAAATGCTAGTAGAGATGCAGCTGGCCTAGGTCGACATAAGGACTTAGGTTTCCTGTAGACCAAATCTAATCAATACCTCCCCTATACAATCTTTAAAAAACGTTATATGCTAAATGTCCAGCAGTTTTGAACAAAGGTGTGATTTCTCTAAGAGTCCACATGTATTCATGATACAGTGGTAACTCCATGTACTCTCAAACATATGTAGTAATGACAGTCATTCACATAATAGTGTCTACGCACAGAGACTATCACATGTTGAGCGTCAGACGATTCATCATCCTTATACTGTTGGGCATGTAACCTGTCCCTGTGGAGCTCACCTCTCCGTGTCACATACAACACACACACTTCATGTCATCGTATTAAGTCATTATTACAGCTCCCTTGGCTCACATTTACACTCTTCTTCCTCACACCTCTCTCCCTCTTTCTCCCGGTTGCCATGCCCATTGACAGTGTTATTTATTACTGCTTGGCAACACTGTCTTCTTGCCCACATATATTAATTGCTATTTGTACATCATCCATCCATCAACGTAGCGGCTCCTTCACTCGTCAATTCATTCATTTCCTTTATGTGTCTGTCAAATTGCGAAGGCTTACTTGTTAATCTCAATATCTTCATATTGCGTGTAGTGCATTTAAAGCAAACATCCAAAACACGGGGAGTTTGTTAATGCCTCCACTTACTCATTCCTTCAAGTTCTTTGTTTATTTAAAAAGCTGTATTAGATAATTCATCCACATGTTTTGGAATTCATGTTATCCCCCTTTTTTATATTTTTGTCTTTTGTCCAGCCATGAAGTCTTCCACTTCCCGACGGATTGAATGTGCTGTTGGAGCTTGTTCTGCTCTTTTCTTGCTGTCTCTTACTCAATCTGAAAAATGTGATTGTGTGTTTTCTCTACAGGCGGCAAGTCCAGCTGTGGAAAAAGCAGCAGGGTTAGACCGACCCCCCAGCAACCACACCTCCAACGACAGGTCAGTGCGTTTGTGACTCTTATGCTTTAGTCTACATACTGTCTTTATGTTATGTCATTTTTGGTATAGCTATGCACAGTTGTCTACATTCCTGTTTGTTGATGTTCATGTGTGTGTTTGTGTCCTACTTTCCCTTCATTAAAGCTGTATCCTAATCCAGATCAAGGCCCTTACAGTTCTAGTTTGTAAAGAAGCCACATCATTAGACCACTACAAAAGACTGCGAAAAAACGGGGTCAGGGTCACACACACATTCACACGCTCACAAACATGTAGAGACTGCTATACACACATCACATGGCCGTTAGAAATGAACAGCTACAAACACAGTTGCAACTGTTTTTTTTCTTCAGGCAGACACAAGTGAGCACAGAACATGCATACACTAATGAGGGCTGCCTAATGAAGTAATAGGGATACAAAATGCTGTGTGTGTGTGTGTGTGTGTGTGTGTGTGTGTGTGTGTGTGTGTGTGTGTGTGTGTGTGTGTGTGTGTGTGTGTGTGTGTATTTTACAGTGCGGACAGATAGTTGCCATGCCTGTTACAAACTTTGAGTCTGTTTTTCTCAGGTTTCATGTACAGTGCCTAGTACAAATCCATTATAACTTTCTTCCCATGTTAGCGTGTTCCTAGCTAACCTGAATCAATCATCTACACATTTTTATTCAGCGTCTACATTTTCCTGCTGTATTTAGCAGATCTCATGGCGCATAACACGTAACACCCTTACATTACGTTTGTTCCTTTTCATGGGTAATGTTTTGAATGAGTCAGTCTTTGCTTCAGAATAATGTGATGACAGTGAGGTGTATTTTCTTAACTACGTAAAGACTACTTTATTTATCCACTCTTGTAATTTGATATCTTTTACACACATGTTGGAAAAGTAAACTCATCCAAAATGTTTACCACAATCACCCTCACATTTGTTAATACCTAACTTAATTATGGAAGTTTAACTTGGAAGTAACATTGTAATGTCATTTTCTAATAATGTTTTCCTTCTAATGCATCTTATCAAATATATTTAAACCAATACATTGTTAATAATGGAGAATATAGATACAATTCGGCTTTTTGTAGCGACATTTTCAAGTTATCAAATGTTACAGGTAGTATGGACTTTGTTGTGGTCTCTATCGATGTCCTAGATGTGGGAAACTCGTGATGATTATGATGTGACCCCGAAAGCATCATGTCCCAGCCACCCATATTTTTCCATCTGTGACCGCATGGCTCAGGCAGAAAAAACTAAATGTAATTAAATGTTTTCTCATTTGCTTGATTTATCCCAGTCTGTTACAGAGAATAAAAAGTTATAATTTCATAAACATACAAAACCCATGCGTCCACTCAACCTAACCAAGGCCAATCTTTGCAATAGCATGACTAATAGAAAACCTAGGCAGAAAACGTTGTAAATCTGAGAAAATGGCCGTTACGTCATTGATCAATGTGCTGCTCTGTCTGGCTCCATTGACCTCTGTTAATGGACAGTGTATTACTCATAGACTGTATAAAAGAAGGGGACATTGTCCCTGTGATGTCGCCCATTGGTTGTGTGGATTACCATTTTAAAGCCTTGAGTTTGAGGCATTTTTCTTTCGCCATACTTAATGTTTGGAGCCCATCAAAATGCTAAGTTATCAATTAATGCTAGTTCTAGTAAGTTTGGTTAGCAAGATATGTCAGTATTCTATATTTACTGTTATATTAATGAGGTATTAAAGTATTCTATATTTACTGTTATATTAATGAGGTATTAAAATGCTGTGTGATAGTGTCGCTCCCACCCCTTAAAGTAAACCCTGCTTTTTTGTCTATTTTACTCTAAATGGAAAGATAATTAACTAAATGAACATCATGCAAAAAAGACTTGAATTGAGACCATAAACTTGAAGGAAGTGAGAAATAGGGTCTTTTTCTTATAGACCTTTATACAATCAGACTTATAAGAGAGCTAAAGCATTTGATGTCAGCCAAACAATGTTTGATCTTCTCAATAGGAACCATCTGCATCCACAGAACAAAGAGAAACTTGTGTTCATACACACACACACACACACACACACACACACACACACACACACACACACACACACACACACACACATGCTCAGTGCTTCTGTTGAGTTACGTTAAAAACATTTGTGATCTGTCCCTGAATGCATGATGAGAAAACAAGTTCTTTGTAAAATAACTTAATGTGAACGACTGATTGAAGTGAATAGGAGAATATTGGTAGTATTTTATTTTGATTTGGCCTTATGTTACTATAGAGTCCAATGAAGTGGATATATAGCTAATTATTTAAGACAAACACATTTGTTTCATATTCTCATGAACTTCTTTTTTTACACATCATCTCATGTACACACACTCACAGAGAAACCATCTCAGCTGTGAGTAATGTAAAAGTGATGTAATGGTTTCTGTGGTCGCCGGGGAAACGATCCCTGAAATTGCAAAAAAGTCCAAAATGAGTAGAGGAGGGCTGCCATAAATATTGGAACAGCATAAGTGTAAGTTAAATGAATAAATGTGTGTGTGTGGCTCTATATGACTTTCTGCTGGTGTGTATTGTGTGTGTGTGTGTGTGTGTGTGTGTGTGTGTGTGTGCGTGTGCGTGCGTGTGCGAGTGCATGTGTGCATGTGCATGTGTGCGCCTTTGTGTGAAGCTACACCTATAAAAACAGTAATGGCTCGTCATAATTTTAACCACACAGCACGGTCACCGCAAAACTCATTACCTTTGAATCAAAATGTGCTTTTTATACCGGGAAACAGATTTACTGTAAATTGGTTTATTGAAATAGCATTGCCATCATACTATATTTCTTTGTGGAATAAGGTACTGTGTAATAGAAGCTAGGAGGTGAAAAGGTAAATAGGTTTCATTGGATGCACTAGACAAACAGGATGTGAAAGAGTATATTTATATGTTATTATAACACTTCTATTCATCAGAGGAACATACGATACTCTCTACACTCACTTTTTAAAAAGGGCCATAAACTCAGTATACCTACACTTCATTTTGAGGGGGCCTGAGCTACCCTTCAAAATGCTTGAAGGTGGCAATAATTGGCACAGACGTCAGGACTGGCTCAAACTGTAGTGACATGTTTTGAAAGTTGCCAGCGGACTCTCTGGCGCCCCCTATTGACTGGTCGCATACAATTATTCCAATGTTTTCAGAAATTCGGTTTGCACATTTCCCTATTTATTGTGGAAATAACAAAATAGACTTTCATTAACACCACTCTCCCTGGAAGTCTCCAATTTTGAATAATATATTTGTCCTGAGTTGAATTTTCATGTGAAATAACCCTTTGACACATTTGACGATAAATTGCGAAGGAATACTCAATAGCTCAAATGATAGGGTTATAGGTCAAGGCTGAAGACCACATTTTTGACAATTTACACATGTCCAACATTCCAAACTTGTTGGATATAAGTGCTCTGATATTCACAAGATGTTGTACCCACATTGCTCTTATCGTTGTGAACATATTTCAGATTGGCTTTTATTAGCCCCGCCCTTCCCGGAAGTCTCCCATTTTGAATATTGCGTTTTTGTTTATTGGAATTTTTTTCTCCATTTTGACGCTAAAATTCAAATAAAGAATGGAGAGCTCAAATTATATCAAGCAATGAGGTTTTCAGTCGAAGAAAAATACACAGTTTTTGACGATTTACATCAGTTAAAACTATTCAAACCACTTGCTTACAACTACTCCGATATGTACATAATTAAGGGTCAGGACCCGTTCAGCAATTCATGCAGCTTTAATTATTTATTTTAATAAGCTCACTCATTCATCAACAACTAACAGTTTTAAAATTAATGTTATTATATGTTTATGTACTTGCATACATTAACCTTTAGCAGTATTGTACGTTTTTTCTTTTTTCACATCACTCTCTCCCCACTTCTGTGCACTTTAAAGACCAGCCAAGAGAGAAAGGAAGGGGAGATGAGGGTTGAGAGGGTGAGAGGAAGAGAGTGGTTTGGTAATGCACATCCTCCCTTTTTGTTATTTCTCCTCTGTGTTTCTGTCTTTCATAGCGAGGATCAGTGAAGTGGCAGGTGGATGAAGAGAACACCTGCTCTCTTCATCTCTCTGCCTCTGTGTGTTTGGCTCTTTTTCTCCGTCTCTTGTTCTCTCATCGCACACAGTCTCTTTTTTTCTCAAGTCTAACCCATTTTATCTCTCTCCCTTTTCTCACCCCCACTTCCATTTTTTTGCAGTGAGGCAGCCTGTCAAACATCTCTCAAAAAAATGTAAAACGCAAATGGATCTGAAGTGCGTGTGTGTGTGTGTTGTAGTGGGAGTGTTAGAGATCAGAGGCACAGCAGCAGGAAGGGATAGAGGGAGGAGTGGATTACATTTTTCCTCATATTAATGCTATTCATTAGCTTGTCTAATTAATTCAGTGCCTCCTCTCTTTACTTCACTATTGTTGCTTACAGACGTACCTCCCTTTTTACCATCTTTTCTCTTTTGCTATTTCTACTTTTCTTCTTTGCTCGTCTCTCTATCCGTCCCCTCTTTCTTCTTTCCTTTTCCATTTAACCAAATAGTACTTAATGTAAGCGTAGTGGTCCCGATCTAGAGAGGGGAATGTTCATCAATGTGTTCACCACTTTAATCCTGAGACTGAAATCTATAACAAAATCTCTTGGATTAATGACATGTTCGATCCCAAGAGGATGAAACCTAATGACTTAGCTGATCCTCTAACTTTTCATCTGTTGTCAACAGAAAAACTAAAATCTAAAAACATATCAGCATGAACATGACAGGGTTGCATTCATTTTGGTAGTAATGTTCAAGGATACCATATATCATCAGGTCTGAAACACTTTTCTGAACACTTCTTTTAAATAAGCTATTGTTTGAGGTTACGGTCAATTGGCAATTAACATACTTGTAACATACTTTACTAAGATACTGACCTTCAGAAACATTCCCTGCTTAACATCAGCTTGTATTATTATAATCTTTGTGAGCATGCTAGCATATGGCTCTTATTTTAGACTCTTATGTTTTACTTCAATTGTATGCTACTTAGTCCATGGAATATGAACTATAGTCAGGGCTGCACATGACTGCACATGCATGCGCACCTCCGCCAAAAAAAGAGCACCGGGTCATTTGAAAAAAAGTGATGAAAATGGGGAATGTTGGCTTATCTGGCGCCCGCAGCTCAAAGCCAAAATGCGAGTGAGCGAGGGAGAGAGGGAGGGTGCACCGGTACCGGCGCTGTTGTTATTAGAATCTGTTGCGAGCTGCTCTAACGGATATAAGAAGAAGACGTTTCTACAATAATGTGGAGGGAGAGTCCTCTCCAGTCAGACTGAGAGGCTGATAACTACAGCTCAGTGACGTAAAGGACTCTTGAGTGTTTAGTTAACTTTAGTCTAAGTTCAAACGGTTTGGTCACAATTTATGTAAACACATATTTCCAAGGCACTCCTTTATAATTATTGGGATAAACAGGTTTTAAATCATTCCAATGTATACTATAGGACAGTAACCAAAAACATCCTTTAAAACTGGAGAGATACAAAAATGCATAAATAAATAAATGTTAATGTAAAATAAGATATGAATGAACGACATAAATAAAATAAGTTACACTCATTTGTTATTGGCTGTGGTAGGTTATTGGTTATGTTCACATACTTATTTGATTACATCCACTTGTCTAAGATGACAACAGAGACTTTCGACCCAAAAAAAGCTGTTGACTTGCAGACTCAACCAGAGAGAAAGAAGTAGGCCTACATCATCAGCTACCATGTCTGACAGAGAGGAAGACAGTGAGGAGAACAGTCAGGAGAACAGTCAGGAGGGTAGTGATGACAGGCAGCTTGTAGCATTACTGGTCGTGCTAATGTTGTCTTGTGTTCACCTCTGCATGTGTGTTCAGTGCCGTGTGTCTGGCAAATAAAGTCGAGACCCCCTCAAAAGTTAAGGTTTATTTCATTTTAAGGATGAGCACCAAGCACTGGTTCTCAAAGGAGCACCTGGAGATGTTGCTTGGTGCTCATCCTTAAAATGAAATAAACCTTAACTTTTGAGGGGGTCTCGACTTTATTTGCCAGACACACGGCACTGAACACACATGCAGAGGTGANTTATTTAGAGTAGTAGGATTATTGTAGTTTTACTTAAGCTGTATCGCCAATAATCAGACAATTAATTAAAATAAATAAAAGGCTTGACAATTATTTCAGTTGTATTTAGTAATAGAATCCAAGAATGTATGACATTTTTGTTTTTTTAATTGCATTACAGAAAATAAAGAACTTTATCACAATATTCTAATTTTCTGAGACAGTCCTGGCTTTAATTCTATTTGAGCACCTATATGTCATTTCTTATCCAAGTATTCCTCGCTATCAGTTTGTTTTTCTCGTCTCATTCTATACTGGTTGATTGCAATACATGTTGTTTTTATTTAGGGGGCGAAAGGAGAGCCTGGTATCATCCTGGGGCCGGACGGGAGACCTCAGTACCTCGGGGGTCTTGCAGGACGTCCGGTAAGAAATGACCAGATAATAGGATGACCTCACTATTACTGCACCACAGCTCAGACTAGCCTAACTACTGTCCTTTACTTTTGACAGTGCAGGGATGTAAGCAGGTATTAATCCATAAAAGTGTTCTCAGTGTTTATTTGTATTTATTCACAGGGTGACGCTGGACCCCCGGGCCCTGAGGGACCTTCAGTGAGTACCATATTCGTATTCACCACATTTGAAATGCTTTGCTGATAGTACATACGATAAGTGAATCATTTAAATTGACCTGTATGAAATGCTTTCCTCTCCAGGGTCCTTATGGTGCTTCAGGACATAAAGGAGAGATTGGGATTCCAGGCAGACCTGTGAGTATATCAAATAATATCATTTACTTTATCATCAGATTGTGGACATTATACTTTACATTTAATATATAGGATAAAACATTTGATTTTCAAAAAAACCTTTATCCAGGGGTTGCTCCAAATTAGAGTATTAACAAAATTTAAAAAACAAGAACGGTGAATTTAATTAATTGTGTGATACACTAAATTGTTATAATTCATACGT
Source organism: Notothenia coriiceps (assembly GCF_000735185.1). Lineage (NCBI taxonomy): Eukaryota > Metazoa > Chordata > Actinopteri > Perciformes > Nototheniidae > Notothenia > Notothenia coriiceps. Next base: position 18,635,806 of record NW_011369945.1, read on the forward strand.
TTAGTCCCAGTCCGCCCCTGATAAAGGGTCATGACAAAAGGCTTCAGTCTTCTCTGTCAGAATAAGTTGGCTTTGGTTTGGTTTCAAAAGAAATAAGTTATTATTGATTATTGAATTATTAATATATTTTATATGTGTATCTGAGCTTCTACAAGTTGAAAATGACTACTAAACCAATATATCAAGTCGGTTTAAAAATGGTACGATCCACTCCACAGTGCCAGTAGGAGTCCCCGCAGTCAGAATTGTTTAGGGTTTTGACGTTTGTTGATATATTTTATGTGACAAAAATGTAACTCCGATTTATTTCAGGGTCGCCCGGGGCTGAACGGCGTCAGAGGAGAGAAGGGAGACTCAGGATCAGGATCTGGGTCTGGAGTTGGTTACCCTGTGAGTTTCTCAGATCTTTATTCAAAAGCCTCAATTTCAGTCCCATTAACTTGAAGCTTTTAACATTCGTTCATATTAATGAATATTTGTTGTTTTGTTCCAGGGTGTTCCAGGTCCCCCCGGCCCCCCCGGACCTCCTGGATCTTATCCCACAGACAGACAGGGAGTGAGTAAAAAGAAAATGTATCATGTTACTTAGATTTAACTTAATTTAGGACTTATCTGTTTAAGTAATGTCCTTCATTTGAATCTGAATTGAAGTATATGGGGGACAATTAGAGATCGCTTAACTTAAATGTTGCAATTTATTGATCTAATAATGGATGTTATCTTTTGGAATTGCAGGGATATGACGATCATTCCAGATATAACCACGGTAAGTTTAATTTGTATTAGCTTTGCTTTTTTTAATCAATATTTCTAGAGAAGATGAATGCCACTTTTATGCCTGTAACTAAAAATGGAGTAGCTGGTTTGACCTATAGGATAAAGAATGAAGCGAATGAGCGCATCAATCTATTCCTTTATTCCTTTGGGATAAACACAATGTTATCTAAACTGCAGGTGTTTTACTTGATCTAATGTTGCTGTGCTTTTTGTTTAAAGCTGCTAAAGGAGATAAAGGGGACCCCGGACCCCCAGGCAGATTTGAGATTACAGGTAGCGTAACATTTCCTGTGGACAAAAACAAATAGCTTTTTAAAAAAGATGAAATTCATAGCAAGACGTTTTGTTTCTGTGCAGGAGGCGGGTCGACCTTTGACATCTACTCCCTGAGGGTAAGTGTGCCTTTCTGTTCAAAACTATGACCATCAGTACTGTTGGGGAATCATTTGCTTAGGTATTTAACCTTGGACACAGTTCATCATTTTCTCCTCTCACTATCTCTTTCCCATGGCATGGTTCTACGGCCTTGGGTATTGCTGCTATCTCTCTTAAGGAGGGGCTGCTTGGGCGCATTGTTGTTGCCAGTCTGTGACAGAGCACAAGCCGCCATGAGGTCGTTTACCGTTCAGGGACGAAGGTTCCCTGGCGTACATTCTTTCCTATGGACGAGAGCTCTAGTTAGATTCAGGGTCCATAATTAGTTTAGTCTCACTGATGAAGAATGTTGATTATTACACTCCGAACTAGTTAAAACCTCGAGCTGCAGAAAGAGTTCTTCAGAATTGGTTTGGCAACCGCTGTGTCAACTCGTGACACACCACCTGTCTTGTCAACTCTCCAGCCTTAACTCCAAATAAACCGTCAGTGTTTGCCACCAGAGCTCCAGCTCTCCTCGTGTCTCTCTGAGTCCTGTTTCCAATTGCTTAAGAAGTTTCCCCCACAAGAACTATTATCTTTTAATGTCTTGGGTGTTTGTTCATATGTGCAGAATGAGATGAAAGGGGAAAGTGGCACCCCGGGCTACAAAGGGGATAAAGGAGAACCGGCCGGGGGATATTATGACCCCCGATATGGAGTGAGCGGGGCCGGAGCACCTGGACCCCCGGTAAGATCAGAAATATAAAGCTTTAAAGAGTCAATCTGTGCTCTGAAAATCCAAATCTAAATACTTTCCTGTCTTTGTTGCTTCAGGGTCCAAGAGGAGACTCCATCGTTGGGCCAGCAGGCCCTCAGGGGCCCCCCGGTCAGCCAGGGAGAGGCTATGATGGTCAGCAAGGACCCCCAGGGCCCCCTGGACCTGCAGGAGGATCCACACCTGAAGTTTACAGAGGCACACAGAGTGAGTTAGGGTCCTAAGCACAACCGTATAAGCAGTGGTGGGTAGGGCTGGGAAACATGTCGATGTTATATTGTTATTGTGATGTTAAATCACAAAACATTTTGTCAATCATTTAGTTACTTTTAGATATTTTTATATGACTAGTATTTTCTTAGTTTAAAATGCTGATTTATAGTAAATTGGAGTAAGTTTTTCTCGCTCTTCGATTAGCCTATTTGCCTTTTAACCGCTTGGTCAAAGAATACTTATTACTGATTATTTATCAAAATCCTCATTGAGTAAATACAGCATGGTCAACCTCACAAGATTGTTGCATTTTTTATATCAAGATATTCGGTCGAAAGGATTGTGATATTATTTTCCTAATATACCTAATGGTGGGTAATGGGGTGCACATAACTTTTTTGCCCTGGTTTTCAAAGGAGCACCTGGAGATGTTGCTTGGTGCTCATCCTTAAAATGAAATAAACCGTAACTTTTGAGGGGGTCTTGACTTTATTTGCCAGACACACAGCACTGAACACACATGCAGAGGTGAACACAGAACACACATGCAGTGAGCATAGCCAATAACAAATTAATGTAACTTATTTTATTAATGTTGCTCATTCATATCTTATTTTACCTTAACATTTANTCAAAAGCTCTTGATTTTTCTCATACAATCATACTGATTGGTTAGCTGGCCGGCTCTGTTGTGATTGGTAACTGCTTAGAGATGTGTCAGGAATGTCCGACCCCCCATTTTCAATGTGTTGGAGCGCTAGCCAATATAAATGCAAGTGTTACATTGTGATGTCACTATGTTACAGAGGTAAACAAAGGAGTCCAATTGAGGTGTTTCAGGCAGGGGGAGTAGTGTGTGGGAGAGGGAGGGACATTTTACATGCACCAAGACCTACATAACAAATTACAGGAAAGGGATAACCCCCAAAACATAATAGGGACCCTTCAAGCCTTCACACACAAACAGGAAGTTATACAATATTTCCAGCATTGGACATCCTTGAAACTGCCAATTAAAATGTTTTTTTACAGAAAATTATAAATCTACAAATACATATAATTTACAGCTTTCATCAGCTAGACATATCATGCATTATGATAGTTTTGAATCCTTTTGCAAGTGTTAACACTACTGTACATACTCAAGACATTATAATTAGTATATATTATGAAACTAGGAATACATTTGAGTTGTTCCTGCCACTGCATCTTTTTACCTAACCACTGTCTCCATTTGTTCCTCCAACATTCCTTTCACTCCTACACATTATCTCCGTCTGTCTTTGTTTCCTCCATCCTTGCTATTCTTCCCTCCCCACATCTTTTCCTTTTCTTTTCACTCTCTCTCTTCCATCCTTCCTCCCTCTGCCCTGGCCTTCCTCTCTCTAGCAGTCCCTTGTCTGCCATTGTCTGGATTAACTCACATTTGCTGAGTGACTATGAGGCGGCATCAGGGAGACCTTGTTTTTGTACTTTGCATATTTCCCCCTGTTGCCAACCAGGAATCATCAACTAGCCTCTCTCTGGATTCTATCAGCATCTGCACTGCTATCAGTTCATGAGGGTTTAGGGATGGATGGATGGTCTAGAGAGGAGTGTAGAACTAAAGAGTACAAAACTAAGTTCAGACAAACTCACTTAGAAAAAAACACACACAGGGAGCAGGGAGAAGGTCAGGGGAGGATTAATGGCTGTGCTCTGATAGATAAACTAATCAAACAAACAAAGACTTCAACGCACACACACACACATTAAAAACACAGACAGAATGTAAAGCAGACACACTCGAATAACCCAAATGAGACATTGAGAGATTGAAAGAGAGGAAGAAGCCCATTGAGATGAATGGCACACAAAAAAAAGTTTTGAAAAACATGAGCTCACACGCAGAGACAGAGCAGTTGTTTTGACTTTGTCTGCTCTCCCCTGTCTAAGGGCCGGGTTCACAGACAGGGATTAAGGCCCCAACAAAAAAGTGTTTTTAGCACGCTGAAAGCTTCCATGGAAGTGATGTATCAATCCAGGATAGAACTTTCAAAGTTTTCCTTTAGAAGACACACATTGTTATGCATTATACATCTAATCAGTCGGGTGTTCTTTTTTCATGAATGTACGCCTCGCTGCACATTGTCCTGTTTTTCACACAGCCACATGCAAAATAAACCAACAGCTTCACTCATAACATTGATTTAAAACTATTTTATTGAATTAAAAATGATCATATTGCTTCCACTATGAAAAAAATACTCCGTTCTACAGCGTACTATCGGCTCGAACTGCGGCAACAATGACGTAACTTTAAATAACGGTTGCACGGATCAATATTCACTGTAACTGTCCAAGTGTGTTTACAGTTTTTCTTCCACTAACAAGTTCTTAAACAATGCAAGAGCCCATTCCATGTTCCCATTAGTGTTCACTTCCTGTCTGCCTTCTTCTGTGGTTTTCTTTGACGTCCTGCGTTGCAGATGTACCTTTAAATTATTTTATTTGTATAAATATTTATATTACATTTGTTGAGGACATTTTGCTTTATTTGTTTTAGTTTTAATTCAACATTCCTACTTCAACTTCTTATGTTTATACATATTTGTATTCTTTTTTGTTGTTGTTTATTTTTAATTTATTTAATTTTTAAATGAAGGTTTCTGCTTCTGACTTCAGATTCAAATTTTCAAAACATTTATCCTGGTATTTGTTCATGCGTAATCATTATTTGTCAAATAGAATAGAACTTAAATCTGCTCTTTTTTTTACAGTGAAATAACTTCTACCTGTGTTTTATTTTTGTGAAGTAATATTACATATCCTGTGGTTTATCTCATTGGTTTCATGTCTTTGGTGTCTGTGTTCATCTGTGCAGCTTGACTACAACAGTAGACATGTGTTATGGTCCTGTTTTTCTGCTTTAATCCTTCTTTACTTCATCTGTGCATATGTGTACGACATCTTTATGAGTCATGTGTTATTCACATCATTCCAGTAGTTAGCTTTGATCACAGATGGGTCCCTGGCTGTTGAGTCATTATGCAAATGTGTCTGGAAGCAAACAAAACACAAAGGTTCCATTCATGTTACTGTGACACAACTTTACCTCAAACATATTTGAGTATATTTTTTTAGTTTTTCCCCTAATCATTGTATTCTGTGTTTGTGTGCTCAACTGTGCAGCCTGACTAGAACAGTGGAGATCCTGGGAGATGACAGTCCTCTGGGAATCCACGTGGTCCCTTACAGCTCATCCCTCAGTGGACGGTAAGTTGTGTGAACGCAGACCAACACACAGAAACAAAAATGCACACACACAAAGAAACACTCATCGAAACAAGCCCTAATTCTGCCCTTTAACCAATATAGTTTGTTTATCTGCTGCGTTACATAATATGCCTATACTCTTGGTCCCTGGAGGCGTGTGGCGCAGTGGATAGAGCGTTGGTGTTTAGATCAGGGGAGCACAGGTTCAAACCCCACTGCAGTCAGCATGTCGTTGTGTCCCTTGGCAAGACACTTCACCCCAAATTGCTCCTGTGGGGATTGTCCAGAGTATTGAGTATGTAAGTCGCTTTGGATAAAAGCGTCTAACAAGTGACATGTAATGTAATGTCTGCGTTTATGAGGAATTCTCTACGTTGGTGCACAAACACACATTCTCACGCAATGGGAAAAAATAGGGGAAATTGCAGAGCTTTTCTCTGGGTGTGAGACAGTCAGACAGTGGACGGGGATTTCCTACAGCAAAGCAGGATGAGCTTTTATGGCTGTTCTCATGACTCACCTGACCCCGCCAATCTCCTCCTTAAATTCCTCACTCTCTTTTTTCCTTTATCCTCCTCCCAACATTTTCCTAAACACCTCCATCTCTTTCCACCATTTCCCGTCATCCCTTTCACCTCTTAGCCTAGTTTCATCCTCTTGCAGCTGACATCTTTAGAGTGTCACAGTCATCACCTCTGCTTTGTTAAGCTGTGATTTAGTAAGGCAAAGGTTCATATTAAAGGGGCAGTGCACCCCAACATTGAAAATACATTCTTACCTGGCAAGTTATCAATCTAGACCATTTTGGTGTTGGTTTTCAGTGTTGGAGATATCAGTTGTAAACAAATCAAACATTTTTCTTCAATATAAAGGAACTACTTGGTATTCAGTTTGTGGTGCTCATTGCACCAACAATAAAACAAAACAATCAACAATGCTTCCTTATATAAATGTTGACCCTGTTACTAAAGAATTATCCACCAAATGTAGTTGTGAGCGGTTTTATGTAACAACTATTTTCTTTGTACTGAATTAGACCAGCCAAAAAGCAAGCAACAATGCTAGTTCCACTATATTGGAGATAACTTAGCCATCTCTACGACAAAGGTCTCCAACAAGCCCCAAAACTAACTAACTTAATAAATAGCCCTACAGGTAAGAGGACGTATTTTCTATTTTGCCGTGAACTATCTCTTTAAAGGGGCCCTATCATGCTCACCTTCAGGCTTCAAAATTGTAAATCATGTACGATGCGCTAGAGAGCTAGCCAATAGCAGCGTGAGTGTCACATAGTGATGTCATTCTGTAAATGAAAACAAAGGAGTCCATTGGAGGTGTTTCAGGCAGGGGAGTGTCTGAGAGAGAAACTCCCTCTGGAAGTTGTTTCTTTGCAGACCATTTAGATAACACACAACAGGAAAGAGAAAACCCCCAAAGCATAATAAGAAAGGGCATCAGTTTATATGACCATCGTAGTGGCTGCCTGTATATTTGTCACTTTACATTTTCATGTTGTACATGTCGGCACACTTTTTATGTCTTAAGTTTGTGTGTGCTTTTCAGTCATATTATCTTTGGTAATTGACCTACCTGTCTTGTTATCTGCTAGTTGAACACTTTGCTTATCAGTTTAAGGTGAGTTATATAAGCACTAATAATGTTTCTGTTACGAAAATATCACTCAACACCAGGTTGAGAATCAATAATCAGGTACTAATTTATTCTTGCAAGAAGGAGCAGAGTTAAATCACATACAAAGGATATGGTTTAACTCACACACATGGGGTATGTTGCTCAACGGAGCAGGAAAAAACATCAGGCTAATAAGATCCAAAATACAGGAGATAACAACAAAGTCGTAAATCGAGGTGGGTGTCGGAAAAGCGCCGGGTCATCTGCGATGGGTCATCTGTGACGTCTTCTGGACTTCCTTCACGCCTCATAGCAATTAGATATGTAGGAGACAACAAGTATGTGTCTGTCTCCTCATAAAGATCAACAACCTGAAATGCCCTGCCTCCTCCTATCACAAAGAGGTTGTACACAGTTCAGAATCACACATGACATCAGTGCATTAAAACAAACCCAAAGAGGAGACAACAGTATTTTCTCCAACAGTTTCACAAAGAAAGAGACAAACAGATAGTTGGGGGCTCTTTCTGTCAGCAGTGTCTAAGTAAACATATAGACACTCTCTGGGGGTCACCCCATCAGACACATCCGTCCTCTGGGACACACAGAAAGTCACTCTAAAGACAGTCTGTTTGCTTGTGTATCTACAAAAGTAGAAGTGATGGGAACAGACCTTAACCCCTCTTCTTCTCCTTTCAGGTCTCTCGGTCTGTTCATCCGCGGAGTGGAGGAGGAGAGCCGCTCACGAAAGGAAGGCCTGTTCCAAGAGGACGAGTGTATAGTCATGATCAACAATAAGGACCTCATGGACAAGACCTTCAGCCAGTGAGTGCAACACAGTGTTTGTGAACAGGGGGTGAAGACATGACTCATACAAAAGCAAGCCCCCATAATATTACAGATACATTCATTTCCTGTACAATATCTGTAGTGTGTCAAACAACAACATAGATAAAGATTCACGCTTTAACAACGTGTTTTACATTACATTATGCGTTCATTTTGTGATTTTAAGTTTGTGTATGGCTATTTATTTAAAGGGTCGGTTCACACAACTTTGAAAAGAATGCTTAATCTCACAAAAAGTTAATGTAAAATCAAATTGAATAAGAACTAGTGGAATATTCAAATCGCAAAAAAGCCAAATATTGGTTTAGGGCAAAGTATGTGTTCAAAAACCATTTTATGATTAAGGATGTTTTGTGGCTGCAGAGATATCCCAGCCGACAAATCATATTATACAGACTTAACAAAACATATTTGTAACCCATCCTTTCATTATCGTTTTAATATATCTATCAATGAACATTTTTTAAACGATCAATCCCTCCCATATCTTGGATCATATTGCGGTTGCAATATCAGTCAAAATGATCACAATAACTTATTTTGTCCAAATTGTGAAGCTCTTATCTTGCCTACATTAGTGGTGCCAATCCACACAGGAGTTTGCCCCTGTTTACATAAATGTGCCTTCAAGGTTTCTGTCTTCCTCAATATAACATGGAATAGGAACAATAGCTGTCTGAATTGCTACAGGGATAGAATATAAATATGCTGGTTATATGCCTACATATACATACAGTAGACACACACATATGTGATTTAGGCGAATAAACCTTGTAAAAAGGGAGACGTAAGCTTTTAAAATGTGCAATTGAGCTTTCAATCACATTTATGTAAATGAAAAAGTATTGAACAATCACATAAAATGATCAGCAAAATAAAAAACTTAAGAATAAGTTTATATATGAGCAAATGCATTCTAGTCTAACATCCTATCAAGTCTGTCCAAGTCTGTCTTTTCTTCCTGCTGCCTCTGTCTCTGTGTTTTATGTCCCTCTCCATTGTCAGAGGGCTTATATCACTGTTGCACAGCCATCACAGACAACAGCAGAAAAGACACTTGGCAGATGTTTGGAGAGCATTGCTTACAAATTCATTCATGTGTGTGTTTATAAGAGCCGGCTTCTGTGTGTTGCTCCACTTCATTCCTCTAAGGGAAGATTTGCTCAAGATCCATTCGACAGCAGATGTTTCACACTGGAGTTTGCTTACTATACCGCTGAAGCACCTGAAGAGAAGTACATTAACACGAGTATTTAAGTATGTAACATGATTACAGAGCATTAACATGACAAAAGACACACCTGTAAGAACGATTTCCTACAGATGGAAGGACTGATGTTGGTGTTATCATGATTACAGCACATTACATCGTCTATGAAGTCTACACAATAGTCCTTGTCCAGCGTTCAGGGTGGTAATGAGATTATATGAGAGATGTGTTATGCTCTACTGTAGGTAAACGGATTATCACCGGATGGCTTTGCTACATATTGTTCAAAGATAGGTGAATGGGCCCGAGTCCACTCACGCACGCACGCATGCACGCACACACACGTAATAAATATATATTCATAACAAAAACAGGTCTATAATTAGGGAATTTGACAGGCCATTTTCTGACATTTGAACATATGACAGGTTTGAGCATGATTTTACACACAATAACACGTGTGCGCGTGCACACACACACACACACACACACACACACACACACACACACACACACACACACACACACACACACACACACACACACACACCTTCTTGCCCATATTGTTCTGTCACGGCGAGATTATTGACAAGGTTTGTTTGTTCCAGTAAAATATATGCAAGTAGGCCAGTGCAAGTCCCCTGAATCCTATGTGTGCCATTTCCATGAACACAGACTTGCATACACACACACACACACACACACACACACACACACACACACACACACACACACACACACACACACACACACACACACACACACACACACACACACACACACATACTCATACACATACACATACACACACACACACTTCCATTGTCTGATTCCATACACATAACACATACACACACACACACTTCGCCAATTGTCTGATAGAATATTCTTACATGAAGGTGTTCGGCATCCATTGTCCAACAACAATGACAGTATCTGTGCCACTGACTTCACACACGTCAACTAACATGTACCGTAATTTTCGGACTATAAGCCGCGCCTTTTTTCCCATTTTTCGACGCTGCGGTTTATATAACGGTGCGGCTAATCTATGGATTTGTACAGCTAACGGCCACTAGGGGACCTCCTAAATCTATGGATTTTACAGGTTACAGTCCACCACCTTTAACTCTATCGGCTCTATGGCCGGTCCGCGGACCCCCACCTTTGAGCGGCGGGTTCCAGCAGGAAAAGCTGGAGGCCGGAAAAGAGTGAGACAGGTAGCGCGCAAAAGTAAAAGTGGAACCGAGAGTGGTACGAGAGACAGAACGAGAGCAAGACAGACAGACATTACGAGAGCGAGACAGTTTGTCCCCGTACCACTGGTTGAAAACCGCTGCTGTAGATCACTGCCGGTACGTGCGCTGGGAGGGAGTTTGAAAGTTGAAAAGTTTGTGTGTCTGAAACGCTATGTGATACAGTACAGTTTACACAGCACAGTACATGTTTTGTAGCTACTATTGCACTAAATGGTAACACTTGAATACGCTATGCAAATATTCAACTTGTTTGTTGAAATGTTAATAAATGGGAGCTTCCTCAAACAGCCATCTCTTTCCCGACAATCCCCTCTGTGCACGAACCGATACATATGGTAATTAAACATTAAAAACACCTGCGGCTTATAGTCCAGTGCGGTTTATATATGTACACATCATTCAATTTAGCTGCTGCGGCTTATATTCAGGTGCGCCTTATAGTCCGAAAATTACGGTAGTTATATTGTTCTGCATTGTGGTCTTTCTACAATAAAAAAAAAGTGTCATTCTGCAAGGTGAGACACAAGCATTTGCTCAGACTGCCCAGTGTGTTTAATGGTTTCATTATGCAAATTCAGTCAGAGTATAATAAAGAAAATATGACAACCCATGCTTTAACTCGCCTAGAAACCACTTTTTGGATTACCATACAACATCATATTATCCATGGCATTTTAAGGTGCTAATTCCTTATTTTTATGAATGGAAATTGTTCATTCGTATCCACAGTCATTTTTTTTATCAATCATTTGCACCATATATTTTCTTAATTTGGCTGCCCATGGAGTTTGGTGCATGTAATTGCTAAGAGCTTTTGTTATCTTCGTTTCTTAGACACATGATCATATTACCAAGTGGAGTTTAAGTAAACCAGAAACACTCACAAAGACTTACAGGTACTTTCAGTTGGAAACCTAAGTATAAACAAAGCTAAATATTCATTTATAATACATAGATTGTGAATACAGTGTACATTTAACCACTGGTTAAATATTTATTAAGATGGAACTTGCCCAAAGTGACATTTTATCACCAGATGTATGCCTGCATGTCTTTCTTTCTGTTAAATATAACATTTGAAAGTATTATTATTGCTAATTTAATGTATTAAATAGTGAATATCCTTTATACACAACTTTCTAAACATAGTCTCTAGTTACAGAAACTTTATGATCATTTTACATCTAATAATAATCTCGGCGGGAAATAATAGGAGAGTGATCTAATAGAATTTAAATAAAGTGGATTTTCTCTGTCTGTTATCTGAGGTGAATGATGGTGTGTACCAATCACCCCTGACACAATGGTCCCCCTAATTTACTTAGCATAATCTGATATAAAGTAATTCTCTGCAAAACAATCTCTCTTATGGATCATGAGATTATAATGGCCTGCTGCACAGGTGTCATTGTTCTCTGTTGCGTCTCCTGTTCGCTCCTGCCTTCACTTTGCTCCAATAATGATAAATACGCATCACACAGTCAGCCACCAGGAAAATTCAAATAAACGATGACAATTTACAGTATAAAGCAGCTTAGAATAATGAACTAAAGCTTACCACAATATACATCTCAATCTAACATACATGTTTTATTTTAAATAAAAAAGAAAAGCATTTGATTTGACCTGATATGGTTAAACTTGCTGTCACATTTTCCAAACACGGGATATGCTTTCTCAGGTTTCATTTTTGCAAAATAACAAGAGGCTGGGTGCCATCTGATAAACAAAGATCAATTATTTCAAGTAGAAAAACATTTACTAATTTTCTCTGGAAAAAGTGCTTATTAGCCCAGACCTCTGTTGGATGGTCCGGGGGATTCCTACACTTTTTGTTTTCCTTCATAAAGAATGTAAAACAAAAAGATTCTCATTGTTAATCAATGGTCGGTGGGCCGCGTGGCACCCTATTGGGATTCAAGTTAAGAATCCCTGATGCACAGTGTCTCACATACTTTACCAAAGCAAAATATCTATCCAGACAACAATGTCATCGGACATTAGAAATATACATAACAAAATCAAAAACATTGTCATTGTGCCGGAATTCCACCTGGCACCCTATTGGGACTTCAGTTGAGAATCGCTGACGTAGACCGACACCAAAACAGACCCATCCATTTCATCAAAACATGACACAATAGTTGTATTTTGATACACCAGTCTTAAAAAAAATCACTTTTCTACATGCTGGGAAACTCAACCATAGAATAGAGCACTGGTTTCCAAGTTATTTAACAATAATATTATAATCTACTTTTTGCTGTTTTATCATTTGAAATGTAATATGGGATTATTGACGGATACCTTGTCGTTTATATTAGATAATCAGTTGAATTACTTTGAAAAGTAATTGCCAATAAAAACGATAATTAGTTACGGCAATATTTATCAATCTTGGAATTAAAAATCAATTAAAATCAGTTTAAGACATATGAGCCTAAGATATTTACCAGTGTATTGAAATCTTCAAAAATCCAACACACCATTTATTATAATTTGCATTTAATTGTTTTTTATCTTGTATTCATCAAAAATAATATTCCAAAGACACATTTGCCAATGTATCTTTGTTTTTTTCCCTCTTAATTGAGTTTTATATCCTTCCATAATGACTTTGCTTGTCAGAGATTGATGATTTTACACTTTATGTAGCTGTGATTTATGCCATGATTAGTTTGAGTGATAAATGCATGCACCTATACACAAACTTATACACAACACTTTCTGAATGTTTTCCTTAGTTGCTCTGAACTCATCACTAATTTCTCCGTCTCTTTTTCTCTCTCAGAGCTCAGGAAGTGTTCCGTCAGGCGATGCGCTCCCAGGTTGTCCGCTTGGAAGTAGTTCCCTCCTCCAACAGAGAACGCTATGAGAAGAGTTTTATTGGTCAGCTGATTGGAAACAATGCCGGTCCAGACAGCAGTCCTCGGGTGGCCAAGTCCAAACCACCGCCTCCCCCCATCAAAGCCAAACCTGTGTTCAAGCCCTCTGAGAATCCAGCCATGCGATTGGCAGAGGAAGCTGCCTCCACAGAAGCTGCTGTTAGTGTAAGTTCTCTGCTCGAAGTCAACTTGACCTGAGATAAGATCAGATAAACCTTTATTGATCCACGCAGGGGAGTTCAGGTGTCGCAGCAGCAACAGCGAGGAAACAAAGCATGGGTTCGAAAGTTATACAAGTTGAGATAAACTAAAATGTTGTTACATTGAATATAAAGAAACAATCGACTCATTACATAATAACATCATATTCAGATTATCCTTCATTAATCACATTTTTTTAACAACATTGAACCAAAAGTATCTATATTTGTAGGCTCCTTGATTAGCAACAGGAAGAAACTCACTGAAGTCAATGTTATGTTTGTTTGCCGTATGCTTTAGACACAGCTTTCTGCACAAGCTTTAAAAAAACACATACAAGCATTACTGCCTCCCCAAACCTTCCTCCCTTAAAGCTCAGGAAGGTTTGCAAAAACGTAAGAATTCTTTAGGTATGAAAATGCCTTGATTTTACGTTTTGTTCCCCAAATGATTTGGCATGGCTCGTAATGTCAGCTTTTGCACACAGTGTATCTTTAATTTAGAATTGTTGGTATGACTTTAAATTCTGTCTGTGTATTTTCAGTTTACACAAACTGAATCAATGAAACATTATCTTTTTTAGTTTACTTCATCTTTTTATTTGATTTCAGTCTTTCTTATCCAAACTGATTTACTTGTGTCGTTCACATCACCATGGTGACATGGCTGACATTTGAAAAACATCTGGCACAGATGCAACAGTTGCTTGGCAACAGCTCAGCATCACCTTATTTTCTTAAAAAGGGGTCTGTTGATCTATATTCTGTTCTAATGACGTCAGAGCACAGTTTCAGAACTAATGAGCATGTTGTCCAGGTTCATGCACACTACGGTGTGGGTTATAACAGGCTTTCTTTTCACTTTGAGTCAGAATTAGAATTAGAATATGAAATGTATCCTGAGGGAATTGCTTTTTTACCAGTTGCTCATTTAAAAACACAATAACATAAAGGATAGGTAAAAAGTAGGGCTGTCAAACGATTAAAATGTTTAATCAGATTAATCACAGCTTAAAAATTAATTAATCATGATTAATCACCATTTGAACTATGTCCAAAATATGCCATTTCTTTATGTATATTGTTGTGGGAATGGAAAGATAAATGAAAGAAGGCGGATATATCCATTTAACATACAGTATGTTTATTATAACATTGTTCTGTGTGTCAAAATGAAAGACAGCCCCACACCTATCAATCATCAAACCGTGGGTCTTATTTCATTACGTGTAGATTTCTATCAACACGTAATGTTGTATCGATGTATATAGAGATGTACTACAGCAAAAGTATTCTCCGTCAGGACTTCCTGCAACAACACCATGCCGTTATCTTGATTCTGATTGGCCAGAAGACATTATCAAAGATGTTCTATTGAGAAGACGATCAGTACGTGACAAAAGTTTTAAAACCGTTTCTAGTCTTCGGTATTTCCAGACAAGTGGCTACTGAAATCAATCTTACTAACTGCTGTCCGTGCTCCGCGCAAGTTGGCGGACTTTATTTTGCTTACTTTAACATCATTTTTCATGGTGGGGCTAAGCCATTTGTTGGTATGGCTGTAGCCTACCCCAGCGCTGCCACTAGTGGGATGTATGGGGCGGGCCATTCTGCACATATTTTAACGCAATTAATTCAAAAAATTAATTACCGCCGTTAACGCGATAATTTTGACAGCATTAGATGCTGTCAAAATTATCGCGTTAACGGCGGTAATTAATTTTTTGAATTAATTGCGTTAAAATATGTGCAGAATGGCCCGCCCCATACATCCCACTAGNATGTGGCATGCATGTAGGTGTCTGTGGTGTTAAGTGAGCAACGAGGACAGATGTGAGATAATACAAAACCCATTTTAAACATCCTTTCCCCTGTGTAGTGCACTCTGTGAATAATCTTATATTGAGGTGCATGTTGGTGTTGGTTGATATGGAGAAGATGTTTGTGCAAATTTGAGAGCAGAAGTCGGCACTCGGGTGATCTGGAGATCTTTTTCCCATTTATTTGAGGGGATGGACATTGTTAAGTCTGCAGAATAAAATTAATTTATATATTTTTGAAAGCAGTTTTATTCTTAAATTGATTTGGAATATTTCTGAGGGGGGATAAGAGTTCAACGTTTTGCTGTTAACTTTGGTTTGAATGGATGATTTGAGTTGTAAATATTCTAAATATTGATGTTCCCTGATGCCGTACTTCTGGACCAAATCAGAAAATGGAATTACTTGTGTTCATGAAATATATGTTTGAGGTGTGTGATGCCTTTGGCGATCCATGATTTGAAATGTAAAGGTTTTCTGTTTATTAGAAAGTCAGGATTGTTCCAGATGGGAGTGTGCTCGGTGGGTGAAATGGTGTTGTTAGTTAATTCGTAAAATGTCCACCAGGCTTTCAGAGTTGTGGCTATTGCAGGGTTTTTGAAGCATGGATGACGTATGATGGAGCGGCTTATGAACAATAAGTCTGAATATCTTTGCACAATGTTTGTTCAATGTCTAACCAGGAGGTGTCGGAATTATTAGGATTAGTCCATGTGTAAATGTATTGTAGTTGCTGGGCAATGAAGTAATGCAGAACGTTTGGTGCTTCTAAGCCACCTTGACTCTTGCGTTTTTGAATAGTAGATAGTTTGATTCTAGGTGTTTGGTTTTTCCAGTAAAATGTTGAGATGGCAGTCTATAGATTTGAACCAAGTGGGTGGGGGTTTAATAGGGATCATTGAGAATAGGTAATTTATCATTGGGAGTATGGCCATTTTGACTGTTGCAATTCTGCCGATAAGGGATATTGGGAGATTCATCCAACGTTGAAGGTTGTCTACTATTGTTTTGAGAAGTGGGGTGAAGTTCAGATTTACTAATGTTGTCAGCCTGGGGGAAATGTTGATTCCTAAATAAGTCAAATTACCAGTACGCAGAAAAGAAGGCGGTGTTTGGACTGCCATCACACAGCTATTAGATGAAAGTGGAAGAAGGGTTGATTTAGACCAGTTAATAGTATAATTGGTTAAATCAGAAAAGGTGTTTATGAGGCGGATGGTTTCAGGTATTGAAGTAGAGGGATTTTGTAAATATAGTATAATGTCATAAGCCATATATGCTAGCAGCAAATCATTTAGAAACCCCAGTTAAATGTATGACCATCAGCACTTAACTGTCTTTTTTCTCCTGATTAGTTCATCAGTGAAACACCTATTTTAGTTTTAGAAAGTGATCATTATTTTCCCCAGATTAAAGAAACAATCACACAGATTCACACCCCTTTCAAATGCAGCTTTCTAGTATTGTTTGCCATGAAACCGTCTGGAAGTAGACAAAGTACTACTAAGTGCTACTGTCAGAGAGAGGTTTTTAAAAAACACACGTAACATCATAACAAGTAGACAAAGAAGACTGCCATGGAGTTCAGACATGCGTACAAAAAGAAACGGGACATCTGGACTAGATACAATACTCACAAATGATCCTAGATGTTAACACATGTACATTACACACTCCCAACACACCTCTCCTTTTCCTGTCTGCAGAAACAGAATTTCCTATGGGGCTCAGGGTCGCATGCATGAGTGTGTGTGTGCGCGCGCGTGCGTGCGTGCGTGCGTGTGTGTGTGTGTGTGTGTGTGTGTAACTTCCCTGCAGCCTTTAAGGAAACACCAGTCGATAAGAGCGGAAAGAGACACAAAGGGGAAAAAACACAGAGAAGTGAACTTTTAAAGAATAAAATACAATGAACCAAAGACATGAGTGATAGGTGGAGGGAAGACAAAAGTAAGTCTGGCTAAATTATAAAATAAGGACTTGTGGTTTTATAGAGCAAGACTTGTTGTTATGCTGTTTGTGCCAGTGTAAATACAGGTTTCAAAGTTTCAAAGTTGAAGGGAAAAATTAAGTTTTTCACAAAAACACCTTAGAGCAGTGGTTCCCAAACTCTTTTAGACCGTGGCCACCCTTCATAGGATGATATACACCCAATATAACATGCATACTGTAAGTAGAAATAATCTGATTGCGCAAATCACGAGTTGTCATATTAGTAACTTT
The DNA here is from genome assembly GCF_000735185.1 of Notothenia coriiceps. Classification (NCBI taxonomy): domain Eukaryota; kingdom Metazoa; phylum Chordata; class Actinopteri; order Perciformes; family Nototheniidae; genus Notothenia; species Notothenia coriiceps. Next base: position 18,653,258 of record NW_011369945.1, read on the forward strand.
TGAATATTTGAAAACTTAAATATCGAATCTAGCTAGTGGGTGAAACGTAATTAAAAAACCCAAATAATTGAACGTATGATCAATATTTAACTCGCTCACTTTAAGAACCGCTTCCAAGAGTACAACACCTTTCAGGTGAATGATAAAGAGCTACAGACTTTCTCTACATGTTTAAATGTGAAAGCAGAATATATTTATATAAGGAACATTAATTAATCATGTTTTTTTTATAGATTTGAAGAGCGAACAACAGCAGGGATTGGAAAAAGTCTAAAGAGAGCTATAACAAGCATGCATAGTGGTTGATCATGCAACGTTAGATTGAAGGACAAAGCATGGAAGAATAGAACAAAGGTGAATAAAAGAAGTGTTTATTAATGAAAACAGTGATGAAATTCAGCAGAAACAAGTGCAAAGGAAAGATTACCCAAAATGGTTTACCAATATCAAGAAGAAGCTTTACAATGGGCTCGTTTCATTCAATCAAAATGGAGTTCTATGAAATACTGTGTTACACGATTGCGTGGTAAGAGAAAACATGACTGCAAATGTGTTATCTTTCAAAATAGTTCAGAAAATATTATTATAATATTGCGTATAACAAGACGATTTCCTATAGGTTGCTGAGCTGTGCATCATCAAGGCAAGCCTGTTGGTTGGACGAGAAACCGCATAATTAGAGGGAGTGGACATTTGCAAACTGGTTAATGTAGCTGTGCGTATGCCTGTCCTTCTCGCTGCAGAAGTAGTTCTTCTATTGTTAAACTAGCCACTGACCTGCCAATCAACAGGAACATCTTGTTTCATTGGCTGATAATGCAGCATTGTGATTGGTTCTTACCATCTCTCGGGGCAGGAACATGTCTTCCTGCCGTAGGACCACAAGACACACACTCTCTCCCTGTCGCGTGCTGCGGAGCATACACACCAGCTCCTCCTGGCCCACACCTGTGGTATCCACACCGTTGACCTAAATACACACACACACACACACACACACACACACACACACACACACACACACACACACACACACACACACACACACACACACACACACACACACACACACACACACACACACACACACACACACACACACACACAAACACAAACAAAAAGTCAATACATCACCATTATCAGCATAAGTGTCATTTTTTTGAGGTCTTCTTCATTGACGTTCAGTAACTTCCAAACAGACGACATGACGTGTAATCATACTTTTCATTTGTAAAAGTCCTGCATTCAAAATCTTACTCAAGTACAAAAGTAAAAGTACTTACTGTGTGTAAAGGCCTATTTGAAAATCAAATACATGAAATTACTGGAATATGACTATTGATGCATTCATTTATTCGTAGCACCTGGTAAATACGAAACTCATTTACTTTGTATACTGCTGCTGCATATCTTAACCTTTATTAATATATCAAAGTTAATTTATCAGTTTGTTTGTATTTTATTTTAGCTTAGAAATGAAGTTGTAAAATAACTAGTAACCAAAGCCGTCAGGAAAATGTAGTGGAGTAAAAAGGACAATATTGGTCAGTAGGACCAAAAAGCTGCATGAAATGGAAATACTCAAGTAAAGTACTTTACAGTATTTCATAACTCCACTGGTTGTGAGAGTGTGGCTTTGATGTGTATGTGTTTGCCGATGTGTGCATAGTTAAAAACATTATGCGGCATGTGTGTGTACATTTGTTTGGTCACATGACTGATCGGCCGCTCACCCGCTTTGGCAGATCTACCTTTATCTGTATCTCTTGTTTTCAGGATTTCATGAATGCTAACAGTAAGCTACCCTTTACCTCAAGAATGCGATCTCCAGACTGCAAGCGTCCATCTTTGACAGCGGCTCCACGTGCCAGAACGTTTTTGACCAGAATAGGACCAGGACCGTGGACGGAAGAATCTCTGGTTACAACGGTAAAACCCAGACCTTCTGAGCCTACACACACACACACACACAAATAAATGTGACTGAGTATAAAGGTTGACTATAGAAGCATAAGTATCACTACTAAGCCTATCTCGAAACAAATATCCTGTATAGCTGTTCACTACCTGCCTCCAAATTTGTTTCCCAGAAGCTCTGAGAGTGATCTCTGAAGACACACACACACACACACACACATACACACAATAAAACACTCCTGAGAACTTCAACAAGACTGTGTTGTTGACTCAGCTCCTGACTACATATTGTTAGCGTGATAACTAAAAGCCTTCAGAGTTTGTGTGTGTGTGTGTGTGTGTGTGTGTGTGTGTGTGTGCGTGCGTGCGTGCGTGCGTGCGTGCGTGCGTGCGTGCGTGTGTGTGTGTGTGTAAAATCATTGTAAACTCTTTAGCTATAGATGGTGCTAGAGTATTTGCAGGTGTGAAGGCTTTAAAAATGGGTTCAGTTGTGGGGCAGAGGGGAGGTATACAAAAAAAAAGTAATGAGGAAGAGACGAGGAAAAGGTAAAAGAGAAATGAGTGCAACACAGCGGAAACAGGGAGTGAATGCTCTGGAAAGAGACGTGATGAAGATTAAAATAGCAATCAGTGAAAAACACATGCACACATGCACACACACACATGCACACACACACATGCACACACACACA
>NW_011369945.1:18655893-18661068 GCF_000735185.1 Notothenia coriiceps
ATATATACAAAAATATGACACACGTATCCATGTGTTAATAAGCCCAATCTTCAAATAAATTCAGCCAATTAAAGTTGAAAATATTTTCTAACAAATCTTAGCTGATAAAAATAAAGCCCTAATAACATATGTGCACAAAAAAGCTTGAAATAAACCCTTCCTATTTTTGCCTTAACCCCCAACCCCAACCTGAGGCTTCTGTTTTAAATAACAAAATAACGAAACCCAATGGACAGCTGTGATAGGCTGTTTTTTAAAAAAAAGCATATTCAATTATCCAGAAGAATTTATCTCGATTGATTGATTTTGCTAACTTTATGAGGCAATATACCTATAGTGAGGGGCCAAGCCCTTCGTATGTGGCCCTCAGTAAAAAGAATGTGGACACCCCTGAGTTACGGTACATTCCCATTGTTTGATAAAGTCTCCACTTTTTTGATATGCTTGCAGCAGTCTTTATACTTGACATTCCTCTGTTAAAGGTGACCTATCCTGCAAAATGCACTTTTGTACGTCTTTTATACATGAATATGTGTCCCCGGTGTTCCAGACAATTCAACAAGTGTCAGAAAACACAACCCTCTCTCTTTTCCTCCATACCCAAATCTCTTAAAAAGGGGCTGCAACGGATCTGATACAGACTGATACAGATTTGAACACTTCTGTGACATCACAGAAGTGGCGCTACGTCTATTGGGCCAACTCCACCAATCAGGACTCAGCCTCGGACATTGCCGTTCGAAAGCGCTGGAGACGCTGTAGTACATATGCCAGGCCTGTAGATGGTGCTGTTCTCACAGAATCAGCCCATGCAAAGACAGTGTTAAATTGAGCGAAATGAGGAATGGCTAAAATGCATTTTAGCCATTCCTCATTTCGCTCAATTTAACACTGTCTTTGCATGGGCTGATTCTGTGAGAACAGCACCATCTACAGGCCTGGCATATGTACTACAGCGNCCACCTCGGCGTCACTGCGCAGGAATTTTGGGCCTCATTGAAGGAAAAGCCAAAGGAAGCAGATTTGCGTTACGTTAAAGAGGATCCGTAAAAACCTTTATCGAGCTTATTCCAGACACCAACTGTGTATAAATTTACCTAGGGCAAAACAAGTCGCTATTATAGGTGTACAGTTGGGATGAAAATATTAAAAACTTAATCTATTATAGATCAGCGTCTTGTTTACGATTCAATACATTATGCTTGATGTCGCTAATGTCGCGTCCAGCGTGCTGAAAGTTGAGTGCGGTGAATTCTAGCAAAGTTGACTGAAAGCGCGGAACGTATAAAATTGTTTCGAAAAGTAAACTCGTGGTGACATAAATGATCTTAGTACCGTACACAGTTAATGGCCGACTCTAGGACAAATGTTTCTAACCTGGTTTCTTCCAACACATATCTCCTCTCGTCGGAATGTATCCGTGATTTGTCACGTCATCTACTTCCCACACCGAATGGCCACAAACAGTCAACGATCGTTACTTCCTGATTCCGAAAATAATACATACCAGAACTAACACTCATCACTACGCTCTCATGGTAATTCGATCTCAATTAAATAAGGCGAATTAAAGGGTAGTTGTTTAGGAAAATACACAGTTACATAGAAAATAATGTTCATAATGTGTGGTCTTTTGGCCTTTAAGCTATATATTTAGGTAGTCATCCATTAATTGTTAATTTCCGCTATTAACCCTTCCGTAATGTCTTACATTTAAGTAAAAATTTATTATTTGTTAGGTGGGGTGCCATAATTGTCCTTCTCCCTTAAGAGAGGTGTTTACACCTTACGGTGTAGGGAAGATATGATTGGTCAATTGTACTGTCATTTGACATTACTCTCTCATTCAGTTACTATAGCTGGGCCCTCTGTGAGTTCATAGCTGGACCCCCTGGACGTCCAACAGCTCCTCTCTTTAGAGACGAGCTTCTTTCATTTAACCCTTCACATTCCAACAGAAACTGAATAGGCAGATTCTAAGGATTTATTTCTTTGGAAATGTTATTTTAAATACAATTAAATCAAGTCATTTTGGTAAAACTAATGAAAAATATAAGTAACAAATATATTAAATTATTTTTAATTTAAAAAATATATATATATATAATTTTTTTTAAATGTTTTTTTATATTATTTTGTAGAATATCTTGGGCCCTCACAGAGGGCTTAGATGGCCCTGACGGCTCGCCACTGCCTTATCTACACTGTAGCTACTGTGCATATGACAATAAATCCTTTGAATCTTGAATCTTCAGATTTTTGAAGTATAAATGCTATAGCCAGAAGTACAAATCTGTCTTTAGGCTATACAACAAACCAAATCACGGTTGCATGACTCCACGTTAACACCGCTTAGCCAAAGACAGCTAATGTTTGGTGTGATGATGTTTAGTGGGTTTTTTAGTCTCTTGTAAGCAACTGCTTTTTGAGACCGCTGTTTTTAGATTCTGACATTCAAGAGTGGAGTATTTACTGACATTGTTTTTGCCGTAATTTAAACCAGCCTGTCCTCTTCCAAAAAACTACCAAATAGGTCGATTGTTCAGCAGCTTATTACAACCTACAGTTTAGTCACCTTTTAAAGTTTAGCACCTCTAGTGGTCGTGTAAGAAACAACAATTTGCGGCATAATGCTCCCGTTAATTTCAAACGCTCCGGGGGGTCATATATTCACAAATAACCGTCTCTGGCAAATCCTAAATTGTTTGGCCATTAAAATGCTTTTTGATTTGATTTCTAGCGAGAAGTGTATATTGTACTTTTAGAATCCACGTCCAGTGGATGTGTAGGATCTATAGTTTGATAGATATTACGAAGATGATTTGAGGTCTCGCCAGGAGGACGTTAATATACTACGTCTTTCCCCACAGCGTCCATGTAAAGTTAGCGTCAACCCTCACGGGGTGAAAACAGTATTTCCGGTCTCGAAGTTTTCATAATAAAACCTGATGTATTCCCCTCACTGTCAAATGATTACACAGTGATATATCTGCATTACTCATCCACTAACACATCAGTTTATCCTTGTTAATTACACAATATTGATTGGTTTAAATGGTGTACAATGCTTTTGTGTTTTTAACCTTCGATTCGGAGAAACAAATTGTTTTTTACATGCCAGCGATTCCCATCTTGAAAATATAAAACCAATAAAAATCCTTTGTTTATCGTATAAATTTTTTTACGTGTAAAAGTAATTCAAATTTAATAAGTAATAATTGTTTTTTGTAGGTCGTACTCTCAACACGTGAGAGTGAGACCGAAAATTTTCGTTTAAATTGACACTTCCAGACGTTATATAGGTTTTATTACCCCCGTGAGTAAGAATTTTATTCTATCCAATTAACACTAAAATTTCAAACGATTACGCAAGTAATGACACTTGAGTGTGTAATTTTGAGTACTATAAGTTGACGAACATAAGTTAGCGTCTGACCTTGGTCTTTAGGGTCTTGTCTTTCACTTCGTCCTGTTTTTAGAAGGTACCGTTGGTTCCACACCTAAGCGGAAGGCAGACGCCAAGTCTCAAAACTCCGCTCTCAACGGCTTCACGGCCTTTCGTTCGTCCTGACTATACAATGTTTCCCTAATTAAACAAACGGGGTCGAAACCGAACTACTAGCGAAGGATAAACGGTATCACAGAACAAATTCACGGAGCAAGGTTTGTTTGGGTAGTCAGTCCTTTTTTACAGTCGACGACGGTCCAACTATGGTAACCGTCACTGTAATCTACTCTTTATTTCGCTTCTTGTAATTTTATTTTAATTTTATTAGGTTCTGACACCCAGGCAGTGCGCATTTCTCAGGGGCCCCTTTAACGCTCGGACCACAAATGACAGGCCAACCCCAATAACCGTCCCTAACCCGTCCCCACTAAAATGATAGCACATGTAATACTACAACAAACAAACATAGTAAAAAGATATATAATCATACAAGTCTTGTGTTCAATTAGAAGGTAAAAGACTGAAACCAGTCCCATACCTGTAATGTTGAGTTTAGTAGGTAACGTTTCTTTTCAATTGCTCTTGTGAAAACTCGAGAATCGGGGGGAGTCTTATAAGGGTAGTTTCCTTTACGGAAAGTTTTGCAATATTGGTACTTACATAGACGTCTGAATTGTACAGGTAGGGGAGTTATTTAACCTTTTCTAGAGCTAGTGGGACGTGCGGCTGAAGACCAGAGTTAGACTCTTTAGAAAAAAAAAGCAAGAGGTATAGTTGGTTGTGGTGTACGTGGATATGTTAAGTCCAATAAGGGTCTCCCGTGATTGTCCCTTTCCTACAAATTTTACCCAAACCTCTAAGATGAGACAGGAGTAACCGAGTGAATTTGTGGGTGTCTTGGAGGGTAGACATACCGGTCTACCCTTACGTGTGGTCAATTCGTTAAGAAACCGTATTGTAGTGGCAAAGTTGGAGAGAGAAAACGACCTGAACGAGTAGGGAGAAGCGAAGTAGGGAAACAAATGATCCCTCTGTACAAAGGTCTCAACTTGTAAGTTGTAATTAATCAACCTTAAGCAGAAGGTATCGGGATTAGTAACGCGTTTTTTTATAGGAAGTACTTTAACCTTTAGGCTGTGTTTTTCCCGTTATAGGTTAAACCTTTTTGGACGAATATCGAAGAAGTTACGTTTATAATAGCCCGCCGTATTCTTTTGTTGGTTACATAACACGTAGACCTTGGGTAAATAATTTTTACATCATACTAATTATTGCGGAGTCCAGGCTAAAGTGGTGTACAAAGAAGAATTCACAGTAAGAAAATATACGGGACATGGCATAATAAACAATGGAGTAAAGTAAAAGTACAACATTAAAAATGAGAGAAAATCAGGTAGGGGCTGCGGGTGTGTGTTGGTGTTGTGTGTGGTGTGTGTGTGTGCTCGGGTGTCAACACCATAAAGCAAAAACAGAGCTACATAGACAATAACAAAAGAATGAATATGAACATTGAACATTTACTAGGAATATTTCTTTTTTCTCTGGTGTAAAAGTTTACATGGAATGACATGGGGGCATGTGTAAAGTAATGGATGTACATCGGTACACGAAATTCTGTAAAAAAAAGAAAAACAAAATTACTAGCAAATGACATGTAAGCTTTCGAAATTATTTAGTTTACGTTTCGCCACAACATCAGGTTTGCTATCGACTCCTAATACCCAATC
>NW_011369945.1:18661113-18670988 GCF_000735185.1 Notothenia coriiceps
CCCTTAAATCCGACTTTAGTTACACCTGAGTTTAATTCAGGGAAGGTGATTGTCAAGTGCCAACAATCAGGCGAGATATTTGATAGTTAGTGCTTGAAAAGACTAAACATTTACCTGCAGATCCCTATAAAGTGTATTCATTACTCGTTATTCTCTACTAATAGTTAATTAAAGACTGTATATAATGGATATTTTGCACATCCATTTCAAGATTTCAAAAATGTTCTAAGGTTTATCGACATATCATACTCAACTATGGTGAATGAATGAAAAACTTGGGTCGCAGGTTCCTCAACAGTGACATCTATCAATATGTGTGTATACTGTAACTCCACCATCAAACTGTAATATTCTGCACATTTCTTATACTATCTACATACATAAGAGTACAATTAATTTGTATAATATCAGTTAAAATAAGTGCTTCAACATAGTTAACATTGCAGGAAAGCAATATATTAGACGTTAAGTACTTTGTCAGGCTTAATATTTATCTGTAGATACCCCCAAAGCTTTTTACATATTTAAAAGAAGACCTTAATCTAAAGTATTATTTAATGTTTAAATAAAGGTTGATTCGTTTTTCTATTTTTGCGCATCCTCCTATTAATATATTTGGACTTTCTGTACTAAACTGTTTTATTGTAGAGATCACTTATAGTATCTTCTTGATTTTTTATATTCTATATTTCACCCATTGACCTTCTACTTTCCCCCTATGAAAGATTTGTATCGCATAAACACCATATCCCAACGTGCATTGCGGCTAAACAATCCAATCATTGAGCTTAAACCATAGCTGAGGATATTGGGTAAACAGTTCAATGGTTGTGTATCTGTTTCCGGTTATTTTATTTTGAAATGTAGTTCCTGACGGACGCCAAAAAAGCCAGAGATTATGGAATTAAACAAATAAATAAAAACAAGGATAATTGTGTGTTATTGATGAGTAAATAACAGTGTGTTATTTAGAAAATAATAACAAATTAGAAGGAAAAAAAGTTTTTTAAAAATACAGATTTCAGTATTCTGAGGCCCTGAGTCTGAGCCCCATTTATTTTCCTCACTGACGGCAAAAAAAGTCAGACATTATACGATTTAAAATTAAAAACAATAATTGTGGCTTGATATTGAGTAAGAACAATAGACTGTATAAAGAACATGTGTTTATGAACCACACAGCTTCCGGTCTTCCAATACCCGACCGGACAAAAAGTCGTGTTGCAGGCATGAAACCCACTACCAATAGAAATACATTCCTTTTAAAATCACAATGGTCACTCTGTAGAAGACTGCTTTTTTCTACATTTGCCCGAAATCAAGGACACATTGTTCTATTAACTGCTGAGAATATTTGAGCAATACATGTACCACTGTTGTTGTAAAATATGTATATGCTGAGCGGGAGCAGAGAAGACTTGCAGGTGCAGTAACAGTAAGCAAGTGGGGGCGGGGTTTGAGGAACTGTTAATTGTGCTTCCAGTCCTCTTTTAATGTTAAGCATCATAGACTTGTTTCCACTTAGCCTGCCTGACCTGTACAGGCATATTAATCAACTGCAGATAGCTCGTCTCAGGACACCCTCATCCAAATAACTGAGGTTAAGTAGAGTCAGCAGCCGTCTGGTGCAAAGGTCAACATCCTCTGTCATTTGGGAGTGATGGGACAGCAGTTCCAGTAGCAGGTGCAGTAACTGTCAGGAAATACTTAAGAGGAATGCTTTGGTAACAAACAGTCATTGGTTGAAAGTGAGCAGAGCTCCTCAAGATTTAAATTATACGATAATTGTCTTTCTCATCAGTCCAACTACTGACACAAACAGTGAAAATGTGCTAATGTACCACCAGCAACGAATATTATGAAACCTGTGTGGTTGTTAACTGTTAGAGGTACAAAGGTCCAGAACCTGATTTGTTATAAATTCCTAGATACTTTTTTAACAGCATTGTCATTTATTCAGAATATGTTTGCTAATGTTGGAATAGTAGGATGTGGCTAAAAAAATGATGTTCCAGAAATAATAAATTATCAAAATGTTTCAACTGATTTGATAGTAATATTAGCATGTTAGCAGCAAAGCGGTTTACTTTCCCAACTGTTTTTAATCATGTCCATACGACCACCAATATTATTCACAAATATGTTGAGGTTTAGGGAGAAAGTGAAGGTATTGTGCTAATTTAGGAACATGCTAATTTAGTCAACTCTTCGTCCACTGTGTATTTGACTTCAACAGAACTTTACCACACGGATTGTTGCAATCAGACAGAAAAAGGATATGCATTGCATTCAGCTAAAAACGTTATGGCTGTGTTAGCACTGTTATATCATTTGCGCAATCCCTTTTGTGAAATAGACCTTGAGATTGGTTTCAAAGCGGTTGCATAAAATACACAATTCAAGGAGCGAGCACAATTAATTTATTTGTGAATTTGCCAACAATGTCGAATTTGTGATATCTCTAGCAGGCAGTTATTTTCCCTCATATTACGCAATGGCTTGTTAAGCTGTAGCTCAACTTTTCAGTTACAAAAACCAAGCCAGGGTAGGTTAGCACTTGCCAGATGGAAACTGACTTCACTGATTCACGGTTGGGGCAATACAACAACAAAACAACAATGGTAATTCAAATTGGAGTTAATCAAGAAAAAGAGTTATCAACCTATCATTACATTAGTGTCACCAGTCAAAACATCACACAAACACATCCCCCTTTGGTGGTGTCATAAAAACACCACATTATTTGTGCGAACACAACATTTAATTTGTACTTCCTTAACTGCAGTACAGGTTTACCACTGGCTTAACTGTACACTTGCCACCCATAACTAACATTTAACAAACTTACCATGCATTAAATGAAGATTATTTTTGTTCATGTGAATTCCTATTGGCAGAGATTCCTATTAGTGATCACACCAAAAACCATGGTGCACATAATTCAGGCCATATGGGAATTTCCTCTCCATTGTAGGTGTGTGTGTAGCATCAGGATGGCAATTTCCTTTCAACATTGAAAGAGACATTGGCCGAAAGATGAAATATTGTAATAATCCTCTAGAAACCTGTTTTCAGACTATTTTACCCTTCTTTTAATTGATTCAGATTAAATGTTAATGTTCAAATTAATTCAATTAGAATAAGACTACATGCAGAATATGTATATATTAATGGTTTAACCATGTTTTACGTTCAGAACAGAAAGTCTGAAAGCCAACCAGTTTTGCTAGCAACTTGGTCTCTAAACCCAACCCACAAAAAAAAAAAAAATTCAAAATATAGAAATATCTCAACAACTATTGGATAGATTGCCATGACATTTCTATATAAAAAATGTATGATCCCGAGAGCTAGCATGAATACCTTGGTGATCCAGTAACGTTGTCTTTAGCACCACCATTATAGTGACTGAGTGGCATATCTTCACAACTGTTTGGAGGAAGTTCAAGACGAGTTCAAATGTAATGACTCGAGCCCGACTTAAGTCAAAGATGCTCAGAGCGTATTCAACTCATCTTTCTATCTCTCTGACATGTTGACACAGTTTTGCTTCTGACTGCTTCATAGAGGCATGGACAGAAACATTGAACAATTGAGTGGATTTTGTACAGATTTGAAGGGTCCGTATTATAGAAACAGCGTGGTACAACTTTTACTTAATTGAAAGAAAACTTTTCAGACAATGACATGTAGCCGTTTTGTGTATTACCCTCTTTCACTTATTAACTGCATCCATTCCTCTTCATTGACATTGTCGCCTCTGGCCTGATAGTATTGTAGCTTTGAGTTTACTCAAGTGAGGCTCTCTGCTTCAGATCTGATTTCTCTTCAAGCTTATACTTGCACAAAGTTATGGGTTGTAAACATTTGTTCTGGGAGAGAATATGGCCTCAAGTCTCTGTCAGTGGCTCAGAAAACACTGAAACCTAATGACATATTATGAATATTGAATCATCTATGTTACTGCATAAAAAAAGACTCCGATGAGTGCACTGGTTCATTTGAAATATTGTCGGTTTTTACATGTATTTCTTATTGAAATGGCAGGTGTTAAATAAAACAAAATAAAACAAAAGGGCAGTAGTATATCACAATCCGTTAGTGTTAATTTTAATGAGCAGGCAAATACAGTGGTGAAGGAATGAGTCTTTAGAACCGGAAATTAGTTAGCATTTTTAACTTCCCTTGTCTCGAAGTTAGCGTTTTTTTGGAAGATGTTTTGGATTAGATGCCTAGAATAAAGTTAACGCTAGTTTAAGAGAATTTATCTATGCGTCATTAAAACGGTGGTTACTAACAAAGGACCAGAGATGGAGTACTCGAGTCCTGGACTCGGACTCGAGTCGGACTCGAGTGCCGATTTTCGGGGCTCGTGACTTGACTCGGACTCGCGCACTGATTGACGCGACTCAGACTTGGACTCGTGAATTCTCGCCACGATGACTTGGACTTGGACTCGTAAATTCCCCCCCCCCACGATGACTCAGACTCGACTTGTACATTGAAGCTCTGACTGGGACTGGAACTCGGACGCGAGCAAATTTTCTCTGGAGTCTGATGTCCTCTAGTGTGCACCTGCGAGGCGAGTTCACGGACTGGGCCCCGCTATTCCAGTCTAGCAATGTCTAGAGACACACCCCGCCCACATCTGCTGTATGCTTTCACACATTCTGCTTCCATATTGGAAAAGAGCAGCGCAAAATGCTCGTTATGTGGAAACAATATTGAAGAGAAGGCTCCGTAACACATTACTCTAAGGATCGAGTTCAGACATATAGGCAGTCTTGAACACTATAATCAGAGTAACGTGATCTAATCAATAAATAAAGATTCAGCCGATAACACGAAAGCACATGGCTACTTAACATGCAGAATGACGTCATTTTGCATGCTAAGTAGCCATGTGCTTTCTGGGGCTAAATCTTTATCAGTAAACCGATTTAACCTGTAAAAGTTCCTTCAAAATAAGAGTCCCGATCTTATTACTATCAAAATAAAAGTGCAAAACGAAAACTTTACCATAGGAAAATATTGGCATACAAATATAATCACTTCTCTAAAAGGCAACTCATTTTAAATATAGTTTATTTATATATAATAATAATAATATTAATATTAGTAATAAGCTTTATATTTGTATAGCGCCTATTACAAGAATTGTAGCCAAACTCGCTTCACAGCAGTTCAATAGACAGATTAGTTTAACATGACAGGATAAAAGCAATGTAGAGGAGCAGCTGCATTTCAACACATATATCCACAAAGATTAATACATGAAGACTTGTGACTCGGACTTGACTTGGACTCTTCTTAGGTGACTCAGACTTGGACTCGGACTCGATCACAGGTAATGATGACTCGGACTCGACTCGGACACTCCTTGGGTGACTCGGACTTGGACTCGGACTCGAACACAGGTAATGATGACTCGGACTCGGACTCGACTCGGACACTCCTTGGGTGACTCGGACTTGGACTCGAACACAGGTAATGATGACTCGGACTCGGACTCGACTCGGACACTCCTTGGGTGACTCGGACTTGGACTCGGACTCGACTATGACTCTCCCTTGGTGACTCGGACTCGGGCTCGAAGAGTGGTGACTCGAGAGTGACTTGGACTCGTGAATTGGTGACTTGACTACAACACTGCAAAGGACTAACTACCCTACTACACGTCATTACCCCGACAAGTGACCACCTGTTGCTTAGCTTCAGAAATCATAAAGTGGTGTTAATCTGTTGAGATTATCCCACTATTTTGCTCCCAAAATCAAATGGGATGGGAATTGCTTATGTTAAAGGAACCCTTGAAATAAGGCTAACTTCAGGGTCAACATACAAAAACACTCTATGCACCACTATATGGATGGCATTTATTAAGAAGTTGATGTGTTTTTTCTTCTCTAGCGCCACCTTCAGCAATGGCCAGGTCCAGACCGTACCAAGGGGTTCGAGTCAGAGACCCAGTCAAAGAGCTGCTGAGGAAGAAGAGGAGTCTGGATCCTCACAGCACCAAGACAGCCCCCGCAACCGCAGTGAGGGCACCACGGCATTCATTAACATGATTGTTGTTTTTTCAGGCACTTTGGAAGAGAGACACTTTTCTCCATCAGTTAAAATGTGTTGGTGACTTTTGAGGATCTGAATTCCCCACCCTATTTACACACTTAATATAACAAAGCAAAGTTTCCCTCGTGCTTTTGGAACATGTGTTAATCACTCCAAACCTGGCAAATACTGAAACCACACAGTAGCAGCAGCAGTTACTGTATGGAGTAATGATTGCTCAGGATTATGAGTTGTCGGACTAATCCAACATTTCAAATGTGTGTTTTGTGTTTTACTGGAATACTTGAAATAAAGATGCAGCAAATGTACTTTTAAATGTTTCAAATACAAAACATTTCCAGACAGGGCATTGACAGAGACAGGTTTTTCTCTGCCTAGTTTCCATGATCAATATACTTTATCACTTATGTGCAGAATCATGTCTAAATAACATGTTGCAATTGTAATTATTATGTTTTTATAGCATTTAAGATGGTTAATCACCATTAGTCTCCAGGCAGTAAATTATCTTCAAGGTTTCTGCAGCACTGAGGCCGATTGAGGATTCAAAAGAAATTAACTAGTGGTTGTAGAAGTCGCCATTGTCAAGAGCAAGCTGCAACACACTCTCCCTCTGGATGGGAGAGTAACTTTTACCATTAGAACATTATTAAACCAATCATAGCTGGAATATTAGAGAGGTGAAAGGGAGGGCCAAATTGAGGCCATCAGGTTGTGAGCATTCAAGACTCAGGGCAAATCCCCAAGCAAAGTGGGGTGTGTGTGTGTGTGTGTGTGTGTGTGTGTGTGTGTGTGTGTGTGTGTGTGTGTGTGTGTGTGTGTGGGGGGGGTTGCCCTTATATAATCCAGGTGTTTTTCCATGACGGTTAAAGCCTTCCCTTGAATGGCTCCAGGGCTCGGCACACAGCCCTATGCAAAATGATTTGCAGCTTTGCCAAAGACCCTCCCACTTGCTATTTATTACATCTACTAGACAAGGAAAAGGCACACACACGAACAAACGCACACATTTACTCATACACACCATTTGACTGAAATAAATCATGAGTAGTTGTATGTTATCTTAGTTGCGAAATGTAATGAAACTTCTCTGCGTGGGAGCATTTCTGTGGAACATGAATGTTGATTTTGAAACTTACATTGGATAAGATCCAAGCATTCTTTAACCTAAGCGTACTCCAATTTTGCAAAAAAAGTGAATTCATATTTCGTGTGTACTTTTGACCTTAAAGGGTCCCTGGGTTTTTTAATGAATCCAATGTTGTTTATCACTGCCGTAATCATAGTTATCCTACCTAATTAGCAAAATTATGTGTACAATGTACAAAATCAAAGTAAAGAAAAGATTGAGAGTTTTACATGTTCAAATTATTTCTGGACAGGGTGACTTCTAGACAGTTCTGCTGGCTGCCTGGCAACATCACAGGATGACAAAATGTCTCTATATATGGTTGTTGTTGTTATTGCACTTACCTATAATTAGTAAAAAGTTAATTACCAAGCTTTTGAACTCCCGGCAGGATTTCTTTTAACCTTCGAACAGAGCCAGGAGCTGTTTTCCTTTGTCTTTATGCTATGCTAAACTAACGGTAAACTTTATATTTTGTATTTTTGGTAGGAAAACAAATAAGCATATTTAAAAAATGCAACATATTTCATTAAGTTAAATATTCATTATTAACAAAAAAACATCCAGATGAGAGTTGTGCAACTCTCACTCATGCTTTTAAAAGCAAAATTAACTGTGAAGTCTGCAAATTATCCAAAATAATGGGGGCACTCATTCTTAAATAAATATGGTAATTGTGAATGTTTTAAAGTTGGCTAATGTATCATTACTGTGAACATCACAAATTAAAACTATATTCACTGCCATTGTATCAAATCGGAACCAGAAATCCCAGAAACAGATAAGTGAAAAGCAGGACAAAAATCTCCATGGCAAACCAAGGTTGAATTCGCCTTTATCGTCTGACAGTTCACAAGTTTTTATCAGGAGTAATTTTTTTCCTCCAGATTTGCTCTGATGTGAAGAGCAGCAGGCTGACATAATGTACAAGGGATTATTGTTTAGCCACAGAGCTTTGGCTTGAGATCCTCCTATTTGCCATAGTGTCTTGTTTAAGTGCCTTCAGTTCACAGTTAAACAAATACACCCATCAGTCAGGAAAAGGGGATTTTTTTTTAAATGTCAGCTTGTCTCCTGATGGTTGAATGACCATTAGCACTTAAACATTAGATGAGTCAACTCTAGGATGGATAAAGTGCTTTAAGAACATTTAAAAATAAAATTAAAATAATACAAGGACCTGTGGGTCCGTCACCGTAAAGAGTCCCCGGGGAAATTGCGAAGCCTGTTTTACTGTTCCGGGTGGGGTTATTGAGCAGGATGGAGGCAGGGGTGATTTTATATCGTGTACATTGATGTTGTTTGTTTGTCATATTTTTCATATATATTATATATATTTCATGAACACAAGTTAATTCCATTTTCTGATTTGGTCCAGAGGTATGGCAACATTACAACTCAAATCATCCATGCAAAGAAAAGTTAACAGCAACACTTTGAGCTCTTACCCCCCCTCAGAAATATTCCAAATCAAGAAAAAAACTGCTTTCAAAAATATATAAATGAATGTATTCTGCAGACTTAACAATGTCCATCCCCTCAAATAAATTGGAAAAAGATCTACAGATCACCCTGAACGCCGACTTCTGGTCTCAAATCTGCAGAAACATCTTCTCCATATCAACCAACACCAACATGCACCTCATACAATATAAGGTTATTCCCAGAGGGCACTACACAGGGGAAAGGATGTTTAAAATGGGTTTGGTAGATTCTGACATCTGTCCTCATTGCTCACTTAACACCACAGACACCTACAATACATGCATGCCACATGGGAATGCACACCAGTTAAGCAATTCTGCCATCACATCACTGACAACCTCTCTCTGTTGCTGGACTGCCACAACCCTCTTCTGCCATCCCTTTGTTTACTAGGAGACATTTCCAATGTGAACATCAACATTACATCAAGTAGAATTCTGTCCATAGCCCTAATCATTGCAAAAAAAACTATCCTCATGAATTGGAAATCACGAGACAACAGCAAAATCACAATTCGGAAAAAACTGCTTATAGCATACATTTCAATGCAAATATTATCGGCCGGCATAAAAAAACAAACCAATGATATTGATGCAATCTGGAACCCATTTATTATACATTTAATTAATAACCCTCAGTCCGATTTCACCCACCACCTGTTTCTACTTCTTTAAGGTCATACTATTTATATGCCCTAACCCTATTATATTGTTACTCATTTCATTTTCATTTTGTAATTTATTACTCTCTTTTAGTCCAATCCCCCAGACGCACACACACACACACACACACACACACACACACACACACACACACACACACACACAGTTTTTATTTTCTGTTTTTGTCTCGATGTATATGTTATTGTTTGTCTTACTTATACTTGTAACTTGTAAATGATCCTTATTAAAAGAAAAAAAAGAAGAACACATTTTCAATGACCACCTACTGTACCCCCCCTACACATTTACATTACATACATGTAGCCTATGTGCTTTAAGAACATTTTTTTTCTTTTTTGTTTTAATGATCTTTACTGTACATTCCGAAAGGATTTAATAAATCAAATGCAAAGCGGATGTTGTAGTCCCAAACGATAGCTGAGGATTATGGGTAGTGTAGTGTCTTCGGCCATCCTAAACTCCCCAAAAACTATTTGTTTCTCCGAATCGAAGGTTAAAAACACATA
>NW_011369945.1:18671033-18678533 GCF_000735185.1 Notothenia coriiceps
TTTAAATGTCAGCTCTGTCTCCTGATGGTTTGAATGACCATTAGCACTTAAACATTAGATGAGTCCAACTCTAGATGGATAAAGTGCTTTAACGAACATTTAAAAAATAAAATAAAATAATACAAGGACCTGTGGGTCCGTCACCGTAAAGAGTCCCGGGGAAATCGGTGTGGGGAAGCCTGTTTTACTGTTGCGGGTGGGGTTATTGAGCGAGGATGGAGGCAGGGTGATTTTATATCGACATTGAGTTGTTTGGTTTGTCATATTTTTTCCATACTATATCTACTATATATTTCATGAAACCAAGATTACATACCATTTAATGATTATGGTCCAGAGTCGTATGGCAACGTTCCACACATTCAATCATCCATGTCAAGGAAAAAATTAACAGCGCAACACTTTGAGCTCTTATCCCCCTCAGACATTATTCCAAATCTAGAAAAAACTTGCTGTCAAAATCTATTATAACTGAATCTACTTCTGGGACCTTAACGAATGTCGATACCCTCATATAGATTGGAACAAATCTACAGATCAGCCCAGAACGCCGACGTCTTGGTCTCAAACCTGCTAGAGAATTCTGCTCCATATGCAACCAACGCCCGAAGATGCTGCTCATAGAATATAAGACGGTTGTTCTCCAGAGCCAATAGCACAGGCAAAGAATGTGTTAAAATGGAGTGATATGGAAAGGGTATTTTGAAAAATAAAAAGTATAAATATGCCTTATATAGGTATGGTCCTACATTATATTATTCAAAATATAGCATGATAGGTCCACTTTAAGCAATTATGTCGTAACATCACTGACAACCTCTCTCTTTTGCTGGACTGCCACATCCCTCTTCTTCCATCTCTTTGTTTACTAGGAGACATTTCCAATGTGAACATCAACATTACATCAAGTAGAATTCTGTCCATAGCCCTAATCATTGCAAAAAAAACTATCCTCATGAATTGGAAATCACGACACAAAAGCAATATCACAATTTGGAAAGACCTGCTTATAGAATATATTTCAATGGAAGAAGTATCTGCCGGCCTAAAAAAACAAACCAATGATATTGATGCAATCCGGAACCCATTTATTGAAACATTTAATTAATAATCCTCAATCCGATTTCTCCCACCACCCCTTTCAACTTATTTAAGGTCATGCTACTATTTATATGCCCTCCCCTTCCTATGACTATTAACTAACTAT
The DNA here is from genome assembly GCF_000735185.1 of Notothenia coriiceps. Taxonomy (NCBI): domain Eukaryota; kingdom Metazoa; phylum Chordata; class Actinopteri; order Perciformes; family Nototheniidae; genus Notothenia; species Notothenia coriiceps. The sequence goes on from NW_011369945.1 coordinate 18,672,241, forward strand.
ATTAATGACTATTATTGTTACTCATTTCATTTTAATTATAATTTTGTCATTTAATACTCTCTTTTTGTCCAATCCCCCAGACAGACACACACACACACACGCACGCACGCACGCACACACGCACACACACACACACACACAAACTGTTTTTGTTTTCTTTTTTTGTCTCCATGTATATTTTGTTATTTGTCTTGTATACTTGTGAATGCTCCTTATTAAAAAAAATCAAATCTTGTCAAATCACATCTATAATCAGAAAAAAATACTCCATACACATTCAGAACCAGAGTACACCTCGAAATTGACTTTACAGACAGAGCAGTGATTCATTATCAGCAATACAATGTCATTTATACATTTTTACACTTACGACATGTCCAAATTGCACTATAGTGTTGCTGGTTTTATTTTTCCAACTTGACAAGATTTTAAATGTAAGTTGTTTTTTGTAAAATGTCACCATATGGGTACTCCACCAACATATACCTCACCCGCCAGGAAACAGAACCCCCTTTAGTCCTGTATTATTCATACACACGCTCAGGGAAATACATGTCCTAGTATTGTCCTTGGGTATACACAATTACACACCGAAACGTCTCCCATAGGTAAAGTATTGTCTCCGTCTATTTGGAGGTCTGCTTAAAACCAACCAACGATTCAAGGACACTGCTGCAGTTTGACTGTGTTTATAGATGTGTGACAGCAATTGGGTATGTTGTGTTTGTGTGTTCACGGAAATAAATGTTGTATTGTGAGAGGCATTATTTATTTTGTCTTAGACAAGAAAATAACAAGCTTTAAGGATATTTTGTTAGTTAGGAGATGCAGGTTCTCTGTCTGAAACAAAGCAAACAAGATCGATTTGACTGCAACTGCATAGCAAATGCAGAACTAAGGCCTTTATGCAAACAATTGTCAAAACCTAATTATTTCATGATGTCAGAATTAATTTGAGCTAATCTGTGTTTAATTGTATGATTCTTAAGAAGTGTATCTCTCCTACTGCAGATATCCATAGATTCTAAGGGTGCATTCACACCTAATAGTCTGCTTCTCTGGTGCGCACAGTTTGTTACATTGTTTCATTTTTCAGAAGTTTCGGTTTGCATTCACACAGGCAAAACTCAAACGGACTATAAACACAAGTCATGTGCACGGAAATGCTGTTCAACCATTGGTCAGACATTAAGGGGGTACAAACGCAAATCCCGGCAATTTCTACCGGAGCCTCCGCCATGGAGCATCGGCACTTTCGGCAGGTTATTCTCATGATGCTGTTAATCTGGAGATCAACAGACACTAGCGGCCCGCGCATATGATTATATAATCAGACAACGTCCGTGAAAAAACATTATAACATAGGCATATAATGAGAGACGTTCTGCAGTAAGGAGGGCGTTTCACCGACGGCAGGTGTTCTTACTATTATGTAGTTGACGGAGCATTTTTACTTTACACGACACTGTTCAACACTTAATTCTGCTTCACTCTTTAACTAAACAACCGCGGATGTCTTGAAAGACTCTTTCGCTAAAGGTTTTTGAAGACATCCGCGTTCTGGTGACACGTAAATACTACGCTTCCTATGTTTTGGTGCGTTCGCACCAGCAATGAACCGCTGCAAAGTTCGTAAGCAAGCGCTCCGAGACCACTTATTTTAGCGGACCAGAGTCCGGTTGTTTAGTTCACTTAAGAGGTCTCGGACTGTGTGCGGCTAAACGCACCAGGGTTAGATTCAACCAGACTTTAAAAGGCTGGTGTGAATGTACCCTAGCAGTGTGTCAGTAAGACCTTTTGGCTTTCTTCATTACAACAGTGATACTGCTAATATACATGTTGGGGATCTAAATACATTCTTTGAATGTGAGAACTAGAGTTTCTGCTGCTGTTGCTGAAATTAAATTAATGATAATGCAAATTATATTTATGTCAAAGTAGGACAGATGGAAACATGTATAAAGAAGATGTATTGGTCGAAAGGCAGACTGATGAGGCTCTAGTCCCGTCACCCTGAAGTGAGGAATGAGTATGAACGATGAATGGATGTACTCTTCATTGCAGTTTAGTGTGAGATTTGATAAATGACATGGGTAAGCTGTAGTTTCTCATAAGCACGCTTAGCTCAGCTTAGTACATCATTCTAGGTAGATGATTGATTTTGCGAACGAAGATATAAAGAATGTCCCTTAAATAAAACTGAATTTTCTTTTGGAAAAGTGCTGTTGAGGAGGTTGGGTAAAGAAGTCTGAGGAAAGAAGCTGCTCTGTCGTCTGGTGTTATGGCAGCGGATACTTCTATACCACTTGCCAGACAGCAGCAGGGTGAACAGGCTGTTACTTGGATTGATATTGTCTCTTAGTATACCATCTTAGAAGTGGGCATAGTCCCAGTGGTATCACTCATTGGTTTGTGGGCTACCAGTTTATCCTTACATTTGGATTTTTCAGCCGTTATCATTTTTTTTTTTTGCTATTGTCATCTTCTTTTTTTTATAGTATAGCCAAACATTGAACAAAACACACGGTGAAAGCGTTAAAATTCGAAGACAACTAAAAACACAGACAACATCAGGTCTGGACAACACGGTGGCAGAGACCTGTCAATCACAGGGTAGTGATACCCTAAAGTATACACTGCTTTATCGTCTATTTTACTCTAAATTGAACCCTAATTTACAACATGTATTGAAAAAGACTTCAAACTAGGGATTTAGACAATAACATCAATAGAACAATGTTTGCTGAGGTAATAAAACAAATGAGAAGTAGGGTAATTTTCTTCATAGACTTCTATACAATACAAATTCTCAATACGAGGTCTCATAGTTTTTTGTAATCTGGCCGATGATGTTGGTGTTGTCTGCAAACTTCACAACAAAGTTCTCTCTGTGTCGGAGGTTTCAGTCGTGGGTGTAGAGCGTGAACAGAAGGGGGCTGAGCACGCAGCCTTGGGGGGCTCCAGTGTTCAACACAATGAGTAAAGGAGGTGTTAAAGTGTGTGAAAGTCCAATACCCATTGGAAGATTGTATTACTCAAGACTGGAAAGTTAAGTTTGCCAATCATTTCCTTGGAGGAGCCAGTACTGAACACTGAGCTGAAATCAACACTATTCTGAAGTAGTTGTTACTATTTTCAAGATGTGTGAAGTCGAGGGCAATGGAGACGACACCAGAAAATACAGCACAGCTATAATTCACTTTTGTCGGGAAAGGGGAAGTCTTCAGTGAGTTTTCTTCCCATGTGCCCCTCCATTTCTCTCCCTGTGTTTCTTTCTCTTGCCCTTACACAATCTTGCTGACAGACAGTACGTCCCAGTATAATTTACCCCTTTCTAATTAACAACTGATTTTACATCAGCCACAATTGTTTTGAAGTGCTATTGCAGTTATGCACAGTGAAGCTGTGAACTCTCCTTGACTCTCCTTGAGATGTAACATATATGTAATGTTGTAGTACAGTAAGTATGGGCATGTATATGTGGAAGGGGGGATTTCAGGAGAATGCTAGTCTCCATTAGCATCTGTTTGAGAGGTGATTCCCACTTAATGTTTAATGGATTTTGTGCCATCTTGTCTCTGGAAAGAGAACAGTTGTTCATTAATAAAAAATAAAAATAAAAATTAATTAACAAAACCAATACTTGTGAACAATTGTTGAGAAGGACTAAAAAGTGGAGGAGGTGAGGGTGAAGGAGTCAGAAATGTATTTTTGGAAGTCTTTGCAATGTTGTCATGTGTCTTTAAATAAGACACATAAGATGAATCTGAATCCGTTTTTTGGTTTAATGTCTTTTTTGGTTAGCATTGCGAATCAATCCCTTTTACCGCAGAGTTTGTATTTTCACACCTCAAAGTCGAGCATAAGCCTGGGGATATTATCACACCTTACCAACTGGCATGGCACTCAAGTTTCTGTTTCATATCAACATTCCTACAAACTTCCATACAACTGTGCCAACTCCGTTGTAAATATCTCACTGCTACAGAGCACGGCAATACGCAATACAATATGAAATAAAATACAAATTCTGTGCTCACTTCAAACGAGTTTCATTTCTATCACTTCAAATCTCTAAGTCTTTTATGGTTGTTGATAACAAGTGAGAAAATGTTTTCATATTCTAACTTTGTGCAGCTTTTTTAATTCAATCTTTGCTAAAGACAACATTGCTCTTACCATAATGTGTTAACAAACTGAAGGCAGTTACAGGCTACAACACTCATCACAGGTTATTTTTAATAGTTTAACATTGTTCTTTTGCATACAACATAAATATTTCTAACATTAATACCTTGTTCCAGCAGCCTTTAAACAGTGATATGGCTACAGTTCCTAATAGTTTTTTTTCTTAATGATTTGCTGTGAAGCTTTAAGCCAGCTTGTCGGGGTTAGTGGAGAGGAAACAGAAGAAGGATGATGATGAAATGATGGAAGGATCTTGTCTATCTTCTCCTCCCCCTCTTCCGTTGTCTCATTTTTAGCCCACCATCTGGTGTTGTCTGCTAATGTCTGTGCTCTCTGTAGAACAAAGACATTACACCACCTCTAAACACGCACACGCACGTATACGCACACACACACACTTCCTCAAAGTCACAAAGCCTCTTGGTGACATACACTTATATTCATACAAATTCCACAATATAACAAGTGTACATCCACCTGCTGTATTTATATACAAGTTATATAAGATTTCCCTGCAGAACACAACGTCTCTGCTAATTTTAATGAAAGGTTCATTCGAGTGCTTTCACAGGAGGTTTGCAATTCACACATCAAACTTAGTCGCATACTAGACCACAATTGGCTGATGCCAACAATCCAGCTTTTACTTACACTTTTAACTGAGATTTAAGATGAGCAGATACACTTAATTCTAATAACATTATTTATATTAACTTATAATAACATAATAAAATATTTAAAAATGTTCATATTGTACTACAATATACAACAATAATACATATAAGTATTAATAACTATATACATTTTGAAAGCAATATTTGAACACAGTAATAATCCTACATTTTACTATTATCAATTAGGTGGTGTGAGTATCTAAATTAGGATTGATTTATAGATGCAAAACTAATATAGTGGGATTTCTGTCATTGCATTCATCATCATCTACCTCCTCTCCTTTATCACAAAAGCATAACAAATAGATGGATGGAATAGAAAATAATTGATGAGGATATGAAAACAAGCCATTCACAAACACACTTGGACTACTAAAACCGAGGATTGAATAAAAGGTTTAAGTGTGATATCATCAAGCTTTGGAGCAGAGCCTGCTTTTGGCATCCAGTATGTGATGAGCTGTAAGACCGTCTTATGTCTGTCCCTTTCCTCTTTTTTATTTCTTTTTTTTCCGCAACAGGAAACATTCTCCTTAGTGCCAGATGCTCCTCACACACACCCTGTCATATTAAATCAGTAAACAGTTGGAAGCTGGTGACAGAGCACATATAAAACAAACAACTTTATTGAACAGTTTCTTCATTCTGATTATCCCTCATCCATCACCGCTGCAGCCTATGTAGCCGCTTTCACAAGTACTTTGCCGTACTTAGTTCCCAGCACTTGTTCCCTGCACTTAGTATCCCCATGGAACTAAGAGCTGATCGCGTTCACACCGGAATAAGTTCCCTGAGGGAAGATTACGCAAATGAAGCCGCTGACGTCACTTCTTCTTCTTCTGCTTTGGGTTTACTGGCAGGCCGCAAACAACTTCACAGAGTATACTGCCACCCGAAGTCCCCGGCCGGAAGTCCCCGGAGTTGGGGACTGGCTTCAGTAGAAGCTGCTGCGCGGGGCTAATGCAAATGCACTAATAATCCTAATGCCAGCAAATACAATGGCGGCTTCAAAAAACTTTTCAGAGTTTTACGGGCCGTGGTTTGCAATTCGCCCAGCCAATCAGAAATTGGAACTTTTCTCCCCAGGAAAGTACCACCTCTCTAGCAGGGACTAAAAAGGGGGTATACGTTCTCATGAACTAAGTTCTCTTTTTGGTGTGAACGCAAAATCCCAGGAAATATCGGAAGTAAACGGGAAAAGTACGGGGAAAAGTACTCCAAGCACCTATGTGTGTGTCGGTGCACTTCTCTGCAGTCTGTTGTCTATATATGTGTGTGTTTCTGTGTTACACACTCACTGATATCGTCACCAATGTGACCTCACAGAATCACTACAGTAGATCCCCCATCTGTTACACCCTCAGAGACCTGTGCACACACACACACACGCACGCACGCACACACACACACACACGCACAGACATATACACA
>NW_011369945.1:18683533-18704212 GCF_000735185.1 Notothenia coriiceps
ATGTATTTATTGTCAAAGCATTTAATGTATTCATTGCTATCGGGATGTTACCTACCCAACTTTTAAGCTTTAAAGTGCACCTATCATGCTATTTTTAGGCAATAGCATAGGTCTCAGATATATACAAATATATAAAAAACATGTCTATGAAGTGTTTTGCTAAATATACCAAACATATCACCCATTCTAGCCATGCCTCGTATCCTTCTATTTCACTTCCTGTTTCAAAAGTGCTGATTTTGGGTATAAAGCTTTAAAAATAGAAAGAAAATTGTTTTTTTTTTAAAAGAAGGGGGCTGAGCTCATGCGGGACCTGGCAGCTACTGTCTAAACCAGGGCTATTCAATTACAAATTCAGTTGGGCTAGATTTTATAACTACAAAATTCAGCTGGGCCAGACATTCAACACAACAAATTAGCAATAATTTAACAGAATCTGAGACATCTCAAAGTGCATACAAAGCAAAAAGTGCACAGTTGTAGCATTACATTTATTTGCTTTAGAAGTAAAATATTCAGGTTATTCGTTTGAACCAGGCACATCACTAAGTGCATTTAACTGAATACAATAATAGCAGTCTTAATAAATGTCTTCATAAAATAAAATTGGATACATATGACACATGCACATCAAAGTGTGCATTAACAAACAGTTAAAGAGCTCCAATGTAACAAAAAGAGATAGTACTGTAGCAATACTATTTTTTCACTTTTCAAGTAATAACAAAACAATCATATGTTTTGGTCACATTTGACCCAGACACATTACAAAGTGCATTTAAATGAATACAGAAAGAACTGTCAAACCCTTCAGTGCACAAAGCCATAACAAGGGATACGGGTAACTATATGAATGAATACTACACTACACGTCTACTATAGTAAACTAGGTGCTTACTATCACCTCATTTGTGATTTGTCATCGCTGACTTTCTCAATGGGAGAAGGGATATTTTTAGTTTTGAACAAGAGCAGTGATTTTTGGCTCATAGGATGCATTCCTAAGACATTGGTGAAGAGCGCTGTCAGTCAGGGAGCAGCGAGTGCTACTTTGTATTGAGTTCATGTGTGAAAAGCTTGATTCACATGTGTATGTTGATGGTTACGGATGACTGCATGTCAATACGTTCCAGTGTAAGTGTCCCCTCGTCGATGGAGGGGACCACCGTTTTTGCTTTGGTGGATACGTCCCCCTCTATTGCAACAGTGAAGGGGTCTCTGGCAAAGCCCATCACCTCTGTGGGCAGAGCAAGTCCAATCGACCGGCAAAGTTCTCTTTCAACCTCGCAATGAAGTCATCCGTGATTTGTGCCGGGGATGTGATGTGTTTGTGGAGCGTCGGAAAATGCAGCATCCGACCCGTGCTCAAGTCGGTCGCGAAAAGGTCCAGCTTGACTTGGAATGCGCGCATCTGCTCATCAAGATCAATGACTGTTTTGTCTCTGTTTACGCTTCAGAGTTGAGAGAGACATGTTTTAGAGTTGCTATCATAGGACCACCGATACTAGCACCACTAGATGCACTTTCAAAAAATGCGCTGCATTGTGGTTTGGTGGTTTCTCGGCAACGCGGAGTGTCGCGTCGATGTTCTGTACTAGTTAGACCCTCCAGAAAAACGCGGGCAAAAATCCTTGATTATGCGGGCTAAAATCCTTGATAATGCGATTAAACATGTGGGGTTTTTATGTGATTTTATGCGGTGAAATTGTGGGAAGTTGCGAAATATGCTAAATATGCGTGGGAAAAGAATAAAAAAAATAATAATATTGGGCTGTCTTATTTATTCTCTCTCACACACAACCTGCCACTAACGTTAAACCCCTTTACTATTCAATTAAACAAATTCAATGTTTATTTATTGTAAAAGCAATTGGGCTATTTTAATCTCAAACACACACACACACCCCCCCCACCACACACACACACTTCTCCGCCTCATTCTGTTTTCATTTACTCGTTCGTTATCTGACCAGCTTCAATCTTGTAGGCTACTCACTTCGTTTCTTGTAGCCCTCGAAAGGGTTTTGGAGGATGATGCCTCGGTGAGCGTGAGTCGTTTGGCTTTCTTGTCCGCAGCAGCAGAAAGCATTTTCGAATGTTTGAATGAATCAAAGTGGGTCGTCACCGTCGATTTTCTCTTATGCTCCAAAACACAGTTGCACGGGGTGCAGAATAGTTTCCCCCCACTTTTTGCCCGGTCTTTAGTAGAAATGTGCGTCGGTAAATGAGATGGATTAGATTTTTTCATCTTGGTGTTTTATCTATCGTGTGAGCTCCACACGTTCACTCTATACAGTGTTGTTTACATTCTGTGATGCGCGAGCTGATGACGTCACGTCAAGACGAGTTAACTTCTTTTTTTTCCAACTTTGTGTGGAAAAATGCGGGGATTATGCGGCCTTTTAAAAATCTACGCCATTTTGCTGATTATGCGGTAAATTCTGAGATCGCAGAATCGCGTTTTTCTGGAGGGTCTAACTTAACCTGCAAATTGACTCAGGGATTTCAGCCTCTGCAGACCCTTTACATGCCCTACAAACGATAGAACACACCACAGGAGAGGGAACACCACAGAAGAAGAACAGGGACTCTTTAAACTTATGATCAAGTTTGTGAAGCAGAAACCCTAAATATGTGTACCCGTTATTTAACACACTTTAAAGATAAACGACGAAACCCAAAAGTAAAAATGATGCATGGGTTGTCTGTTTGTTCCCCATATTATAAAAGACAATATATTGTATAATTATGCAGGGATCAACGCTAACTTTGTAAAGTGGTTGCCAGGCAACCAGGCATCAGCTTTTGGTTGCCAAAACTGAAAATACGGTTGCCATTTTTAGTCACCTTATATTTTAAATAATTAAGATACTATACGAGTTACACCATACCATCATTAATAATGCAAACTGTGACACAAAGAATGTTCAAATCGCTTTACAATAAACCTAATTAACACAATTCTTTGAAACCTAAGTGGTAGGAACATGTCCACCCTCAACTGGCTGGTGGACCAACCCACCATGTAGTGCTCAGCTGCGTGTCATGCTCTTCCCACAGAGTCACGTCCTAAGTTTCTTGGTCATCGTTGTCCCTTGTGTTCAAATGTGGGTTTTCCTTGACCTTTGTGCTGACCCCACCATACGATCCACTGGCCCTTCAGCATTGAAAGTCTGGACCTTTGTGGCTGACCCCCACCCATAGATCCCCACTGGCCCTTGCAGCATTGAAGTCTTGACCTTAGTGCTGACCCCACCATTACGATCCACTGGCCCTTCCAGCATTGAAGTCTTGACCTTAGTGCTGACCACCATAGACCCCACTGGCCCGCCCTTGTCAGCATTGAAGTCTTGACCTTAGTGCTGACCCCCACCATAGATCCACTGACCCTTCATGCATTGAAGTCTTGGACCTTTGTGCTGGACCCCCACCATAAGATCCACATGGCTCTTCAGCATTGAAGTCTTGAACCTTTGTGCTGATCCCCCACGCATAGATCCACTGGACCTCTCAGCATTGAAGTCTTGACCTTAGTGCTGCCCCCACCAGTAAAGATCACTGGAACCTTAGCATTGGAAGTCTTGACCTTTGTGCTGACCCTCCCACCATAGATCCACTGGACCTTCAGCATTGAAGGTCTTGACTTAGTGCTGACCCCCACCATAGAATCCACTGGCCTTCAGCATTGAAGTCCTTAGACCTTCAAGTGCGTGACCCCCACCATACGATCCAACACTGGAACCTTCCAAGCCATTGAAGTCTTGACGCTTTGTGCTGACCAACCAACCATAGACCCACTGGGACCTTAGCATTGGAAGTCTTGACATTCTGTGCTGACCCCACCATAAGATCGACACTGACCTTCACATTGAAGTCTTTGACCTTTGTGCTGACCCCCACATAGATCCACTGGCCCTTCAGCATTGAAGCTGACCTTTGTGCTGACCCCACCCCCACCATAGATCCACTGGACCTTTCAGCATTGAAGTTTGAGATTTGTGCTGACCCCCACCATAGGATCCACTGGACCTTCCAGCATTGAAGTTTGACCTTAGTGCTGACCCCCCCATAGATCCACTGGACCTTCAGCATTGGAAGTCCCTTGGATTGGCCAGACTAATCACACTTTCTAATGTTAAACTAAATGAAACCATTCACAGTTAATGAATTAGATTATTAATTATTTAATGCTGTATTACCTTTTATATGTCCATTTTTTGGTAAACAAACACACAGGCGCACGTGCATCGCTTTCTGGTCTCCGTAATCACACAATGCACGTGCTAGTATGCTGATCAGGTTCCGCTGGTCACAACAAATAATTAACATTTGCATTTATCTATTTAGGGGTGCACATTTGCTGTTTGCGTCCTTATTTCTTTATTTTAAAAACTGGTTGCCACTGATGAAACCAAGAGGCCAAGAAGGGTGGTTGACATTTTTTCTGAATGGTTGCCAAATGGCAACCTGGCAACCGTTACTGTCGAGGCCCTGTTATGGTTCATTTAGCAGCTTAAATATTGAGTTAAACAGGGTTCAAGTGTGAGATACCCTGGNATTAACATATCAATTTAGTACTCAGACAAAGCGAAAGCTCGATTCCAGAGTAACAAATGCATCTTTTTGGATTTCCTTAGAGCAGGGGTGTCAAACTCAAGGCCCGGGGGCCAAACTCGGACCGCGACTTCATTTCATGCGGCCCCACAAGAGCTCTGTGTATTATACGGTTACATGCCGATTTAAAGAAGCACTTTGCCCATAAACTACATGTCCCACAATGCATCTCAAATGAGTCTTTTTTCTCGGAATTTGACAATTTTTTCAAAATGTTACTTTTTTTCCTCAAAAATTTCCTTTTTTTATTTTAATTTCTCCAGAATTTGGCTTTTCTTTTTAAATCCTTTTGTGACATTCTCATTGAAGAGACTTGCAATGATTTGCCCTAGACTTCTGCTTTCAGATGTAATTATTTATGAAGTTATTATCCGATAATAATCCAATGAAGATGCAATAATGTAATATAACACATTATTTTATAAAACATTTATATATGTATTTTTATATAGTGTTAAAGTTACAACCGGCCCTTTGAGTGCAACCAAAATGCGAATGTGGTCCGAGATGAAATTGAGATTGACCCCCCTGGTTTAGAGTGACTCATAGTGAGGTCAGAGGTCACACAGTTCTGTTGTCGTGCTCGTATGACAGAAAAGGGATGAGAAGTTCAATAATGTGAAGAAAGTGAGATGATTTTTGCAAATAATGGTGGCAGAGATGAAGAAATACGACCTGACTCGTGCATTTTGAGTCAAAAAACACCTCGATTCTCATCATCACAAGCTATAGAGAGGCGAAGTCCCTCCCCTTCCGGGAGCCTCCATGGGACCCCGGAAGCGGAAAATTATGAATTGAAGTCAATGGAGAGAGAAAAGTTATCTTTTGATCCCGTTTGAATTGTGCCACGAATGACACATATCATGTTTGTCAATCTTAACAAATCATTTCCATGTTTGTCGTAAAACTGTTGAAATATAAGACTATGAAAAATATGCAACTAGAAAGACTACAAATCCCAAATGCATTGCACTCATATTACTCACGGAAACCTTGTAAAGCCGGTCCCGCATGCTGGCTCTTACAGAACCGACTAACTCCCCTTTCGTGTATGTACAGCTCTCAACATGCCCAGACTTGTAGTGATTTTCACCTCGTTTTATACTTTTTCGCCTCAATCTGAAAGAAACAGGTGAAATTTGCTAACGTGACGGCCATCTTTGTGATGGTGACGTGTATTGTGCGAGACAGAGACCTGTAGTTCACTGAGCGATTTCACACAAAAAAATGTGTAACTTCACAGTTTTACGACACATTTTAATTTTTTTGACTTGCAAAATGTTCTTTTAATTTGACAAACATCATATGTGTCATTCGTGGCACAATTCCAACGGGATCGAAAGATGACTTTTCTCTCTCCATTGACGTCAATGTATAATTTCCCACTTCCGGGGTCCCATGGGTCGGAAGTATGGGCAGGACTTCGCCTCTCTATCGCGGACTTTATGACAAGTTCCACCCGCTGTGAAACTTTTCTTGTTTCCATAGCAACAACAACTTCCTGTCAACATTGTTAGCTCGCCTTCAAAATAAAAGCATGCCAAATTACACTTAAGACATACAACTGCAACGAAAGTAACAAACACAATGCAATATCCTTTTCAATTTCAAAGAACACAAATAGGGTTATTTACAGGTGTTGTTTTGTGTGGTAAAGGGTCGCTTTCATTGATGCGTTTTGCACCCCGGGCCGTTGTTTTGATATTCCGCTGAAGTATACGCTGTGACATAATAACTTGAGGGAAGGGGTGGGGGTCAGAGGGCCTAGGTATAAAAGTCACGGCTCGCCACTGAGATAAGGCAATACAAATCTTAAGTCCCAGGTTCCTCAAACAATGCAACATAAATATATATAAGACATAAAACAAGGAAACAAATAAAAAAACAATAACAAATAGTGCAATAAGGAACAGAGCAGAAAATAAATAGTGCAAGAGAATGTTGCAAGACTAATATTCAAATGATGCAGAATAAGTTAAATATATGAGTAAAAAAAAACGATGAGCTAAAGATATAATGTCAAATCAAATACTGTAAAGTGAAATAGAATACAGCTTATTGTAATAATAAATAAATATGTGCAATTCAAACAGATAAAGTTCTGATGAGATTTTCCTGCTGAATAAAACCTGTTAAGTATCACAAACATGTTGCCTTAGCTACAAAGCTTATTTCCTTCAATATACCAAAACCCATCGGGAATTCCCATTGCTTTTCACCTCTTGCGAACACCTGCCTCATCACTGCACCACTCTATAACTCATGGCGACTTATCCGCTACCTGTGCCTTCATTTCAAGTCTTCCACAAGTTAATTGCTGTATAGCTGTGAGCAATAACAGTTACCATGTTAAATGATGTATTTCCTCATGATACGACTTTTGGAGCTGGTGTTGTCAGACACATTTTATTGCAACAGAGTTGGCAATATTCTATAAATCCAGTTTTCTCTTGCTCGCTTCTCCAATATTAAACACTTTGGCTTAAATAATTTGATGTGAGAACCTCTCACTAACTGTCCATGTGCTGTCAAAGCTGCAACACTAAGCAGCTCCTCAGTGCCTCTCTCTCAGGCATGTGACAGGACATGCCCTGCAGCCTCTGAACATGCGGCTGACAGCAGGCAGGTGGATTACAGTAAGTCTTTCACTGCTGCTCGTGTCAAGCTGCGGCCCGGAAACTGACAGTGTATCTGTTCTGACTGAAGATGCTGCTGCCTCGTTTTTTAGACTTTTATCTCACAACAAATTCTGCACTGTACTACTGCTTGTACTGCTTGTTATTCACTCACACTTGAACTGTCAATATAAATACAATAGATGCCTTGGACCAGATTTAGCTACTATTTACTACTATTTGCTACTACTGATTTCAGCCCCTGGTATCAATTTATATAGGACATATTGTGCACATTTTCCGGGTTGTATTTGTATTTTGTGTCTCTACTGTGACATGTTTTTATGCTTTAATGTTCAAAAAGCTCTCATACTGCCTGTGCTGCAGCACCTCTTTTCACCCTTTGTCTGAAACCAGAGCTCAGTCTGCACTGATTGGTCAGCTGGCCAGCTCTGTTGTGATTGGTCAACAGCTTAGAGGTGTGTCGAAAATGTCCCTCCCCTTAGCCTATCACATACAATGTGTTAGAGCGCTAGCAAATAGATCTGCGAGTCTTGCATAGTGATGTCACTATGAAACATAATTAAATAAAGGATTCCAATGGAGGTGTTTTGTGCAGGGAGAGTGTGTGAGGGAGAGAAACTCCTGGAGGGAACACAGGGATGTTAGCCTTTGCAGACCATTTACATGCAAAAACCTATAAACACAAATCATCATAGGGCCCCTTTAAATTCAAGAATGAACTCTCACTCTCCTAATTCCTGGATTACATTACATTAAACATAACAAAAAAAACACACACTAGTCAATATTACAACAATATGATCATGCCCAAACGTGCCTTGAGCCAGAATATTATGAAAGCCATCGTTTTGGTCTCCATCGAAAATGTTGGCTGCTGTGATTGACAGGTGGGTGCCCTCACAGATTGATAGCTGCTAACTGCTAGCTGGGCATTGCGGCATTGTATGAAGAATTGTAAAATGTGAAGCTATAAGAGAGGATCGTTTCTGGAAATGTAAGATTTACTTCACATATCATTATGAGAAGTCTTCCTTCCTTCATCTGCGGTTGCAGCCTGACTCCGCCCTCTCTCTTTGAACGCATTGTTTTGGTGTAAGAAAACGTTTTCTATTGTGCCTTCAGGCAATACGGTGTCCACGAACACAATCGTATAATTATTCAATTGCAGTGTGTAGGTTTCAAGTGAACGCAAAAACCTGTATAACTGTTGTTCGGATCGAATGCATGAGCTTGAAGATCACAGAAATTGCTCCCGTAGGCATGTCTACTGAAGTATGGAAGTGTATGTAAGACGCTTTGGATAAAAACGTCAGCTAAAGAAGAAAATTGTAAAAACATGCAGACCTTCTCTATAACACACACAAACATACTTTAATTAATTATACTCAGCAGCTGCTCACACCTGGACTTAATCGGTAAAAGTATAAACACTTCATATTGATATATAAACATGAAACAGCAGTAAAATGTGGTTATGGTTCTCCTGCAAATTGTTGACTTATTGAACTTTTTTGTTCTTTTTAATTCAGGATGTGGTCACACACAACATCCAGTCATCCTACACACAAGGTACATGTTCTTTCTAACAGTTACATCTGACACATCTCTGTCTGACTTTGAAGACTCAATCTTTTGTTTCAAAATCAGGCCTGTTTGGTCCTGACGTTGCTGGCAGCTCCCCAGCAGAGACAGCGCCTGCAGTGGGAGATCTGCAGCAGTTTGCAGGATGGAGAGCTGCCCCACCTGCCCCCAGTGCTGGCCTGCATCCTGCTGTAGCACCCTGGGCTTCTTCTGACTTCAACCAGCAGGACCCTTCAGCCCAGACTCTGGCCTACGCACCGACCCCCACCCGCACTGCTGATGTGTACATGCAGACTCTATGTCCAAGCTATACCATGCTTACCTACACACACACACCACTGCTCACTAACTTTGGGGTGAGTAGGATGAACCTTTGAATGTGTGCTCAAAGTTTGGTATATTTATTATGTCAAAACAGACTTTCTCCAAAATATGACTCAACCCATGTAGCTTGATCCTTGTTATCAACCAACATACAGACAAAGAGGCTTTGTTAGTTGGTAAGCTACATTTCCCAGCAGCTTCATTTAATTAAATACATGTTACCTGTAACAAGCTTTATTGTCCATCCATGAAAGGTGGCAGCAAATGCTACATCATTACCTTTATTTTTTCTTGACTTAGAAAAAAAAACACTTCACTGCATCCTGCAGTCTGTTGGTTCGCCAAAAGCTAAGCACCTGCAGCTCCCATTTGTGAGCATTGCCATTAGTAGCATCAGGGATGCAGGAATAATAATTAAGAAATTAACTAGCACTTTGGTTAGCTCATAAATGTTTCTCCTTGTCAAGGTTACTTTAATGGATTTGTGTTAGAAGCCTGAATAAAGGTATGTGGTTAACATAAGCTTAAGTTATTCTCATGTTTAGTTTGAGATCAAATACATAAAATACGTAAATACCCTGATTGTGAATGTCTGAAGCTTTTAAGAGACATAAAAACAGCGGTTAAATGTGACAAGTCAACGTCATCATGCCGAACATGTGGAGATTATCCTGCCAAACTAAATAAAGAGTGAAAGTAAACTTTATAAGTATCATACACGTGTGTTTGCCACAGAGCTTATTTTTCTGCGATATTCCAAAATCCAATGGAAAAATCCCTTTGACTTTTTGTCGAGGGAGCCCTTTGTGACGCTAACTTCCAGGTCGGCCTACACAAAGATGTCATGCCAAATATGTCATGTATGCTTAACAATGTTGGGTGTAACGCGTTACAAAAGTAACGGAGTTACAGTAATGTATTACTTTTTGCTGTAAGTAATGCAACGCAAATGGTGTTTTGTTTTTTAAGAATTCACTTACATCGCGAGACATTCCGACACCAGAGAAATATTGTGCGGGTAGATTAGTAAACCAGAGGCCTGTACTACGAAGCTGGATTTTCCTAACCTGGATATGTTTGAGTTAGCCGGTTGGACTAATCCAAAACATACGCGCTGTCGCTAAGCTGGCTATCAAGTGGATCGCTCAAGCCAGCCGTGTCCTATCTAGTTAGGTGCGCGTTCACATGAAAGGGGTGGTATTTGGAGCATTCGACCAATCACAAACATGGAGAAGCGTACTGACAGCGCAGCGTCATACTTCCTGAATGAAAAGTAAACTAATATTAGACAAATATGAACTTTAAACATCCATGACTTAAACACTTTATCCAGGATCAAAGCCACATAGCTGCACATGCAAGGTGAATACAGCTGGTAACAGAACAAGTGTTTGAATGCGTACATTAACAGGTTTATGATATCACTGCCCCGTCTAAGACACGATCTGACTTTAATTAGATTTGACTCAAGTGTTTCATCAACTTAATGTGTGGCTTAAAATAATACTTCTGCATACAGTATGTGACACTGTGAGTGTTGCACGGACAGATACGGCTCAGCTGACTCAGATAAGGAAATATATAACACATTATGACATAATGTGTTATATATTTCCTTATCTGAGTCAGCTGAGCCGTATCTGTCCGTGCAACACTCACAGTGTCACATACTGTATGCAGAAGTATTATTTTAANACACACACACACACACACACACACACACATATTGCGCACCTTGGAAGTGCAGTGCAGGCATATTGTCATTCAAGAGATGCGTAGTTCTTTTGGAAAACATGTTTTTCTTTAGGCTGATCAGGGAACCCGACGCGAAGCGGAGGGATCTTGATGAGCCCGAAGGGTAAACACCACGCTAACTACTAATCTACCCGCACAATGTTTCTCTGGTGTCGGAATGTCTCGCGATGTTAGTGAATTCTTAAACTAAAAAACCATTTAATTTTGGGTTAAAATGTGTTGTAACTGCGTTACTGAGGATTGTAACGGGTAGTATATTACCCAAATGTCATTAGTAATGCGTTACATTACTTCGTTACAGCAAAAATTAATACATTGCTGTAACTCCGTTACTTTTGTAACGCATTACACCCAACACTGCCCCCCCTACAATGTGTAGATTCAACGAGCAATGTTGGTTACTTCCATTGAGCAGGAAGAGAAGCAGTACCTTTTGTAATTGTAGATTGCAGTCGGGATTTTCTTTGCAGGTTTTTCACATATCCAATCATGATAGGATCTACGTTCGACATTTATGTGCAGGATGGTTTTTTTTATTTGTCAGGGCATTGTGATTGCAATCTCCTTTTGAAACAGAACAAGACGACATAACAAAGCATTAAATATATCTACCCAAGAAGAACATCAAAACAATAACCGTTAACTTAAGATTTAAAAGAACATTTCAAAAGACGTAGTAAAACATGTTCATTTCCTCTGACAGTAGTTTTCTTTGGGACAAATGGGTATTGACGATCTGTACTAACACATCATTTAACCTTGAACGGAGTGAATAGTTAGTTAATTACGTAGTAATAGTTGTATTGAGTTGAATCTTTGGAATGAGCCTTTTGAAATGAGGAGTATTTTCCCATATTTTTTTTCTCTCCTTTGGCTCTCTTTCCCTCGCCACTACCTTTGTGAGTGTCAGAGAAAACTGAGGGAAATTCTCCAAGGGCCATGTAAATTACTTGTGCGGTCGATGTGTGCAATGGGCCATTCACATACAAGATTTATACCTTTGGTAGTCTTAATTATGTCTGCCTTTTATTTGCTCTGTAAAGCAAGAAGCACAGAAGCCTGTAACAAGCCTGCCTTTCCTATAATAAATCTGCAGGATGGAATGACCTAGTTGCCAATAGTGCTCTCTATCCAATGCCTTTCTTTTACTCCTGCTTCTTTATTTCTTGACTCTCTACCACACTTTTTTTCATTCTTTAAAACTGTTTCTCCAGCAGCGTTTCTCATTTCCAGCACTTTCTTATTCCTTTTTGTTCCTAACACTTGTTCCTCTTTAACTTCAATCCCATTCTTCAATGTCGAGGTGAAGTTTTTGACTAAATATTTTTATTTTGAAATACGTTGGTTGCATCATATTGGGTTTGTTGACCCCAGTTAGCTCCATGAAGTGGGAAAGGGTTTTGAAAAGGCCTTTTATCAAGCTTTTCACCCAATGTCTGAAATCTAGTAAAGTACCTGTTATTGAAAAAAAAAGTAGAGAGCTAAAACTGCTTTAGGGTGAATTATGGGGAGCGAACCTTTAACATTGCGTCTTTATTGAGTCGTTGTAACATCATTAGATCAGGCTGGTAAAAGTAACACTGTGCTATTTAATTACCTTTCATGACACCATAAATATTGCAACAACCTGTCCGCACTCTGTGTCGTTCCCCTCCATCCCTCCATCATCCGTCCTTTCATCTCACAGAGGAGAACATAAAGTGGAAGTTGCCATTTTAAAATAGAGAAGGTCACTGAAAGCCTGCTCGGATTGACAGAAAGATAACTCAACACACGGCATGCTGTCAGTCTTAGTGATATGTGGGTTTGACATTTACATTTTTAACATTAAACTCTCACCGTTGTGCGTAGGTGTTTGCGATAGAAGAAATGTTTTAAGGAGAATAGATGTGTGTGCCAAATTTGTGGTCCATATTACTTCTGCCAAAAAGGGGTTTTATAGAGATATGTATGTTATCAATTAATACAAAAGAATATGAATTGACACTTTTCACCCAACGTCCATCAGTAAACATGTTTGCATCAAAATCTGTTATTCTGGGATTTTCTTTGTTGCCAGGCACCTGTCAATCATACCCACACAGCCTTGAGGCTGCAGTTTTCTGAGCTGTCAGAAATGTTTTAAATGTTTCCATTTCCATTTCTTTTCTTAGCACATACAGACACATTCATGATTGCTTAAATGTATTTTTAAAATGGTAAAGGTTCCAGGGTAAAGCAAACAAAGTGTGTGCTTCAGGTTTTGGCTAGTGTTGTGAATTCCCCCTGTGCTGCCTGAAAACACTGCACTAGAGGGCCTCAAAATGATTGTGTGCTGCATGATGATGAAGTCACTAGAGGTGGAGAAGGATTACTAGCTCAGTTTTAGCCAGAGCAGACAGACTGACAGCCGAGCGTCACTGACCATGTGAGTTCTTTGGTCTTTATTTGGTTAATTTATCTTGCAACCAAATGGAAAACTGGACTGCAACTCTTTGAGGCTCTTAAGTGGTTAACTAAAAAAGCCAGTAATTCAAATCATTTCAGCTAGAAATTCGAATTAATTAATTTTGTTCTATTCACAGCCAAATAACATGTACGTATATAAGAGAGGGAATTATGACATGTTTAACAGATGACTTCATATTATCTCTAAGTAGCATATTACATAATTAAAACTATCCATGCCTTCTTTTTTCATGAAAGCAAAAGCACACAGTAATTTCTCAATAACTTGAATATGGTGTTGTTATATATCATTGACTGTGGATGACAATAACTGACTAATATCGTGACAGTTTCTTGTTTTAAATGGTCTGCTATATCACAAAAAAAATTTCATAGCTTGTCAAAAATCAATATTGGGTCAAAAAATGTGATTTGAACATCTCCAACTGTCATTGTTTTGTGTCTGTATACATCAGAATGTTGTAATGGTTGCTGACAGTGGCAATTCACCTCAGCATACATTATAGCTTTTAACTATATCTCAATCCTTTTTTAAACCTAATTTGCGGCAGTAAATGCCACAGTATATTCCTGGGCATGAATGATGAGAGTTAACCTCTTACCCCAGCCATAAAAGCCTGTTCAAGCAAATTGGCTGCTAATAGTGTAAACTCAGTACCGATGTCTTAATACGCTGTAGAGCCATACTGCCTCTTTTTTTTAATAATAAAGCAACAACACATTCATTCCACTCTTTTTATCCAGGATCCCCTTTAAAAAATGCTCATTACGACATAGTTACACAAACAATGGTGGCAGGAGCAATGTAGCCTTCTATGTTTGAGTAATTACTCAAATACAAAAGCAGTAATTTCAAGGAAATGGATTCAGAGAGCTCTTCACATGAACGAGCAAATTAATAAAATTAAATTTTCTTCTTGAGTGACCTCTACCAAGAAAGACGGAGAGAAAAAGGTAGAGGTTAGGATATTTTTTGGCTTGAAGAAGATGGAATAAAAGGTTGAATAATAGTTATTTAAGGGTCAGGACATAATTACTTACAGAAATGCCTGCTCAACAGGGGGCACGGAAATGCATTTAACAGCGCTTACAATAGTAATTTAGCTATCAAAGGGCATTTTTCCTTTTTTTTCTCATCTCTTTCTTTTTTCTCTCTACTTTGTTACTGCTGCACATTAACAGCCTTTATTTTGATCAAAATACAAAAGCGCGAAAATGTATTAGGCCTTTTTATTTTAACGGGGTGTTATTTCAAGGAGAAGAGCACATCAAAAGAGAAAGCACTACATTGGTTTTTATCTTTATGTTAATCAAATCAGCTCCCTGTGTATTTTATTTGCTCGTTCTTCTTTGATTAAACATTGTCCCCTTTCATATTCACTAAGCTGTTTACAGCAGCTTGCTCCCAAACAACTCAAAGAGGTGACATGCTTTAATGGCTGCATGCTCGTAAAACATGTTGAAGATGTGTTAAGCATTACCACGAGTATATGTTAGACAAAGCACAGGAGAAGCTTGAAGGGGAAAATATAAAAACCAAGTCAAGAGTCAAATTTAAATGAAGTAGCATCAGCTAAATTTGAATTAATTTGAACACAAAGCATCTTGCAAACTAATGTGTAGAATTAATGTTCTGTGTTCTTATTTGACTCAGATGTTAAAAGGACAATTTGTGCCCATATTTTATTAATTGCACATGAAAACAAAAAGTCTAAATAAATTAATCATAATTTCACCTTTATGCACTTACTCTGTCGATGACTTGGATTAAGGTGGCCCTATTAAAGGTAGGGTAAGAATGGAGAAACCAGCTCGAGTGCGCTAGAATTTGAAAGTACAACTGAAAGAAATCTGCTCCTTCCTTCAGAGTTTCTTACAGAGCCCCTCCTCCAACACACACGAACGTACACATGACCAATGAGGGCACGAGATAAGTTTGTGCACAGATTGAAGGCTGACAGACATGTAAGCCATACAGTTATTTTAGCCGGGCTGGCTAAACTGATTGGTCGTGCTTTTTACAGTACTATGGCTTCCACAGATGACATTTTTTAATGGATTTTTTGCCAAAGCACTTAATAGACCCTCCTGAAAAACGCGGGCAAAAATCCTTGATTATGCGGGCTAAATTCCTTGATTATCTGAGACTGCCAAGGCACACNATACGGCTCAGCTGACTCAGATAAGGAAATATATAACACATTATGATGTGATATGAATGATAATGGGACACATCGACGTCTGCACTCACAGTGTCGCGGACTGTACTTAATGTTACTTTGATCCGGTTACTTATGTTGTGGCAGATATTTAAGTAAGCTTTCTTAACGCTAATGTTATAATAGTCAGATTGCTCTGAACATGGGAGGTGATATTCTATCAGCTTCGTAGTACAGGCCTCTGGTCTTTACCCTTCGGGCTCATCAAGATCCCTCCGCTTCGCATCGGGTTCCCTGATCAGCCTAAAGAAAAACATGTTTTCCAAAAGAACTACGCATCTCTTGAATGACAATATGCCTGGCTGCGCTGCATCTCCAAGGTGTTCAATACATTATTGCGCAATCTATGCCTGAGCGTTCTGCGCGAGCCGAGATTATGTGTATGTGCGTAGTTGAACCTTTTAATATTAATAACTCGAACCCTGACCAAGCCGTGTAATAAAAGTTGTGAGTAGCCTTAATGGCCTACACAGTTGTTATGCTACACCACATCTTCACTGGATGTATAATGAGCAGCACTAAACTACATTTTAGCATTTAAAATACCGAGCCATTCTTTTGCAGTTATTTTGGTAAAGTAGCCTAACTCGAAAGTAATATAAAAAGTAGTGTAACTCATTACATTTCAGAGACAGTAATATTGTAATGTAATTTATTACTTAAAAAATAAAGTAATATGTACTGTATTACAATTTGGAAGTAACTTGCCCAACACTGATGCCATGATATTTGTTTCTAACCCGAAGTATTTATATTGTGCCTAATCATGAAAAAGTACATTTTTTGTGCGTTTATTTTTGTCACGATCTGTCACACCAGTTTCCTGTTTTATTTTGAAAATTCTTCAAGAGTGAAAATTCTTCAAGACTGTTATGACTCTTTGTACTTCCTGACTCTGTTTTCCCTCCTGTTTGATTACCTGATTCTGTTCACCTGGTGCCTTTATCTTTCCTCCCCAGCTTTCTTGTCATTGTGATTAGTCTATGTATTTCAGTTCTGAGTTCTGTTGGCGGTGGTCTGATCCTCGTATTTCTTATGTGGAAGTGGGTAATGTAGAGTTCTGTTAACTTGGTTTTGCCTGGCCTTGCCCTGCGCTACCTGAATAAAGGTATTTTCTGTTGAACCGTTGTCAGTCCCATTTGGGTCCATTCTGCTCTAAACCGTGACAAATTAGTTTGTATTTCAATTGAGAATATTAGCCTGGTTTAAAACAGTGAGCAGGGGGAAAGTTATTTCACAAATGTAAAAGAAAAAATAATAATTGTCACAAACGAAACGTAGCGAATTTCTTAGAACTGATCGATAAAGCACAAGCATTAAAGATGTGACTCATTATCAGTTATTAAAACAATTAGCAAAAGCTTAAATAAGAAAAAGAAAAGCTGGATGATCGATCACACTTTTGTGCTTTTGGCATTGGTGGCTCAGTTAAAAAAGCTCTTGAATTCTCTAAAGGTTTTTGTCTCTGCTCGTTTTAGTTCCTTTGCATACATTAAAATGTTATTTGTTGTTTTTCAGCCCATATCTGTGGCCCCAACACAAGGCTCCCTCCCGCAGATGGAGCTCCCAGACTCGGCGCTGACCTATCTCCCCTGGGCCCAGCCCATCACCACCATATCTGCCATGCCCAGCTCTGGGGTCCAGTTTGCCTCTGGCTCCTCAGCCCTGCCTGGGTCCCCTCTGGTCCACATGCCGCTGTCCATGTCTCTGACCACCATGTTCCCTCAGCTGGAGGCTCAGGGTTTACATCCTCAGATACAGCCACAGATACTGGAGATGCCCCAGCGCTCAGAACACCAACTGGACCCTGAGCCACAGGATGATGAAGGTCCAGGGGCTGAGTCAGAGTCACCAAGTCTTCTGGATAAACTTCTGGAGGAACAAAAGGGTGACGGCGAAGAAGAGGACAAAGACTCGTACAGCAGCTCAATTTTCATTCCAAATGTCTGAAAATATGAGCAATCTGTTGTCCATAGTGAGCAGCATCTTTGTCAACATTAAACAATATATATATATTTGTTTTTACAACTTAAATAAGTGGGCAATTCCTCCCTGAATGCAATACAACACAATATATTCTGTTCATTTGTAAAACTTTTAATATGCACCACGAAAAACATATCAAATGGTAAATGATATCAAACTAATGGAAGTTTTTTAATGTTTTAAGATATTTTATAAATGCTGTGTAAGATGTAAATACTTTTCTTATTGATATTTGTTGGCAGCTGTTTCCTTTTTGTTTTTTTTGTTTCCTTTTCTGTTTACCTGTCATTGAAAACAGGAAAGATATGCTATTGTCACGGTTAATAGGAGTTATGTTGCAGTTTTCTAAGAAACAGTCACAGTGTTGTTCATCTTCTCAAAGCCTTTAGGTGTGCTGTGCTTTACTGATACAATCTTTCAATAGCTGTTTCAGTTGGGAGCCCGGAGAATGTTTTTACTAGATGATGATTTGGACCAGAGGAAGAGCAGGGCTAATTCTTGTTCGAGCAAGTTGACCACAGAGGATGAAAGATTACATCGAAAGCACCATACCGACCATCAGTATTTGTCTGTACCATCAGAAGTATTAAACAGCACAACATGGATTTTTTTTAACAGAAGGATATATACAGTAATGAGAAAAATGATTAGGAGCAGGTTAGAAAGCACCATGGATTTGGGATTTCTGTAATGAAGAATAACAGATTTCAGCCTTCAATAGTCAATTTTGGAGTTAACAAAGATCACTGAACACAAGTTAAATTGAAACGGAATGACGCTGGATCTTTATGTCAAATGTCAAATAATATATTGCAGATTTATTCTTCGATTCACCCGAAAGCAATTTGCAACAAAGGTGCCATGCAAAAATGTAATTTCTATAAAAGAGATTCAGCACATTGTCTGGTGGGGAAGGATAAGACAGGGCAAATCAAACCATTATTATAGTAAAAAGCCAACTGACTGTTAAAATATAAGGAAGTGTTTCTGCTTTTTTAAAGTTGTTGTTCAAGCACACATTTAAAAGGAAGTGTTAGTTCATTAGTTACAACAGAGTTCATTTTACATTTTACTATAGGGTGAGAATTATCGTCGTAGGCTTAAGAGTCTCGGGTTTTTCCCTAGGGGAAACTGACATTGTGAGTGGGGGTGCAATGCTCTGTGAAATTCCACACCTGGAAACACCTGAGATTGTATCACAGGGGGAACAAAATGTGCCGGGCCTGCTCCTGTGATGGGAACATGTGAAACATTTTTACCTTTGGCTCTGTTTTTTTCATGCAGAATTGTGAAAACAAAACACATGCCATGAGTTGGAATTAAAATGACGGACAAGTCAATTGAATTGTCATGCTTAATAGGTTTGCATGAATTCCGGGTTTCTGAGTTCATGATTTTATCTAAGAATGAACGTAACTAACTCAAGTTGTTTATTTCGAACATTAATATGCAGTAAAATACCATGGCAACATGTGAAATGTCATTAAATCAAACTTGGTATCTAAAAATACGTTATGTATGTTAATTTTGATATTCCTGTAAGCTTTTTCAACACATCACTCATCATTTACTCAATCTCGGTAAAGTGAATGAAAGACAGAGCAGTTGGCCCTCGGCTGCTTCCCTGAAACTGTTTATGTTCACATCACCTTAGGGGGTTTCAGTCATCAGGAAAGATATCCAGCCTTGCAAGATCATTTCATGTAGGACACTTAGCTTAGTTAGTTAATATTCTCAGTCCAGACTTTATTCTACCTATTTTTAGTGCGTTTGCTTATAGTTTATGCAAATTAAATCATGTCAGGCCTGCAGTTTCTTACGAAGGCCCCACGTGTTGATCACAGAGAGTCCCTTTAACCTGTTAAGTCCCATAGCCTCTGCCGGCGGGGGCTATCGGAACAATTTTCGCGAAACTGTGTCTCAGGGCTTCTTAACATTTAACAACCTATTAACCTGTTAAGCCCCGAGCCTGTTTTCCAGGTCTCAGGCTCGAAAATGACATTCCCAGAACAAATGACTATAACTTCACTTGACATTTGACCTTTTAAGATGAACCCACTTCTGGGGTCATTTGGGTGGATTCTCCATATCTGCGGCCCCCCTTGGTCGATTTTGAAGATTGACCTCTTTTTTTAACTGTCAGAGCAGTGGCGAGCCGTGACCTTTATACCTAGGCCCTCTGACCCCCACCCCCTTTCCCTAAAAAAAAAGAGTTATTACGTCACAGCGTATACTTCAGCCGAATATCAAAACAACGGCCCGGGGTGCAAAACGCATCAAGGACAGCGACCCTCTACCACACAAAACAACACAATTTATATAAACACCTATCATGACAGGGCACCCACAGCCAAGTAACAATTACAAATGAATTAAGTCGGCACGGCGGCCCACATTGAAAATGACTTAGGCCTACCTTTGATGATCAAATCCCTTAAACACAAAGTCCATCTTCCTGTCCTTTTGGATGAAGCACTTGATGGCGGGTCATGCAACTGATCCTTTGCCACTCCAGTTTATCATTGTAACTCAATCTTGAAGATGACTCGGTTAATAATTTCGCAACGATGTCACCACTATCACTGAAGTGAGCCATCATGAACAAACTTATGCTAATCATAAATCTATCGATCATAAATCTATCAATTAGATTTATGATTCAAAAATTATAAAAGCAGGGTAGACATGTGGATATTATCCGGCTGAACAAAACGTGCATTTATCTAACAGGTTCGTTACACAGACCTTATTTCCAGTTATTTTCCAAAACCCTATGGAGAAATCCCATTGCTGTTTTGTCGAGGGAACCCGAGCGCAGCTTACTTCCGGGTTTTAGGACGCGTCACTGCACCACTTTATACACATGTATAAACCTCACAGCGGGCGAAACTTGTCATAAAGTTCGCGAAAATAAAGCCCACCCGTTTAGAGGGAAAATATGATTGGTCAATTGTACATTACTCTTTCATTGAGTTACTAGCTGGCTCTGTGAATGTCCAGATGGACCAACAAGCTCTCCCGTCTTCACAGGCCGCTTCTCAATCGCGAGGAAACTGGCTTCCAAGCCAATATTTCAAGGATACTACGTCATCGAGTGCCGCCGAAGGACTGTT
>NW_011369945.1:18704398-18716517 GCF_000735185.1 Notothenia coriiceps
CTCACACACACACACACACACACACACACACACACACACACACACACACACACACACACACACACACACACACACACACACACACACACACACACGCACATATACACACACACTCTTCCCCTCTCTCTCTTTCACGTACACACCAGAAAATCACATGCACGCACACATTGGATAGGATAGATTGTTAATCCAGTATAAACCCTGAGGAAACACATTTTTCAATATGAGTTTAATGTTTCACAGCAATTTTGAACAATCTTTTGGCAATATTAGGTGGCAGCTTAGCTTTCATGCGAGCACGGGGGGAAGAGGGTGTGAGGGAAGTTACAACTTACAACCCCCCCTTTGTAATTTCCCTATTTTTATGGCTTTGCTGCTTTGTAAGGCTAATGAAAGAGATAAGACAAATGTAGAGAAATACATTTATATCCATGTGTTTTGGGAAATAAAGTAGATTTCAAAGACTGCCCCTGTTGACTTATAATTCCCAAATATTACTAATGAATTGTGTCCGTGTCTGGCTGAACATGCAACAACGAAAAGAAAGTAGTTGTCAAAAGTACAAAATTGATTTGGTCCATCACACAGAACATGTGTCAGTAACATGTTTTTGCTCTGAGGTCATTTCTGCTCACAGATTGAAGGGAACTGATGGCAGGCAAACGCCTCGCTGTGATGCTTCTGCAGCCTCTCACAAGTTGCTACTGTAACAGTTCTGACTCTGCGAGGAGGAGAGAAGATGCATATTTCTCCTGAGGTTTTCTTCATTAAGGATGACTGGAGTGCAGTTGTATGCATTTAGTAGGCGTTGTGGTAACTCCAATGTGTCTTCAGGCCACAGACCCAAAGAGACCTGCTCTCAGAAATATCATTACCTCGTTAAATCACTCTCAAATCATATCCATATTCAAAGTTTTACCCACCGCCAATACAGCCATGTTGAATACTGTTTGTTTAGTAGCCTTCCCCTAAAGCATTTATTACTAGCTCAATAATGATTAGGCGCATCCATTCTAAAATGGGGGACGTTGCCAGTTAACCTTAGTGCCCACTTGAATTGCTGTGGTATGTTTTTCAATTTCACTTCTTTCTGCCGTGATTTGAAGGAAAATGTGTGAGGCAGCAGCATGGGATTGTGGAGGGAGGCAGGTGTAGATGATATTGGTTGTACAGTCTCCAACATATGGGCCTGTCGTGTCCCATGTGTACGTACCTGCCTCCGCTGCTGTCATCTAATTATGCAGAGCAAACAAAGCTATCTGCCTGCTGCTACAAGCCCGCTTCTGAGGGTTTTGATTGTTACTCATCAGATGGATGTCTTCAACTGATTAAGACATTGTCACAACGACCTGTATAAAATCACCAAAACCTACTTTCAATTAAGCCATTACTGCTATTGTTTCTGCCAATCTGTGTCATTTTGTGGTTTCGCGTTACCTTAGAGATAAGTGTGCCTGTAGAGATGAAATGCTAAAAGGAGGGGGAGGTAATTCAAGATGACTGCATTAATTTGATCTCATATATTGCTCTTGGGTTGGTAAAGAAAGACAAATATTATTTCCATAAAGTAGGTTATCTTTGAGCTAATATTACTTTCAGTAACACAAATTTAGAGTGACTTTTACTACCCTCCGGCTTTGAATCAGTTAATTTAACTAATACTTAACCATTTAGTCACTTTTATCTCATGACACAGATGTTGCTTGATTGTAGAAGTAATTCCATTGATCACTAACACTTTCAAGACATTTAGAGACAGCTTTTGTTTCTGAGTATTTTACACTGTTTCTTGTTAATGTATGATAAAACTGCAGCCTTTGTTCTTTTACTACAACCACATTTCTAGTAGCTCTTTAAAACTTTCACTCCGCCACCATGGTAACATGACGAGGTGACTCCTTTTCAAAATCACCTTCCTCTTGTTTTATGTGTTCAGAGAATTCGCTAGGATTTCTGTGTTTCTTCTCTCCTTTTACATTTGAACATCAATCAAAAAGAAGCTTTCTCACCTTGAAATTGGTATTTCGTCTTATTGAATCCAGTACCAAAACTGAAATAATATAGTTCAAGCTGGCATTACAAAATCACATGTTGAGCTCTACGGGGTTGATTGACACTAATTGAATTTCAGCAGCCAAGAAAAATATGTCGGTGTAACTACAGAGTAAAAACAATAAAAATGTAACTTCAGACTTTAAAGATTTTAAAGATTTTAAATATTTCCGCTTTGTCCCCCTGCAGGAGTATGTGAGCAGAGTGGCGATCTGAGTCTGTGCGGCATGGTTGATGCTGCCCTCCCTCCATCCTCCCCCCCTCCTGCCGCAGAGACGTCACAGCAGGCCGGCCCCACACACCAAAGGACCACGCCTGCATCGCCAACCCTCTCCCTGCCCCTCGACTCTGACCCCTCTTTGGGCCTGACAGTGGCCCCCTGCCCTCCCTCCGATGATGCTCCAACTGTAGTCCCCCTCCTTCAGCACACTCCCGCTCCCACACCACTTCCTTCCCCAGCTGTAAGCTCCTGGGGCCCAACAGAAGACGGCCAGAAGACTTCCCTTCTGCTGCCTGTCGCCCTCCCTCTGTCAGTCACCACAATGATGGAGCCTGGCACTGTGTCTGCACTGACAGAGGAGTGTCTTCTTCAGCCCACCCGCACCTGCCTCGGCTGCTTCATCGAGACCCGTGATGCTACTGACCCTAATTCCATACAAAACCCGCCTCATGACCCCAGCACCAACCCCGACACAGAGACTGGGCTCAGTGTGAGGATAGGCGATGTGAGCCGAGAGGACTTCTCTGACATCAACAACATCAGCATCCAGTGCCTGAGCCATGCGGGGGAGGCAGTGAGTCACTATGGAGAACAGCTCCTCTCTGACCAGCTACTTAGCTTTCCTCTGCCGAAAGGTGAGGGCAAGAGAGCTGATGGAAACAAAACAACGGAAGACTGTGATGACCCGGAGGATGACGCAACAGCTAAGAACTTGTATGAGGGATTGTTACTGGACAAAGTGAGCGGAGAGGAGGTTCTGCTGGCTAACGCCGGCCAGGACTGGGGCTACTTTGAATCCTTCATCAGTGAGAGTAAGATGGAGCTGCTGGACCTTTGTTCAAAGAATGAACTGTCAGTCAACCTCTTCTCGGAGGAAGACGTAGACAATCTATTTGACGATGAAGACGATGATTCAACGTTGAGCAGTGATGTCTGTTCGCTGAAGATTCGCTACGAGTCTTTCCAGGACAACATGAGGGAGAAAACAAACGTGCTCCAGGAGGAGACACAGTTCAACTTCTTCCCCAGTGTCCTGGCCAACTGTGCCAAGAAAGAGGAAGGAGCGGGAGGCTTGAGGAGGAGCGCTGAGGAGACCAAATCTGATGAGCTCATCCTGGAGACAGGGCAGGAGGGGAAAGCTGCAGACTGCAGTGGCAGGAGCCCCCTGGATGGTTCCCAAGGCTCACCCATGTGCACTCCCAAAGTGAACTACCTAATGGACTTTAATTCCACGGAGGAGTCAGGCGAGTTCAGCGATGACAGCTCCTGCACCGGCTCCTCCTCAGACACCCTGCAGGAGGGCAGGTTCAAGAAGGGACACTCAAAGAGATTGCTAAGCCCCTCCAACCCTCTCAACTACGGTTTGCGCTCCAAGAGAAAGGTTCGATACAGTGACGATTACTTATATGACGTAGACTCGCTTGAGAGTGAAAAGAATGCAGAGAAAAAAGAGAAAGCTCCAGTTGGTCAAAAAGAGGAGGAGGATGTGGACTGGTGCCCCAAAAAACGTCGGAAATCCTGTCGTAAAGAGCCGCCAGTGGTCATCAAGTACATCATCATCAACAGGTTTAAAGGAGAGAGACTCATGTCGGTGAAACTGGGCAAGTTGGACCCTGTGGATACTGTGAGCTTAAGCACAGAAACAGTGAGCAAATATGAGACACTGGCTCCTCTGAAGGATTTTTGGCAGGAGAGGCAAAGAGAGAGACAGGAACAGCTGAAGCTGGCTGCCAGAGATAAACAACAACGCGGTTTTCATCTAAACGGACGCCGTCATCGCCCTTTTAATTCTAGTCATCCCAAAAGGAAATACAAGATTGCAAACAGGCTTAAGGTTCAGAGGATTCACGCTGTGGAGCAATCAGCAACAGTACAGTGCTTTCCTCTCTCTGATCGGGGCCAGGGAGGTGCCACTGAAGAAGAGGCCACCCCCACGGTAGGGGGAATAATAGCAGCCCCAGGCCTCCCAGTCACATTAGACACAAACTCCATCACACACACAGTCACAGCCAAGAGCCGCTCCCAGGAGAGGGAGGAGAGGGAGGGGAGGAGATTGGGAGGAAATAAAACAGTAAGGATAAGGAAATTCAAAAGCGAAGCCAGGCTGAGGAGCAAGAAAATGAAAGAGGCAGAAGGAGAGGAGGGGAGGAGCGTGACAAATGAAACTGTCTGTGTTGCTGCAGCACATATCGAGGACCCCGCTGCTGGGTTGGAAGAGGCAGGCATCAGTTCAACTACAGTCAAACCCCATTTCTCTGACAATACCACCACCGCTCACACATCGGAAGATAAATTCTCCTTTGTTTCATCCACTTGCTCTCCTGACAAAGCTCCCCCCTCAGAGGCAGTGGAAACGGGGGTCCCTGTTATCCCGGGGGGCTACCTGCAGACCCTGTTAGATGCCACAGACTCCTCCAGTGGGGCAGCTATCTCCTATTTCCCCCAGCAGCCCTCTAGGCAGCAGTATCCTCTGGGGCTATCCCTTGAGGAGAAACAGTTTTCTTCTCTGCGACTCGCTCAGAGCTGCGTCCTCTCCCCCCCCTCGGAGTCAGAGCTCCAGCAATCCCCCCAGAACTGCCCCAGCTTCCCCCAGATGTGGCACACGCAGCTCTGTGCAAGTCACAGCCAGAGCTTTGGGCCAGAGACCCCTGAGACTCCCATCTTACCCAACACCTTCCCAGCTGCTGTGCCCCTGAACGACAGCCTGCCAGTGTCTAACTACAGCCAGCTGAGCCCCGAGGCTGACAGGCTACTTTATGAGAAGAACTACCTGACGGAGGCAGGGCTGCAGCCTGGGGCCGATCTGCAAGTGTGTCAGTCTGCCTGTGTGGAGGGCCAGGTGCAATACCAGAGAGGGTCCCTGTGCACAGACAACGGCAGGCTCATCAGTTATGACTCAGTGGGCTCTCTGTCAGCCTCCTCCAGCAATTACAGCTCCCTCAGCCTCAAGTCCTGCGAGCGAGAGGGTGAGGAGGAGGGCCGCGACAGTTTCTTAGCTCATTGCAGCCCTAAAGTGGTGATTCAGCAGAGTGTGGACGCCCTCACCCCTCTCAGGGAGTCCTCAGACCTGCTGGACATCTCCAACTTCACCCCAGACAAGTTTAGACACTCATCACTGTCGGAGCTCTCCCCTCCCGAGACCCCCAACCTGTCCCCCCAGGTGGTGGGGCGTGAGATGAAGATGGCGGGGAACGTTGGAGACTACCAGGATGTTAATGAGATGAGCATGGACTGCAACAGAGAGGTAAAGTGGAACTGTGATGTCATGCAGCAACAAGAGCACACAGCAAACGCATACACTGTGGAAGACAGACAGTTTCCGCTGCACAACTTCAACAGTCAGGATGTGCTACACTTAGACAAAAAGGAAGAATTTGATGAAAAGACTGGTGAGATGTTGGCTGGTGCAAAAAGCATTAAGTCAAAGAGGAAAGGCAATTGCAAACAGACAGCTGCAGGACAGAGCCCAAAGAAAGTCCGGGCTCCCAGAGCTCCTAAGTCAGAAAAGGTCAAGACCCCCAAACAGAACTCACGTTCTACTAAAAAGATAAAGGCCATGTTAGAGGGCAAGGCAGCGAAGAACCAGGCGGGTAGTTGTGGCCCGGGCCTGACTGACAGTAGCAGCACTGGGGACTGGTCTGGCGCCGGCTGGTCCGAGAGCAACAGCCTGGTTGGGGACGACCAGAGAGAATTCGAGGAGCCCTCAAATATTCTGTCCAACATTGTCTCTGGCATGGCAGAGGTCCAAAGGTTCATGATGGCTTCCATTGAGCCACTGTGGAATCCCATGTCGGAGGCCTGCATGCCCTCTGAGGCCAATAACCTCAACCTAAAGACCCTAAAAATCTTAGCAGGCACAGAGGCCGACCTGAAGAAAAAAGGAGCTGTGCTAACGGGGGCCGGGAGAGGCAGGAAGGCAGGGGGAAAGGGAGGGAAAAACCAGGCCAAATTCAACCCCTCTCATCCCTTATTCCCTCAACTAGCGCTGGGCTGTAACATGTTTGATAAACCCAACTTTATTAACCCTGGGCCCGCACACAAAAAGCTGTACCGCCACAAGACCAGTGCAAAGTTCCCGCGGATTGAGACACTGAAGGGGAAGCGAGCTGAGAGAGACCCAAATAAGGACATAGCACTGATGACCTCTTTTGAGAAACTGAGGTAATATTTTGTTATCAGCTGCTGTTGCACCCCCTTCTCTCTCCCCCCCACTACCTGCTCAGCCCTCCCTCCCAAGCATACCTACACTGACGCTATGCCAGAGCTGCATGAGTACTACGTTCCCCCCTGACTACTCCCACTTCCTTTTAACCCCCACCCGAAGAGGATATTAATATCTGCATGAAAAACTTCTTGTACTTTGCAAACTACCTATTGAGTGATTGTGTCAAGCTTGATTGAGATTTGAAACGACCATGGCTGCATTTTTCTTGCTTTTGTTGTTTCTGCTTTGTTTGTTCTTCTTATAGTCGTTTTTGTTTTACTTTTGTCTGAAAAAAGAATAAGCCTTGAAAAAAGTTCTGTCGCCTTTTTTGAGGAACTTTGTTTTTGTACTTTCTCAGCAGAACTTGCTCCCCTGAATAATGTATTTATCCCCCTTTTCCCTAAAGATGTAGCTATATACACAAATGCATTGAGTGACATCTACGCACCCCTCCTCCTCATCTGTTTTTGTACGCAGAATATGGATGTCCTGTTGTTGCTGTCCTTCATACACTGCCTGGCTCATTTCAAGAAGGAAACCTACGATTAATGAGCCCAATTTAAGCCCGAGACATCTTGAATAAACAAGATGGGACAATTTTGTATTGATGACATATCAGACGTCTTTTTTCCCCCCTCAAAGTTGGAACGTCTCCCCATTTCCTTTTATCGAGCGTTTCTTTTTCCTCTGGAGTTTAGAGGAATCTAAATGTACATTTTTACGCCTTGCAAATTCATAAAAGCTCCACCCTCAGAGTATTTTTGTCAATGTTGTTGTACAGAGACATGCAATATTTGCAAAAAAAGATGATTATAATCTTAAAATCAATGTGCCAAAAGTAACAATGCTGTGTAAATGACCTCTTATATATGTGTGAATATTGGCTGTTCCTCTTTTCTATCCATTGGAGTATTGGCTGCTCGGGCTGGAGACTCCTTACAGAGACTTGCCACTACAGGAATTCTTTATTTGGGACTTTTCTCTCTTCTCTGATGAAAGGCACCAACAGCTGGCAGTGGTACGCCACCACTCACTAAACCAAATCAGAAAGACTCTGAATTCTCCTCGTTACCCCCACTTTGTTTGCCAAATTCAATTTACCTCAACATCGCCTGGCGCTGAGAAGCAACAAAAAAGAGGCAAAGGGGAGATCTGCTCTGAAGGCTACTGTAGAGGAAGACGATGAAAAGAAGAGATGCTCAAACGAGCTTTCTGTGGACCACGGAGAGTGTAGTGCAGATGTTTGAGGGTAAGCAGGGGAACTATTTGTCAGTCGGGGCTGTGCCTCGCTGAATAGCTGTTTTGTACTGAAAATTCAAGGCAGTTTATTACCCATCGAGATTCTGATTCACGCATCAGTCGTGAATGGACATGACATTTTTGCAGTTAGATTTAATGTGAATGTGAAAGCAGTTTTCGGTAAAAATGGAAACAGTAATCTTGTAAATGAAGGAAAGCATGTCTTTGAATTAGCTCCACATGGGAATCTTACTTCTATCTTACCTGAGATGGTCATTTAAACAGTAATTTTTCTTGACATTCTCATGTAATTTGTGTCTTAACACTGCCATACCTTATAAGTTGCACCGCTGGTGTGTTCAGTCTATTTATTTTGGTTCTGTTGTCACATAATGTCTTAATTTTTCTTCTTTTTTTGAAGATCATTTTTTATATGGTGTCTTTAACTGTCATTTCAGTTGTTGATGGGTCAATATTTTGGCAGAAAATAATATCACTAGAAAATCAGAGCCAGATAAAGGCACAAGTTGAAAAAGAAAATGTATTGATACTATCTGATCCAGTGTGTTCCCGGGGCCATTTTTATGAATTACTATGGGCTCACTCTGCCTCACTGCACTGAAATAAATCCACCTTAAAATGAACCATACAATCATGTTAAATCAGATGTATTATTTGATTTTATATACTACATGTATTTCAGGAGAAATGCAGAGCCACTTCAACTTGCTACAAGAGTATCTTTTATAAATATATCCTCAAACAATAGGCCTTTATTTACACTTTCTTTTGAATGTTGAATATCATTTTTAAACATAGCAGTAATTACATGAGACTGCATGGAGATGTGCGGACAAATTAAGCTTGATTCAAAAACAGGCCTTGTCACACTGGATTTGGTCATTCTGAGGTGATAGTAATTGATTGATTGCATATGGCAAGAATCAAAATCAATCTTTCTCCGTCTCTTATTTTTTCTATCCTCTCTGCCATGATCCTTTGTTTCTTTTCTCCAGTGTATCAGGGTTAGGACCAAGCTGCTGATGGGAAGCTCCTCATGGGCTGCACGCCCATTTAGTCTGCCTTCTCTCATTTCTGCCTATTGTCAAATTGAATGTACTTCTCTGAGTTCATTGTTTCTTTGTTGGTTTCTCTTGTTTTTGTTTTTATAATGTGCCACTGTTGAGCTGCCTCATGTTAATGGTGCTAAGAAAGCTGACAATTATTTTATTTTATTCATTTTCGTTTTCATTTTTTTGTTTTCCCAGAGTTAACAAAAAAGAAATGCAAAATAGATTAGGTACCTAACCCTCTTATGAATGTATATTGAAATGTTATGTTTGATGTATTCACTTCATGATTCTTTGACATTGATTGAAATTACTTTTGCTCTTTTCATTAAAAGATTACCGAGCTTTATATATACTGTCTAGAGTTGTTACCAGAAGGAATCTTAATGAACTCTTGACACTACAAAATCTTGTATATTTTTTGTGTGCCAATTTGTAACATATTTTGTAAGTGTATATTTTTCTTAGAAAGTGCTGTGAAGTATTTGTGTGTGTGAGTAACCTTTTATGCGCCTCTATGGGCAGTGGAAAGGATATACAACGACAAGTTTCTGGTTTTAAAAACCAAAATATGAAAGTATCAACAGAAAAACTAGAAATATTTACATTTTGTTGGGAGTTTTGTAATAAGACCATGATCTTGTTGTGAGAGTGTTGTGTCACTGTGCAAAACACAAATAAGCAAAGAAAAAAAATGAAAACCTGGAAAAAATATATAATTTGTGAACAATTTGCTGTTTTATAGATTTTCATGTAAATTATTTGAGTATTATTTTGTTTTTTGTTTTGTTGTAACTGTTGCAAAGGTTTTAAATATTTGTGATCAAGCCTGTATGGTGATAATGTAATATTGGTAACTTGCTGAGTTTTGTAATAATGTTTATGGAGTAAATATACAAATTAAAATAAGATTTTGAATGCTGCTTTCTGAAGAGCGTTAGGTTGTGTTTTTTACCACCCACCCTTTGTTGTTGCTAGTAACAACAGTATACAATGTACATACAAATGCACATAAAAGCTTCACACTTTTTATTTCTCTGCAAACAGAATATGACATTAAGTGCACAATAGGTCACAATGCATACAGTTTAGTGAAGCCACTTAATACTAGACAGCTTATTGATACTGTATGTCAGAAGTAAAGTAAGTAACAGATGTTCAAAAATATCGACCCCATCTATGGTACTGCTACAATAATAGTAATAGAAAAAATATATAATCTGATATACAACGTTTGCTATTTCCACAAAATGCGTGAGTGTAAATACACCCTCAATAACTTGAATAAGTCTGTCCTTATTCATTATATTGGGAGACTCTTAGTCGCAAGGCATTTTAATTTCTGCACAAGCCTGGCTTTGGCTCATGTTATTTTAATGTCATATCTAATTAGTGCTCAGGGTCAGGCATTGCTAGAGTGACTGCTCATCCATAACTCTGAGCCGGGCTGCTGTGGTCCACACTGCAACTCATTCTGGCATGCTTAATTGGAGCTGGAGATACTGTCTCACACCATAAACAGATCCTGTGATGTATGCCTCCAAAATTGTCAGGTGGTATTAGCATTGTTTTTGTTCTTTAGTCACCCATAGCCAATAAGGGAGCAGGCAAGTAATAAGATGGAATGTCTAATGCAATGGATCAGGTTCACCTGTGGTTATTAAATAAGACCCATAGTTGTTTTGTCAGTACGTGCTCACAATGCATGGACAGCTGTAGACTCTCTCATTAGGAACATTGTTTCTCTTTGTTTTCTTATCATTACCCACAAGACTGCAGGGTAACATTGCAAGACTCAGCATACCCACTTCTGATGCAGACATTTACTTAATGAGTCAAATCAGAAGAACATACAAACAACACAATTACCCACACATTGTTTTTGTTACGCTTGCTGGCTTTACTGTTAGTTGTGTATTTCAAGGTTTTAAGGTTAAATGAGGAAAAACACAATTTTCCCAAACGGGTCGATGATGGCTGCAATTGTTCTTTTTAGCTTGTTTTTTACACATTGGTTTACAAATGTTCTGTAACTAGATGCCACCTACTGCCAAAGGGTCATCCCAGGGTATCTTCTGTCCTGCTGCTGAATATTAAAAGAACCCACCTCTGCCCAAACTAAAGTCTTGGCCCAGCTATAAGCCGGAGCTGTTTCTTCCCTTAAAATATCTATTGTTCTTCCAATTTTAAATTATGATTTCAAAGATGAAGAGAAATGTATTCCTCTTGACTTTGGTTTTTCTATTGGACTTTCTTTGTGTGTTTACTTGGATGCATTAAAAAGTGAGTGCATGGCTTTAAGTCCTTAACTGATCAAAAGTTGCCTCACATTTATAATAGTAATTTAATTGAGAAATCCTGTTTGACTATAGTAAAATGTTTGTAGACAGACCTCCAAATAATGTTCAAATGTAGTTAAATAGTTAAGAAATGTTATGTATGAAGTGTAATTTTCTTTCAAGCAATTTCTCTAAACTGCCACAGATTTAGATAGATAGATAGACAGAATATAATTGGAGGGATGAAACTCTCTTTATAGTCTATATATATATATATATATATATATGTATAGCAGGAGTGCAAATTGTCTTGCAACTGGCAAAGACTCTTCCAAACTACCCTATCCCTAGACAGAAATATTTTGACGCACAGTAGTCGCATCGCGTTACCTTACTATAAGGTACGACCGACTACAGTGCCGGTTCCCCGTTCTCACATGTCCTCCAACTTATCTCACCCGGGCTCCTGGCTGGGAACTCCCCTGTGGGTGCCCACTGTCCACACAGCACCCTGGAGCGGGAGGTCCTCTGCATGAGACAAGGAAGGTCTGTCCACCTGACCTTGTGAGTCCCGCCTCAGTCTCTCAGGCTACCACATAACCTCCGCGACTCCTCGCTACAATACCCGGCTTTCACCGCTTACGACGTCAGTCAAGTCCTAGGTCCTCCTACTCCTCTCTACCCCCTTGGTCCCAAGTCGGCGGTAGTCGTCTAGCAAACACTGGGACTTGGTCTCAACAAAGTCACCGACACCCGCCTTGGCCATTGGCCTGACCTTAAAGAGTTTCCGGCAAATCAACCTCTACAGGACTTCGACCGCTGTTGATGTTACATATTGACAGAATGGTCGTACGGGTACGATAGTGACCGGACACCGTGTTGTTCATTCAAACATGGTCTTATCATTCGTTGTTGTAAGGGTTGAGCTTCTGGTAGAGTCGTTCGATTTTCCAGACCGGGTAAAACCGGTCAAACCTTCTCAGAAACGGTCAACGTCTGTTTAAACGTGAGGACGATATGTATATATATATATGATATATATATAATATATATAT
>NW_011369945.1:18716562-18730799 GCF_000735185.1 Notothenia coriiceps
TATTCTGAGTTCATGTGTGAAAAGCTTGATTCACATGTGTATTGGTTGGATGTTACGATGACCCGCAATGTCAAGGAGTCCAGTGTAGAGGGTGTCCAATCGTCAGATGGGAGGGGACCACCGTTTTTGCTTTGGTGGATTAACGTCCCCCTCTATTCGCCAACAGTGAAGGGGTTATGGCAAGAGCCCATCACCTCCTGTGGGCAGAGCAAGTCCAATCGACCGGCAAAGTTCTCTTCAACCTTCGCAATGAAGGTCATCCGTGATTTGTGCCGGGGATTGTGATGTGTTTGTTGGAAGCGTCGGAAAATGCAGTCATTCCGACCCTTCAAGCTCGGCGCGAAAAGGTCGCTTGACTCGAATGCGCGCATCTGCTCATGCAAGATCAAGCCTGTTTTGTCTCTGTTTAACGCTTTCAGAGTTGAAGAGACATGTTTTAAGAGTTGCTATCAGTGGCGAGGACCCGACCGATACAGCACCACTAAGATGCACTTTCAAGAAAAATGCGCTGCATTGTGGTTTGGTGGTTTCTCGGCAACAGGCGAGTGTCGGCGTGCGATGTTCTGTAGCTAGTTAGACCTCCAGAAAAAACCGGGCAAAAAATCCCTTGAGTTATGCGGGGCTAAAACCTTGAAATGCGATTGAAACATGTGGGGTTTTTATGTATTTTATGCGGTGAAAAGTGTGGAAGTTTGCGAAATATGCTAAATAAGCGGGGAAAAGAATAAAAAAAAAATAATCATTGGGCTGTCCTTTGATTTTTCCTCTCTCACACGACAACCTGCCACTAACGTTAAAACCCCTTTACTATTTCAATTAACAAATTCAAATGTTTATTTATTGTCAAAAGCAATTGGGCTATATTAATGTCACACACAACACACGACACACACACCCCCCCCACACACAACACACTTCTCCGCCTCATTCTGTTTTCATTTACTCGTTAATTATCTGACCAGCTTCAATCTTGTAGGCTACTCACTTTCGTTCTTGTAGCCTCGAAACGCGGGTTTTTGGAGGATGATTGGCTCGGTGAGCGTGAGTCGTTTGGCTTTCTGTCGCAGCAGCAGAAAGCATTTTTCGAGATGTTTGAATGAATCCAGTGGGTTCGTCACCCCGTCGATTTCTCTTTATGCTCCAAAACACAGTTGCACGGGTGCAGAATAGTTTCCCCCACTTTTTTGCCCGGTCTTAGTAGAAATGGTTCGTCGGTAAATTGAGTATGGATTAGATTCTTTCCATCTTGGGTGTTTTATCTATCGTGTGACTCCACACGTTCTTCTATACAGTGTTGTTTACTGCTGTGATGCGCGAGCTGATGACGTCACGTCAAGACAAGTTTAACTGTTTTTGTTCTCTCAACTTGTGTGGTAAAATGCGGGGATTATGCGGTCTTTTGATAAATATGCGGCCTTTTAAAAATCTGTGCCATTTTGCTGATTATGCGGTAAATTCTGCGATCGCAAAATCGCGTTTTTCTGGAGGGTCTAACTAGTGTAGAAATTTGGCCGTGGGAGGCTGGGCCACTCGGGAGTTGGTTCTGGGTCGCATCTGGCCCGCGGGCCGCCATTTGAATAGGCCTGGTCTAAACTAAATACTGCCGTAAGTACCCCCGTTTTTAGAGATGT
This sequence comes from Notothenia coriiceps, assembly GCF_000735185.1. Taxonomy (NCBI): domain Eukaryota; kingdom Metazoa; phylum Chordata; class Actinopteri; order Perciformes; family Nototheniidae; genus Notothenia; species Notothenia coriiceps. The sequence continues at coordinate 18,718,194 of NW_011369945.1, forward strand.
GGGTACGGAGGAAAAGAGAGAGGGTTTTATTTTCTGACGCTGCGTGAGTTCCCTGACACACCGGGGACACATATTTATGTATAAAATACATCAAAAAGTGCATTTTGCATGATAGGTCCCCTTTAAGTTAATGTATGTAATGTATTACATCATCCAGTATTGGATATTCTTGATCATAGAAAGGACACACTTTAGTCCAATACATATGCATTGCCTTCTACACATTCTCCAGTCAATTCGTTAGATTTCCATAAATCATTTGCTATTTAGCATATATAATCAAATGCACGTTCTGCCTCTGTGGATGGTCAACATATGATAAATTCTTCCTAACCAAACTATTGTTTAACGGTTGAAATCCAAGGTTTTACAGAAAGGCATGCTTTTTGAGTGCTCAGTGTTTTCAATTAATACCTGTCATTACATTTTAAAAAGGTACAATCCATCTCGATCTTAGCAAACCGTTATAAGTGACAATCTGTCTCCAGGGATGGTCAAAATCTAAAACATTCTTGCGATTATTTTTTATAACAACAAGGTATATTTTTATCATGCAAAGCTTCTTTCATTGCTGTTTCTTTCTTTCTGGTGCACCATTTAGTTATTATTCTTTGTTTTAATGGTAAGACTAGCTTATATTTCAGAATGGCGACTGAACTATTTTAATATTGTTGAAATCTAAGGCTTCACAAATAAGCATACATTTGTTGAGTTTTTCAAATAGTGTTTTGATGAATACTTGCAAACATCTTAAGAAAGTAAAATCCATGTGTAGTGCAACAGTACCATCCACTTAACCATCGAATGCTTCAAACACACACTTTCATCTGGCGGGATGCACTTGTGTTCTTTTTTTCTGACTTTCTCTCAGACGTAGTCATTACTGCCATACTCCCTTGTTGATGATATGGTGTCTTCCACCATCTATATGGGTTTATAAAATACATTTTTATCTAGAAAGCCTGTCTTTTATTCTCTGTCTGTTGTCCAATCTTTCTTTATTCTCCATATTCCCTCTGCTCGCAGTACTTTTGTGTCTCTCTGGCTCTCTGTGTTTGCCGTATTCTCCAATTACCTCTTGAAAATGCACAGGTCATCTTATTGATATTGCCGAGCTAAAAGAAGAAAACATGTGGTAATAAAAGCAGACAGTCCAAATGGCTTTTTTCTCTCTCCTTCGAAAATAGACTCTTGCTGCAATTTTTCACTCTGAATTTAGCTGAAAAGCTCCTTGTGATGGTTTCTCTCAAATGGAAAAGCTTTTAGTTTAGCTTTTGGAGACAATTCTCGCGCAATGAGCTGACCTCTGTCTCCTCACCCTGTTTCCACCGTTCCCTCTTCCTAATCGATGTCTCTCCCTTTCTACCTCCATTACTCTCCCCCTCGCTCCCAGAAGGACGAGTTGTCCCGTGTGACTGGCTTTCTTCCGGAGAGCGGTAAGGAGCAGCTCATGTTTGAGGTGCCTCTTAATGACACCGGCTCGGCAGGCCTGGGCATCAGCCTCAAAGGAAACAAGTCCAGGGAGACCGGAGAGGACCTGGGAATATTCATCAAATCCATTATACATGGAGGGGCAGCATACAAGGTAAGCAACAAACAAAGACAACCTGTGTCCTGGAATGTAATCATTGTTACATTTGGGAAACATGTAAGACTTACCTGAAGTTAGTGTTTTTGACAAGCGTATGGTAAAAAAAGCAACGTTTTTTCCAAAGGGAGTCAAAAGAGTGTCATTAGAGAGTCCAAAGAGTGTGTTTCCGTGTCCGGTTCTGAGCCGAAACCATATTATAAACCAGGTTTGCGTGTTTTTGATTGACATTTACCCAGGCCAGTACATGTTGGTGGCTTACGTAAGAAGATGTTGATGCATTTAAGTGAGCAGCAACAGTTTGTGGCGAGTTCGACAAAGAGTAGAAAGTTGGTGGAGAAGTTGTGATTGCAATCTATTCTAACTTCGTAAGTATAGAGGAACTTTGCCTATCGTGTGGAGGATAAGCAAACCAGTTCTTAGGAGGTTTCCAAGTCAAACCAACAAGGACCCAACAGTTATTATAGCACGGTGCTCGAATGGAATGAATATCAATGGGAAAGGCGTATAAGAGAGTTCACCTCCTCAATCAACAAAAACTGTAACAGTATATAAACTGACAAGTAGCGTCAAGAGAACTTATTATTCATGAGACAGTCTTCTGGGGACACCACAGCTGTCTCTGCGTCTCCTGCCTTGTGCTCCTGTTCGGTTAACCTTTGACCTCTTACTCACCAGGACACACTTGATATGTCGTGGACAGCAGAGAGACAGACAGACACATGCACTCACATGCATGTTTGGGTTCACAGTGTTTAGTATGTGTGTGCAGACGGTCAAGAATAGATGGAAACAGGTTCTCTGTAGAGGCATAAATACTACACAAGGGAAGTCAGACAGACGGAGCTGATGCTAGTCTCTGTCTGTGTGTGTCTGTGTGTGTTTGTGTGTGTCTGTTTGTGTTGTTGGTTGGTGCCGTTATTTAAGTCATGTCATGTATGTTATGTTGGTATGGCCCCCTCCTAGGTTAGCTTTGTCAGCAGTGTTGCTAGCACTTTTATGTCAATCACCCTTGTTAGCACCATTAGCACTGTTAGCCGTAGCCGTTTTGGCTCAGCCACCTCCATGTTTGCTTGAGATGCAAATGCAGGCAACTCTGGCCCAGTCTCCAAATTTGGTACATATCACCAAAGTGAACAATCATATATTTATCCACCCTTGATTGTGATCTGCTCCAAAAATCTAGTTTATGTACCCTTCTCCTAAGTTTCATGAAAATAGGGTCTCTAGTTTTTCCATTATTTTGTCGACAGACAAACAAACTGAGCCTTGGTAAAGGACAAACATGTACATGGTTATTACCAATAGACAGATGCACAGACCTTCATAAAATGCATAGTTCTACATTCCAGTTAACTGAGAATGCAGACTTTGTTTAATCCGCCTGATGTGTGTGATTTACAGGATGGTCGTCTGCACGTCAACGACCAGATGATGGCAGTAAACGGAGAGTCGTTGCTAGGGCGCTCCAATCACGTGGCCATGGAGACGCTCCGCCGCTCTATGTCACAGGAGGGAAACGTTAGAGGGATGATCCAACTGGTGGTGCTGAGGGCTCTGAAGGTACACACACAACCACACACACTTAAACTAATGACACATTGACTCAGGGGTGTAACATGAATACAAGAGCAGCCTTACAAAAGGCCTTTACTGAAATGTTCATTTTCACTTTGCTCTGGTGAATGTCATAACATGTAAAAACACAAAGTACTAAACAAAAATAACATTTGTATTTGGAAGACTTAAAATGGATAGTAGAACACAAACTGCATTAAAAAGTGTTCTTAATAGACTTTGGTTTCTCTTTTTATATTGTCAAAACATCCAGAATCTAGGTTAGGACCCCTGCTGTGACAATGAGAGCCCATGCTTGCCACTGTTGCTTAACTAAGACGAAAACAAACATGCATGTCTCTTCTATCTTCCCTCTGGATCTCCTATCCCCTCTTCTGGCTCTGACTACTGAAAGCATCTTTCTTTCTTGCAGTCTACTGCCTCTGACTTTTTAGCCCTTCCATCCATTCTTCACATACTTGACACGAGTCACCCTGCTCTTACCAGCAGCAGCAGCAGCAGCAGCAAAAGATCATTTACACTCCAGCTATTCAGATTGTGTCTGTGTGCTTCTTTGTGTGTGACTGAGTGTTCTTCACTGTATCTTTTTTCTAGTAGAGGAAAGGCGCTTTTCACCTCGGCTGCTTTTCAGCTGGTGCCTTTTACATGGCTCTGTAGAATATTTGTACAAACCTTTGCACACACAAAGCTGGGTTGTAGGTTCAAGTGTAAACGGCCGGCCTCTGCATGGCCTGCTTGTAGTGGGAAAAAAGATACATACAGTGCCTGCTTAAAATATTTGCACATAAGCACAACAAACAGACACATACTGTAGGTACACACAAATAAAAACACACAATAAAAAAGTACCAGTATTTAGCTGAAAATCTGAATCTGAATGTTTTATCTCCCAGGAAATTGGGTTTCTTGACAGTTGATCCATTTAAGAATAAAACAAAAATAATAATAATATACACAATCAATTAAATATTTATGTAAACACAATACATTGGTGTAAGAATAACTTTTTTTCAAATGTATAATATTCATAATATATCATATTTAAAAAAACTAAAGTAAAATGTCCAATACAAATTACGAAACAATTGAATAAAAAAAATTACCGTAATTTTCGGACTATAAGGCGCACCTGAATATAAGCCGCAGCAGCTGCATACCACTCTCGGTTCCACTTTTACTTTTGCGCGCTACCTGTCTCACTCTTTTCCGGCCTCCAGCTTTTCCTGCTGGAACCCGCCGCTTAAAGGTGGGGGTCCGCGGACCGGCCATAGAGCCCATAGAGTTAAAGGTGGTGGCCGTTAGCTGTAAAAATCCATAGATTAGCCGCACCGTTATATAAGCCGCAGTGTCGAAAAATGGGGAAAAAGGCGCGGTTTATAGTCCGAAAATTAAGGTAAATGTAACATGTATCTTAACAATGTTTTTAACTAAATAGTTCAATAGCCCCACGATCTACAGCTTCTTTCAAAAATGATAAACTGTCATTAAGATTGATTGCAATGCATTTGTAATAAACAGGATTACTTTCAGATAATTGTGCCCATGTGCATTGCTACATGTGAAGTGGTGTGCTTGCAGGGCATCCCCTGTCAGTAGCTTGATGGTGAAAGCTGTTAGCAACATCGTAGAGTAGCATCCATGTTAAGAGAGGAAAAGAAAGGATAAAAAGAGAGGCAAACAAATGCAGATATACTGTAAGAGACTGTACCTTTTTAAAAGGCTTTTTTTTGGCTTCAGTATTGATGCTTTTAACATTTCAGAAGTGGACCACTCTACTCTCCTTTTTTCTTCTCTATGTCCTTTGCCCTGTCTCTCACTCAGTTCTTCATACTGTATTCATCTCCAGCCAACTCTCTTTCTCTAATCTCTCACTTCATTATGCAGCTGCTCTCTTTGTTCACTAACTGCCCAAATACCCCATATCTCCAAGCTAAATAAGCATGGCTCAGCAGAGGTTCCTGAACCTGAAGCTGCTCGCTGTGGCACTGTCACTATACCTACATTGCTTGATACACACTAATGGCTTGATAATGCACATTTGTAAATAGTTTCCCAGTGATCAATACATCACATCACATATTCAGCTATTTAGATTTAGTTGATCTCTCATTCTGAAAATATACTTTAACATCCTTGACATGAAAACATTTTTCTATAAATATAAGACTTTATACTTAACTTTTGACATGTAATTCAACTCCTTAACTCCTTCCTTACCTTCAAGCACTCTGAGACATTAGACTTACTCCACCATAATAAACTGTTCAACACCAACAATACTTACAGTAGTCTGCATAACCTGCAATTATTCGACTGTGCAATACTAATAACACTTAGGATTAATACCTTGTTAAAATGTACATTTCAAGCATGAATCTGAATTTCATCAATAATATATTTTTTATAACGTACATACCACTTTATATATTCAGGTTATTTATTTTCACACAAAGGTACATTTGGTTTGCAGATTAAAGACACACTCAATTGTGACAGCACAGACAACAACTCCATTCTCTAATTGCAATCTTTTATTTTGACTTATTGTGTTTCTTTTTACATATTTTATTTTAATTTTCTCTTTGTATTTTTTATTTCATTCCAAAATGGAAAAACTGCCACAAAACAAATATAATAAACTATAAATAATATATTCTGATTATTTATGGGAAAAGAGCACTCTAACATAAAACCAGATTCAGTTTTATGTTTTGTAGAATTGTTCCTAACATTTTACTGTAACTAGAAACTACGTTTTGCCTCAATAATATCTTCATTGAAAATAAACCTTATCTTTTTCAAGATCAATCTGATTGCACTATGCCACCAGCTAATGGGATGTGTACTGGGAGACAGTGGGGGAGGGGAGGGGGTCCACAGGACCTCTGACACTCTGAAGAGTGATGAAGCCTGGGCTTGAAATTAGGGAGCAGGGGCTGGCGCTCGGTGGGGGATCAAGAGGAAGATGACAGAAAGGATTTATTACGCGCACACAGCGCTGTCATGTCTTCTCCTGTTTGAGTCTAAACAGAGAAACACAACCAGAACGCCATACATATGCATTCATGTTAATGACTAGTTTCCACACAGGAGACACAGACATGCAAATTCAATTCCTAAAGAAATAATAAACGCACAAAGGGACACATTATTACAGGGGACTAAGAGGGGGGGGGGGGGGGGTGTCAGTGTGAGTGTCACTGCCACACACACAGGAAGCCCTGGTAAAGACAGTTACAAGCCTGAAGGCCATGGGAAATAAGCTCCCCTCTCTCACCTTGATCCTCCGCTGTCTCTCTAGTGTCTCCCTCTTCTTCTCTTTCTTTCTACATACTCAACATCTGATTGAGTTGCAATGGACTGCTACAGAGCACTCAGCTACTTTTCTGGCCATTTGAATGCAAATTACATCAAACATTAATAAAGATTCATATAAAATAAAAAGCTTGTGAAAACTCTTGTATTATGGCTTCTGTTGCTATGGAAGTGATGATGTCATCAAGTCAATATAGGCTTGAACTTGTGTTTTTATGTTTTAACGTATGAGGTTCTAAAACAGATTAACGGATGATATACAGAAGCGGTTGGATATTTACAAGGCAGATGTTTTTTATTTGCGTAAAATCTTTGTAATTTGAGTCAAAATAAATACATTAAAAATGTTTTTGGTGTTGAAGGAAGTGCAATGTCTTTAGAGCCTTCGTGGGGTTGAACAGAAATTTATTTTTCCTAAACTATTAAACATTTTATCAACACATTTTTACGTGGCTGCATTTGCTTACTTTAAAACAATGTTGTGTCCATTATCTGTCTGTCTGTATAATGTTTTTTCTGATATTCGGTATTTGTTTCCTCTCTGTTTTAGGATCAACTTGGGGTGTCACCCAATCGCTCATTCGACAGCTCCTCTGGTCTGATGGGTCCAGTGAATGGTCAGTCCATGGTGAACAACTCTCTCTATGCATCTCATGGTGAGTGGACTTTGATCATCATCATTGTTGGACAGCAGGCTAATACACATGACATCTATGAATCAAGTGTATTCTTTTATTCATGAATAATCTAGCACTATTATCTCTGTTTGTATCCTGTCTCAGGTCTCTTTATATGAGGTCAACTCAAAGTATAAAACGTAGCAGTGAACAGCTACTTGTTAAGAAAATAATCCGGAACATCCCTGAAAAATATCTGGAAATCTAGAAACATTGCCCATTTGAGTCATAATTTTACATAATACATTTACCAATATTTAATCTTAGGCATTTTCTTTGGGCATATACATTTTTATTTTTATCTGTTCAATTATTATGTATTGTTTTGGGGCAATTTTCACCTCTATTAGATGATGGGAGAGAGATTGTTGTGACATGGAACACATTTACAAATGTCCCAAAACTGATCCAGGCCTTCCAAAAATCCATCCAACTTTCATGGCTTGGTGGAATTTTTGTCAAATAGGGCCTGGGTCCTGGGCTAATTTGTCAGTTTTCGCATACTTTTGATTTGTCTTACTAAAGCCCATTAAGAAATGTTTGGCATATCAATGTTTGGTATCTTTTTTTTAAGGACAACCTCACCTATATATCCTGATAGTTAATTTTTTTCATTTTGAGATAATATATGAACATTTTGGATCCAAAATCACCAAAAAACGTAAAAACGGATTTTGAAAATTATGTTATTTTTTATATAGGTAACACAAACATGCACAACAAAACAATTTGAAAGCTGGAAATATATACATGGGATGTCACTATGATGATGTGAACGTTTGATTGAGGTAGCATGAACCTATATACACATTTTATGAACAAATAACAGGTGTATCCATAGGCGTTTTTTCCTCATTTCTCAAGTTCTGTCAACAGTGACACAGTAGGCACAACAAAACATTTAAAAGCTTAAATAATGTACATGGAATTTCATTCTGATAAGGCAAAAGTGTTATCATAAATATAATACAAATATGTATATATATACATTATGTACACAATTTTTTTTTTCTGTCTTTATCTGTGCCACGCGTCAAAGCAGTTTCTGTCAACTATGATAGGGGTTCCCAACCTTTGTTGTGCCAAGGACCGGCAGATCCATTAAAAAAAAAAATCAAGGACCGGTTGTCAATTTTAACCTTGGCACAACAAAGGTTGGGAACCCCTATCATAGTTGACAGAAACTGCNTAATAACACTTTTGCCTTATCAGAATGAAATCCCATGTACATTATTTAAGCTTTTAAATGTTTTGTTGTGCCTACTGTGTCTTGAGAAATGGGGGAAAAAAGCCTATGGATACACCTGTTATTTGTTCATAACATTTGTATATAGGTTCATGCTACCTCAATCAAACTTTCACATTATCATAGTGACATCCCATGCATCTATTTCCAGCTTTCAAATGGTTTTGTTGTGTATGTTTGTGTTACCTATATGAAAAATAATATCATTTTCAAAATCTGTTTTTATGTTTTTTTGTGATTTTTGTTCCAAAATGTTCATATAGTATCTCAAAAATGAAGAAATAACTATCAGGTTATATAGGTGAGGTTGTCCTCAAAAAGATACCAAACATTGACATGCCAAACATTTCTTAATGGGGTTTAGTAAGACAAATCAAAAGTATGCGAAAACGGCCAAAGGGTTAATCCAGGGCCAGGGTTTTCACCAGCGGAGGTGCGGAGATGCACGGATGTACGCTGGCGAGGTGAGCCGAGGATTCCGAGCTGGCGAGAGTTTACCGGTTGGAGCTGGTGTGCGTGGAAGCACGGGCGAAACACTGGCGAGGGGAGCCGGGGATCCAGAGCTGGTGAGAGTTGACAGGCTTGAGCTGGTGTGCGTGGAAGCACGGAGGAACACAGACGAGGGGTTGGTGGCTGGACATGGCAGGCAGAGGAGTAGGCAGACGGATACTGGACAGAGAGAGCACAAGGTAAGGATAACAAGANGAGGATGAGACCAGGCTGAGCCGCCGAATCCCTCGGAACATCATAAAAGCCATTTTCAACGGTTTTCTGGTGGAAGATTAACTAGGCTACTGGATGAAATAATATGACTGGTATATGTGCGAAAAAAAAAAAAAAGATTATGATATATCTTTTTTATATATTTATAATTCTGCAAATATTACGATAAACTCAAAGCTATTTCGCGGCCCGGCAGTAACACCTCCGCGGACCGTTGGGAACCCCTGAACTACGACACAGAGGGCAACATCACAGGCTCCTCCTCCATGTCAAAAAACAAGCTTATAGCTTGATTCACGTTCAGAGTTCTCTTCATCATAGTTGAATCTTCAAAACTCTAAATCTATCTAACTATTTCTAAATTCTCAATGTTTGTCTGTCACTTTACTTCAATTGCCGTCTCTTTTCGTCTCCCGCCGCCTGTCTTCGTATATCTTCGTCTCTCTCCATTTCCCGCCGTCTCTCTTCGGTTCCCGCCGTCCCTCTTCGTCTCTTTTCGTCTTGCTTCGTATCACTCCGTTTACCTGATTACCTCACCGACTCCCTGGTAAATACATCCTGTTGAGCAGGATCTACAGTTTCCAGTATGTTCCGTTTCGTAAAATGATAAAATACGGCGAAGATATTAAAATATGTGCTTCCATTTTTCATACTTTTGAAATATATTTGTATAACTGTAGTACTGAATAATTGATACCCCAACTAAGCCAGTCACACCATTGTCTAACAGGATAAAACAATACATTGCTGCCACTGACATGGATAACATCCCAACCCCACTGATTGGTGGAGGATACAACCCAGGGTGTTAATTCTACTTCTTTGTTTATTAAGAGTTATTACTGTAACTGTGTTAGTCCACACTCAGCGGTATTTTCTTCAAAATGGTCCGTTTTCAAGTATTGATTTGAGCTTCAGTGACTGACTTTTGGAGAAATGCTTCCACATACACAACCCTTATTTAGATGGTTTGCACTTAACAACGATTACCTCTATTTTTAAGGCTGTTTCCATTTGGCAGAGATGGACAACATTCACTGGGAACATCATTCACTACTAATTGCTTATTTCTGATTTATTTTCTTTCTCACACCCTCAACAGACGAGCACTTTACATTGTATAATAGCTTTACAGACACACTTACATTTAAAACCGAATCTCAGGAGCTTTTATTCTGACCCTGTTCCTTCCCTGATTTAATCTTCCCCTGTTATTGCGTTTTTCTCTTTTATTGTTTGCCATTGAAGCAGGATCAAAGTTGGGCATATCATTTGCAATATGTTCATAAAGTGCTGAATAAGTTTGATGAAAAGTAAAGATAAAACAAACAAAACCAAACAGATACTGCCTTTTACACTGCAGCCTTAATTAGAGCTATGCTAGCCCCTATTCTCCGTTCATTTCTCTCCATGATTTTATTTCTCTCATCTTTTCTCAAGGTTGTTCTGTTTGTTAGTTATTGCTTGCTCCGGCGCATTAGAACAAGTTATTTTTGTTCTTGCTTCATATCGCTTCATTTTCTCTTTAATTCAATCCCACTCCTATATTATCTGTATGTCCTTGTGTGTGTGTGTCCTTGTGTGTGTGTTTGTGTGTGTGTGTGTGTGTGTGTGTGTGTGTGTGTGTGTGTGTGCGTCTGATGTGTCTTTGTCTCTGTGTTGAATACACCGTTTATTTAGGCTTTCTTGTAGGTGTAACATGCTGCTCTCTTTTGGTGAATTTTCATCACATCATCACATAAACAATGCATCATAATGCTATTTCAATGATGCTAACTCTTGAGCCCCACTGATCATTTGAGCATTTTCTCTTTCAGCCACTACCTACTGCCCCCTTCTACCGAGCACCACTGATCCTCAGATGAGGTTTATCTTAGTGTCTCAGCTCTGGTCATGCTCAATGGGACTGACCAGTTCCCACTGTGAGAATCACACAGATTATCCCCAGCACTAGCCTGTCCCTCCAGCGGCACAGAGAGGGAAAGAGGAGAGGGAGAGAGAGTAGGGAACGAGCGGCAGAAGAAAGAGTGAAAGCAGCTCCATTGAGCAGGAATAGGGCAGCTCTCTGAGGAGGATGGCCATGAATCATGCGGCAGTTACTCACCACTTATTATGAACATCCTGTACTGGCTGGATTGATTTTCCCCAACCATTCACAAAATGTCATATAGTGAAGATGGAGCAATAGGTAGAAAGCGGCTTCTGCGGCTGGCCTACCAGCTGGATGATTTAACGCCCCGGGTGGCTGAGCTGCAGAACGGCTAGCTCGGCAATTTACGAATGTAAAAGCCTCCATATAGTTGGGATAAGGAGCGGAGAAGTTGGAAAAGAACGAGATAGCGGGCAAAAAGGAGGAAGAATAAGGGGACTGAAAAGAGGGGATGGGAGGAAGGAGTGATTTCAAAAAGTCATTAAAGAAAGAAAAAGCCATGTCAGCTGTTTTCATTTGCATTGTAGTTCAAATTCTGATATCTTGGCTTTTTTTATTCTTTCGTCAACTTAGGATGGAGGTTTAAGTTTGATTCATGCTTAATGACTAAATTACAGGTCAAATGCGTGTACAAGTTTTTATGTTTTTAACAAACTATTTTATTATCAGGTGGTCCTCATACATTGTTATATTTTCAGTTTATTGTCCTGTTTATGAACTGACTGAAGGTGGATTGTAAGCAAAAACAGAAAAAGCATGGGTGTGTGTGCATGTGTGGCATCTGACACACTAAAAGACGAGGTCACAGGCGCCAACTTTTTCCTCTCCTCATGTCCATGACCGTGTCCATCGGCATGGGCCCGCCCCCCCGCAGAGCCTCCTGGCACTGAGCGGCCGGGGCTTACCTCAGGTGGATGAAGCTCTGAATATGACGGCTGGAGAGATAGGTGGGCCTCAGAGAGCCCAGAGTGCTAACTGGTCCGGTCTGCTCTGGTCTAGTTTGGCGGTGGTCGGGTTGTCTAGCATGGCTGGGCTTGGCAGGGCTGGGGATCAGAAGATCAGCACCTCCTGCCAGCCGCCGGGCTCCTTCCATATGCTTCCATATGCTCAGTGGTGAATGTGCATGCGAGCCTGTGTGAGCTGAGCCACATCCAGCCTCAGTTTCTATTGAAGGAGCACTTTTGCTAATAACGCAATTTGAAAACTACGTGTTGGGAGGATCTCAGAGGATATAGAGGTTTTTTTTTTTTAGTATTAGATCTGCTCTCTTGATAATTTATTCTAGCAGTAGTGAGTATTTTGGATGTTTATCTTGGTTACGTTTGCCAGCAGCAACATTATGCTGTACTGTATCAGTGAATATGAGGCTGCCAATCCCCCTTTGACCTCTAATGTCAAACTTGATTTGTCATCGATAGTCTATATATATATATTTATTTATATAGCTATATATATATGTGTGTGTGTGTGTGTGTGTGTGTGTGTGTGTGTGTGTGTGTGTGTGTGTGTGTGTGTGTGTGTGTGTGTGTGTGTGTGTGTGTGTGTGTGC
>NW_011369945.1:18730831-18734821 GCF_000735185.1 Notothenia coriiceps
CAAACGTTTCCTATACTGTAGTTGCATATCAGACCTGCACAACGGTCAGGAGGAATTTTGGACCATTCCTCTTTACAAAACTGTTTCAGCTCAGCAATATTCTTGGGATGTCTGGTGTGAATCGCTCTCTTGAGGTCATGCCACAGCATCTCAATTGGGTTGAGGTCAGGACTCTGACTGGGCCACTCCAGAAGGCGTAGTTTCTTCTGTTGAAGCCATTCTGTTGTTGATTTACTTCTGTGCTTTGGGTCGTTGTCCTGTTGCATCACCCATCTTCTGTTGAGCTTCAATTGGTGGACAGATGGCCTTAAGTTCTCCAGCAAAATGTCTTGATAAACTTGAGAATTCATTTTTCCTTCGATGATGGCAATCTGTCCAGGCCCTGAGGCAGCAAAGCAGCCCCAAACCATGATGCTCCCTCCACCATACTTCACAGTTGGGATGAGGTTTTGATGTTGGTGTGCTGTGCCTTTTTTTCTCCACACATAGCGTTGTGTGTTCCTTCCAAACAACTCAACTTTGGTTTAATCTGTCCACAGAATATTTTGCCAGTAGTGCTGTGGAACATCCAGGTGCTCTTTTGCAAACTTCAAACGTGCAGATCAGAACACATTTTATGACCAACTTATATAGAAATCCAGGTAATTCCAAAGGGCTCACATTTTCTTGCAACTGTATTTATGCAGATGTTTTATTTTTTCACTGCCTTTTAATCTCTTCTCCATACGAATCTCATTCTGTGTGCTACCAGGAATCCTACATTCTTTCACTTTTCCATGCCCTATGTTTCTTAGTAGGGACATAATTTGGTTGAACTCTTCATCAATGTCCAGGTGTGTCAGGTGTTGAGTCCATCTAGACTTCAAATGATGGACCAAACCCTCTCAGGCTTATGCTGGCATGGTTGTTGGGAAGTGGGCACCCCTATACTCTCTCTGGTTGTGTCACTGCTAAGGATACTCTCTCTATGGTTGTGTCACTGCTGGCCCTCTGGGATGTAGTTGGAGGAGTACTCTATAAGATCTTTAATATGGAAGTAGCCTTGAGTCCAGCTACATGCCTGCCGGGCAACGCCCCCAATGACATACATTTTCAATTTGCACAAAACTCATAGCTCTAGCTTGCTTCTCAACTAAAGACCTTATTCTCATGAATTGGAAAGTCAGAAAGTCCAACCGTTTAAACTAAAATACATGGCTGGAGGACCGCGAGCTGTTATGTACCATCATGACGCGCATGGTGTTATTTCTCTACATATTATAATGAAGCGCGAGCTGTGTGCTCGAGTCTGTCTGTCGGCTGAACTCTGCTGCTCCGCGATGACGGTCTAACTTCAGCAGCTACATTACCTACGGGTGCGTTTGTTAACAGTAACTGTGCGGAGTCACTGGCACAGACTGGACCGCTGGAGAACAGCTGTTAGAACATTTCAGGTATTCAGAGCATAGCTCCCTGTCGGAGCGGCAGAGCGTGATGTGCACCACTGACATGGTTTTCTGTCGCAATATTATTTAAGGAATCGTTGAGCTAGCTAACTAGCATACATTGTCACTATCTGCTAACGTTAGCTTTAGCCCTCGTTTTCTAATAGGTTGTACATACATAGGCTATACAACGAGGTAGTATAAGTATAGATCTTGTACTAGATTAAAAGTAGAAGTACTCAGATCTTGTACTTGAGTAAAAGTCGAAGTAGTCAGATCTGGTACTTTAGTAAAAGTAGAAGTACTCAGCTCTTGCACTTGAGTAAAAGTTTAAGTACTCAGATCACTTTAGTAAAAGTAGAAGTACTCAGCTCTTGTAGGCCTACTTGAGTAAAAGTAGAAGTACTCAGATCTGGTACTTGAGTAAAAGTAGAAGTACTCAGATCTTGTACTTGAGTAAAAGTAGAAGTACCAGAGTGTAGGAATACTCTGTTACAGTAAAAGTCCTGCATTCAAAATGTTCCTCAAGTAAAAGTAGAAAAGTATTATCATCAAAATATAGTGAAAGTAGCGACAGTAAAAGTAGTCATTGTGCAGATTGGTCCATTTCAGAATAATAGATATGATATGTTTCATAATGATTGATCATGAAAGTGTTCTCAAAGCTGGTAAAGGTGCAGCTAGTTTGAATGACTTTGTATACTGCAGGGTAGCTTGTGGATTTACTCCAGGTGGAACTAAAGTCTAATTTAACACTTGATTATATTTCACATCATTCATCCACATCTGTAAAGTAACTAAAAGATGTACAACTTGTGGTTTATGCACATGAAAGATTAGAAGAATGTACAACTTGAGTTTATCGGACATGAAAGATCGAAGAATCGCTACAACTGTGTTTATGCGACGATCGAAAGATGAAAGAATGTACAACTTTGTGGTTTATGGACATGAAAGATGAAGAATGTACAACTTGAGTTTATGGACAATGAAAGATGAAGAATGTGACAACTTGTGTTTTAATGGACATTCGAAGAGGATCGAGAATGTACAACTTCGAGTTTATGGACATGAAAGATGAACGAGTGTACAACTTGAGTTTATGGACATGAAAATGACAGAGGTGGACAGACTTGCGAGTTTATGGACATGAAAGATTCGAAAGAATGTCGAAACTTGTGTTTATGCGCACATGAAACGATGAAAATGTACAACTTGTGTTTATGGCACATGAAAGATGAAGAATGCGTAGCAACTTGAGTTCTATGGACATCGAAAGATGAACGACGTGTACAACTGAGTCGTTATGGACATCGAAAGATGCAACGAGGTGTACAACTTGAGTTTATGGCGGACATGTAGAAGATGAAGAAATGTACAACTCTGGTTTTATACATCCGAAAAGTGAAGAATGTAAAACTTGTGTTTTATAGCGGGACATAAAGTGAAGAATGTCGAAACTTTCTGTCGTTTATGGAATTGAAAGATGAAGAATTGTACAACTTCGCTGTTTATGCGACCATGACAAGATGAAGAATGTACAACTTGAGTTTATGGACATGAAAATGAGAATTCGTACAACTTCGTGTTTATGGGCAATAAATTGAAGAATGTGAAATTGTGTTAATGGACATGAAAGATGAAAGAATCGTAAAAGTTGGTGTTATGGAATGAAGATGAAGAATGTAAAACTTGTGTTTTGCGACATCGAAAGGAAGAATGTAAACTTGTCGCTTTATGGACATCGAAAAGTGAAGATGTGAAGCTTCTGTTTATGGACATGATAAGATGGGAACGTTTGAAGTACTAAATTGCTCGACGGTTTCCCTTCTACTCATAGACTATGGATGTTGTTTCTTTGTTTTTTTTTTATCTTTATAGACACGAAACTACACTTTTCTAGGGTCGGCCCAACAACAACAAAAAAAGGGGGGGGCGCGCGTGAGGTAGGCTAGCAGTCTCTTCCCCCGCCCCGCGACACTCCCCAAATCGCGCATTTAATCGGGCTCTCTTGCCTCGCTTTCGCACTGCAAGCCCGTCGCCCGCAGAGACTAAACCGCCTCTCAGGCCCCCATCTTCAAACCGAAAAGGGTTTATATATGTTGCGATCCGTGGCGTGCAACCTTCGAGTTCTCTCTTTCGTGCGGCACTTCTTCCTCTATGTTTCTCCGAAAGGCACTGATATGACTCTTGGGGCTCCTTTGTGGCGACGAAAAAATATAGTGAAAATCGTTGCAATTTCGATGCGATTTGAGTTCCTCTCGTACCGACTGGGACGCCGGGAGCACCGACGATAATAGACCCGAGGCAGGAAGAGTTCTCCGGCCATTCAACTGTACAAGAGTGCGTTCAAACTTTTTTTTCAAGCGTTGCCAATTATTCTGCAACTCGATGGGCACAACTCCCAATTGCAAGTCCCACACTTCATGAAATGAGTTCATCGACATTGATCATTGTGCAGACTTAATTGAAATCGACCTCATAAAGTTTACAAAACTATGAACACATGAAAGAGGGAGTAGATGTCAAAGTCTCCATTCGCCAATGAAAATGAGCTGAGTGTACA
>NW_011369945.1:18734866-18741247 GCF_000735185.1 Notothenia coriiceps
CTGCATCTGCCTACACTAGTTGGCTCTTTTTTACCTGACATAACAGCCTGTGATCGGGGCCCCACATACACACTCGCTCACAACAGAAACAATGCGACCATAAGCAGATGGCCCAGGAGGGAGCCTGAGGCACTCCAATCCTGAGCTGACAAAGCCGAGTAGCAGCGGTTCCCTCCAGGGGCCGCCCACAAGCCTGACTAACACAGGGTGAAAACAGCTCCACTCCTGTTTGCTGACTGCCTTGTTTGGCCGAAACAATAACTAGGGCATGGCCCGGCCTCTCTTTACAGGCGAGTTGGATCATTCCTCTTGAGTGCGTATGTACAGTGGGAAGCAGCTTGCATTTCAGTGACGGGTGGAGAGATCCACATGAGGGGGGCTGGTTATCCGGCCGGAGAGGGGGCTGGCGTTAAGGGAAAGGGTGAAGTGCAGTTCAGCTGCTATTATAGATGCCATGTCATTTAAACTCGTGGTCTTTCCTGTACTATGGTCCAAGGAATGAAACACCAGGCAGGATACGTGGGCCCAACAATCCTGATACTCATAAATCTGTGTGACGAAGTACAGAATCTGCAAAGTGGCCTTAATAAAGCTTTTAATGACCAAAGCTGCAGAGCACTCTGACCCTATGCACACAGAGATATCCACTTTCAAACAATGAGCAATGCAAAACGCCTAGGAAAAGCATATTGCTGCAAGACAAATAGCGGAATCCAAATCTACAGAAATAATAAATCCTGAAAAACAACTTTAGATTGTGAGGACAAAATCCGTATTCATAACAAATGAGTATTCAACTAGGGCTGGCACGAATATTGAAAAAAACTGACATTGCGATATTTTTTTCCCCTGCGATATATATTGCTATACTATATTTAACCGGATGAAGGATTTTAGTCACGGACGTCTGGATCTTAACTGGTTGACTCAATCATACCTTAAGTCATGATCTAACATGTCATGATAATGCATGTTGCTTACCCTCAAATAAGGGGGTTCATCTGTGAATGAAGAAGAGAAGAACCTTTTTGTATCCAAAATAGTTCCAGATGGCAGATGTTGCTTTTCTTTTTGGAAGTAAATCTTCATTCTCTCCGGTTTTGTCCTCCTGTGCCTCGCTAATTTTTTTACCGGTGTTTTGATGGTCTGCAAACTAGCGGGGCGGGGCCTGCTGTGATCTGATCAAGAATGATTGTGATTGGTGGTTTGCTGTGCATGCAGAGCCTGCATGTCACTCACTCAAGTACCCTTGACATGAGAGCCGCGCACGTTTTCCTTTTGTAGCAAGCAGCAAAAATAATTGTAACATGACGTGTTTGAGTTAATTTACCTACTTAATATTGCATGTCAGAATTATTATAAAAAATTAATAAAATCGCACGTCCCTGCGATGTGAATATCGCGCATGCGCATATCGCGGTTATCGCCATGACACGATATATTGTTCAGCCCTACACAGAGGCATTAAAATCAATTTTCAAAATGCTCAACAGTTCTGCCAACATTATAAACTGACAATTAAAATAAATGCTTTTATACATTTCTATTAGATATGACTCTTTCGCGTTTCTGTTATTAACTGCTTTAGTTGTTCTGACTGCTAAAATCCTCTGTTATTCCTCATTTTAAAGCCGATATTCCGTGGGGTGGGGGGCTCGGATCCTTATCACCTTTTTCATACCTGATGAGTTTGCATCCTGTTGGCACCTTTATTTCCCCCAAGGTGGAAAAGGAAAAGTAAGAAGAAGATGGGGAATAAGAGAGACGATTAGAGAAGCGCATTGTAGACAGATACAGACGGAAGGAAGAAAAAGTTGCGTGCAGAAGAAGATTCATATTCCTGCCAATGGAGCAAACCGCTATTGATCTATTATCCACACAGCAAACGCCTCCTTCACTTCAAAGAGCGGGACTCAGTGTGTTTGTGAGCGAGGTGAAAGAAGAATGTGTTTATGACAGTTTGGCTGATTAAGGTGCCAGCAGTAAGGAGGAAGTTTAGAAAGAAAGAGTGGGAGATAAAATGATTTATGGCAGATCTGAACGGAGAGATAAATGACAGGAGGAATATCAGATTGCAACAAAACAGAAGAACAATAAAGCAGGTGATTAGTGTAGAGAGTGGGGGGGGGTGGAGATGAGAGGATGTGATATCTTGAGACGCTGCTGTTTCCCTTTCACATAGAGGACACACGGTGACGATTGTGCACCGCTCCCAGCGTGTGTTGTGTGGCAGAAGTGATGACTGTATGTAAACGGTGCTCTGGTGGAGTTGTGTGTCTGCGAGTTGTCGTGAAGTCGTTGATCACGCAGCCGTATCGCTGCTCTAAATCTGCAGCTGCATATTCCGTTTCATCCGCTTTCTGCTCCCGTTATATTTCTCCTCATCTTCCTCTCCGTCTTATCGTTATCTTGTCTTTCACACACTTTTTTATCCTCCAGACTTTCTGCCAGTGAAATCCTCCAATGAGTTTCGGTTTAACCCACTTTTTGAACATATTTGGAGTAGGTCTATAAAGACTTGTTTGAGTATCAAATGACCAACATCCTGCAGGCTTCAAAGAGGGATTGACACACCATGGCAGCTGTGTTTCCATTGGACACTAACAGAGACCATGTTTCACCTGTTGGGGGGGAGAAAAGTGTCATGATATCCCCTGAAAGATCTCGTCCTCAGTTTGTTTGACTCAGATATCAGAGCAGATGCTTGTGTTGTTTGGTGTGTAAACCTGAAGCACGTTTTAGTCATGTTAGTTTGACCATTGTTCATCCACTGAATGAATCTGGTTTATTACACCCAGTATAAAAGGATTTAGCTGTGATTTAATTACAGTTATCTGATCAGAAAATTATCGGAATAGCTCATAACCATTCCGGCTTTTGAAAAGTCTGAATTCATGCTTTGTCAGGACTCTACGCAGGAAAATAATCACTACTTCAACATGTTGTGCTGAATTCAGTTTGGCAGTGATGTTGCAGTTTATACACAGACTCTAGACTGTATCGATCAACTGTCTAACTTAAACTTATATACCCTCCGTGGCAGCGTATCAGTGGACAGTAAAGATATGAGTTGCTGTCTGGGAAGTATTGGTATTTGTTTTTAACTAAGAAGCAAACGGCAGCATTTTGCTCCAGAAAAGCCAGCCGTAGTTTGTGTGAAATCTTCCATCTGCTGCATTATATCAACAATTCTCACATCCTCAATGCAATAATTTGTTATGTTTGCTTTTCAGTGACCAATGGGAGTTATTCTTACATGGACGATGACGAGGATGCAGAGCTGTACGGTCATGAAACAGAGTTCAGCAGCTCCACCCAACACTCCTATCTGCACGAGAGGTGTGTGGTTGTCAGTGACTTTTCTTATACAATAGCTATACAGAGTGTTTTACATATGAATGAAGTGATTGACTAGAACAACATTTGTCATCTAAAGTCTTCCCCTTTGGTCTTAGCCGTTTATATTATTATGTATTAACACTATCTTCTATACTGACTACTCAAAATGAGTCTAGTTTTGTAATGACAAGGTGTGTTTATTTTTGCACTAAATGTGATTGTTAAAACACTTGTGTTAAATATAAATGTCAAACATTTGTTATTTGTGGTTTTAAATGTTACATTATACTGTAGCTGGGATTTTAACATAAGCGAGAACCCATCAACCACTGATGCGGGATTAGCATTCTGTTTTGCATTTCTTCTGCCTGAGGGTCACACAAAATGAATTCATTTCAAAGATAACATCAACTACGTTCTAAATTAAAAAGATAGTCACCAGTAACACGCCTCAAGGGTGGAGAAAACAAGTCTGTAAATAATGTAATTTCCACAATAAACAACCATCTACCTACAGCTTTTTCTGTAGTGACTGTCTAATTATTTGTTTCCAGGGAAAACTCTCACAGCTCGAGCCAGGCTCAGCCCCAGTCTCCCGCCCAGAACCAGAACCAGCAGCAGTACCAGCACGTGAAAGCCTCCAAGAGCATGGACCTGGGTACGACTCAGAACCAGCAGCACTCTGGTGGGGTGATTTATCTCAGTGTATCTGCTCTGCATGGTGGCTGCATGCATCCCAGCCTCACAGAAAGTCCTGCTGATGCATGGCTGCTGCACGGACGGCATGCTCCTCCAAGCCACATGCAGACTGTAAACACTCACTGAAAGCTACACATGCGGGGGGCAACACTTTACGCATGTTGCATGGAGAGACACAGTGATGCTATTATTATATTTGTGCATATGTTTTACATTCATTTAAACACATAAGTATTTCATATATAGCTTATTTCTTTAGATAGTTTTGCGAAACTTTTTTTTTAGATTCATACTGTATGGAACACAACATATTAGTTTGTACATTAATGCATATTTTAATTGACATTTATATTTAAATCCCAAATATATATTTTTCATATTAAGACTGATTTGATCTCATTAGAAGACCACTCTGATCTTTCTGTAGGAACATCAAGCCGTGACCCTTTTTTCATCTATAACTGCGGTTACATAGCAACTCCGTCTCGTTCAACTATTTTTTGTTTATCTAAAAGAAAAGAAAAACATGTCTCCGTTTGCGTCACAGGACTTTCATTCATCTTCATTGTTATCTGTTATTTATTCATGCAAAAAAAAAAAGATGAATTCTAAGACTTCTGTCATCCCGCTCTCCACGTCAGCTTTGTCACCTGTTGCTCTCTGATTAGTGAGGCGAGGGTTCACTGACATTTCGGTAATTGTTTAAAAGTCAACTTTAGAAATATGCCTATGTCTGTGCTCATGCATACATCTGTGTAATATGACAGTGGATGGTGCAGCACAACAAAAGCTTATTGTTTAAAATGTCACTTCCCTCAGTCCTCCTCCTCCAGCCGGTTCCGCTGCGAGTGTGTGTGTTTGTGTCAGAGGGAGAAAATGAGACAAAAGAGCAGAATTTAAGCGGCAAAGACACCAATTTCTACATTAATAACCCACTGATGGTATGTACATCATCCCCTTTGTATGCTAAACACTTGATCGTCAGTAAATGTTTCACAAACAAATATGGATTTAATTCATGATTGCTTGAATGGCATGACGTGTTTTATTGCCGAAGCGTTGCGAGAAACACAATTTCTTGAGGCTAAGATTTTGGTTTGTATCCAGTTATTGTTTTGAGGGCAGGACCTTACATCTTTCGGGATAAACCTTTCGACTTTATCCTAAAGACCTATCAGATCCCCCTCTGCTTTGTTTATAATCCCAGCCTGCCCTCTGACTGTATAAAGTTAAAGAGAACATATCCTTTACAAACAAGAAAAGAATGCTGCAGCTAGGAGGGTGATTGAAACTTAGATGAAACAAAACATGGCAGTATCAGCTTATTTTTTAAAAGGATAGCTTGTTAATTGTGACAGTGTTGTTGCGGAAGGTCTGTAAACCCTGCAGTGCTCTGTGGGGACCCTAAATTGCTAATCTGACATTTTTTGATATTTAAAGTAAAGACAATTACAGAAAAAGCTGTTTCTACCTTCTCTAATATAAATACATTGTATGCTTTTTATTGTTAGAAGGACAATCATTGCATTTTGGACTGACAAAAAAAACATTTAAAGAAATTATTTTGAGAATCCAGGATGAATATCATTACCTAGTGATTATAGACAAACACTTGAATCCTATATTTGAACAATGTCATAAGAAAGTAATAGTCTTTTGCAGCCCTTATGGGACCTCTTTTTGTTCAATGTTTAGACTTAACTCAAGTACTGCTTGAATGACCACAGGATATTCACCATTGGTATGTTGCTAATGAGGTGATCAAGTAAGCTACCTTTAGCATCAATTAGCAAGTGGTTCTTTGTCAGCATACTTCACTCTGCGTATGGAACCATATGCAAATCAAATTTGGCTCATTAGTAATGTAGGGAAATGCAAATTAAAATCATATCTGCGACACATGTGGTATAAACATGACATTCCTGTCCTGTGCATTTCCTGAGTGACATGTTTTTTTAAATACCTACACAGAGATACTCCCATCAAGGTCAAATAGTCTGTTTCTTGTGCCATTGTAGTGGGTTTCAGAATGTAAAGTTG
This sequence comes from Notothenia coriiceps, assembly GCF_000735185.1. NCBI lineage: Eukaryota > Metazoa > Chordata > Actinopteri > Perciformes > Nototheniidae > Notothenia > Notothenia coriiceps. The sequence goes on from NW_011369945.1 coordinate 18,740,945, forward strand.
GACAGGTACAAATAAGTGGAATAATTATTTAAAATATGCTTTGAACTGCTTTACATTTTTTCCCATTCTCATATTCTTACTATATCTCACCTCCGATAAGGGACTGCTGATTAGTGCTGTATAATTACTGCATGAGATCATTTCAGTAGAGTGTAGTAACATTAACACAGTGTGTGTGTGTGTGTGTGTGTGTGTGTGTGTGTGTGTGTGTGTGTGTGTGTGTGTGTGTGTGTGTGTGTGTGTGTGTGTGTGTGTGTGTGTGTGTGTGTGTGTGTGTGTGTGCGCGTGCGCATGCGTTTTAGG
>NW_011369945.1:18741287-18751902 GCF_000735185.1 Notothenia coriiceps
TCGTGTGCCGTTGGCAGTCTCAGGTGTGTGTGTGTGTGTGTGTGTGTGTGTGTGTGTGTGTGTGTGTGGTCCCAGAACCAAAATATGAAATTACATAAATTGTATGACATTAATGAAGGAACAAAGAAAGGGAGAAAGTGATGATCTTTGTGTGTGTGTTTGTGAGTCAGAGGGATCATGTTTGGATGATAAAGAAAATAGGCCCCAGAATGGATCCTTGAGGAACTCCACATGTCCCTTGTGTCTGCCGAGTTGCGTAATTATCGTTTGAATTAGAGTAGCTCCTGTCTTTTATGTATGAATCAAACCAGTTTTGTATTGTGCTAGAAAAGTCCCTACCAGTTTTCCAGTCAGTCTAGTAATATGTTGTCCACCATGTGTCAGCATGTGCAGATGTGTTCAGTTGTTCACTTGTATAAAAGGTTCTTACATTTGTGTGAGTGTTAAAGTTCCCATGTCATGCTTTTCTGGTTATTACCCGTCCCCTTGTGTGTTATGAATGTTTTTATGCATGTAAACGGTCTGCAGAGTAAAAAACCCTCAAAGTACACCCTGTAGCGAGTAAAACTCTAACACAGAAAATACCTGTCTCTGCTGCCCCAGAACGACTCGTTGGAGATTTCTCTTTTTCCATTTGTTTCTTCCGGGAACCAATATGGACCAATCCGCAGAGCTCCTCACACACCAGGACCTTTAGCGGAAATGTTCAACTAACAGGTAATAGACGAGTTGGGATCGCGGAGAAATGCTCTCCGCAGACCCATTCTCACAGCGTTATAAACCTTTTTCTTACTCAATATCAAGCCACACTTATTGTTTTTACTTCGTCTGTGAGTGTTTGTGTGTGCTCAGGATGAGTTTTGCTTGTTCTCCTGTATCGCCGAACCGGGAACCACACCAGTAAGCCAGCTCACTCAGCAGCGAGCCTCGCTGAGTCCCGACCAGGGAGGGGGGGGCCGGAGCACCAACAAGCCGTTTAGGACAGAGAGTGAATACACATGCTTTACAGAGATGCTGTATGAGAAACCAATGTGATTTTGGAAAATTGCACAGTATAAATCTATTAGTAGACCTCAACAATGGAATTATGATCAGTAGAAATGGCCATGACATGGGACCTTTAACTAGGTGCTTTGCCAGGAAAACATTTCAGATTTTCCGGAATTATTCTTATATGTCTATCGCTGAGGACACTCTCCCATGCACAAGCGCAAATCAACACACCCAAGTCAAGTGTTTCTTTAAGCAAACAGGTGTTAGAAAAATCATCAACAACCAAATTATAGTTATTTGTTTTAATGTCTTTCTATTGCCTTATTTATGTTCCCGCCAACCCACCGCCATCTCTCTCTAACTCTCTCGCTCTCTTTCTTTCTTGCCAACGCCATTCAGGCTTAGAGGCTGACAAACAGGCTGAGGAGCTTAGAATGAGCACCATCGCTCTGAAAATGCATATGTGTGTCAGGGGATCGTGTGATGCTGAGGCAGGCTGGTGCAGTCCATTGTCTGAATCTCTCCCCGGTGGAACTTTGACTTTGACTACGACAATCACACACTGTCAAGACTCTGCCAAAACTGCGTCTTTAGAGAGCCTCATCTGTCTCTACCCCCCTCCCACATCTCTGTTATTGTCTCCATTTTCTTTCATCTTTTCTCTCCTTGTTTCCTCCTTTTTTCTATTTCCCTTTTTCTTTGTTTCCTGTCGTTGCAGATGTTGTTGTGGATTTAACCCGAAGCCACCTTGGTAGGCTGATGTGAATTGACTGATTAATTTGTCAGATATATACCAGGACACGTGCATGCATGTGTGCTAATCAATACTATATGTTAGCTCTTCGCAACATGTTCTTCAATGCAAAAGTCAAAAAGCTGAACTAAGCAATCCCTTCTTCCCAATCGTTGTTACCATTACTCTTCACTTTGCCTAAAGTTGTGCCCGATTGATCTTTAATATATTTTTGCTGGAGCATGTGTTTTTTCAGTTTAAGGTATCTGTCTGATGTGTTAAGCACACATTGACGTTTCTTTGTCTTTGTGCGGACTCTTGGCTTCCTCTCTTATATATTGAATACCCTTTGACCCTTCTCCATCTCCCGCAGTAAGCCAATAAAGGTGAGCGGTAATCAGGAGATGGCCTGGGTTGTCGTTTCCCGCTGGTACAGCCATTCATCTCAATCAGGCTCCGCACACTGATCACTGACATGTACTGTACTGTATATCGTATGATGCTCGAGAGAAACGGGAGAAGAGAAAGTGAAGCCATTTGTCTCTGTCCTGGACTAATCAGTTACATTCTCATTGATGGATTCATTTGGGATGAGTGTTGTGTTTTCGTTGGAGAGTGTGTGCTTGCTTGTTTACATGATAGATACTGTCCCATGTAACTCTAGGCCACATCTACAACTACAGGACACTACACTGTAGCTTTCCTGTATTTTAAAACATGGTTGCAAATAATGTTGAACTCCTGTCTCTGTTCTTAAAAATATATATTTTTTCAGTGACATATAGTGTCTGTCGTTTAGCTGTTGTTCAAGGTACACATCTCTATCTTTTGATTAACAGCTGGACTAGGATATCAGGAAACCTGACTGCTTTATATCATCATTGACTGTCAACCAACTACTCTTCTTAACCATCTTCCTAGGTGCTTTAGCATCAAATTGGTAGCTAATAAGCACATTTACAATCAAGTCTCAGCTAGCTGTTGCAGCCCATATTTGATGTAATTTGGCGGAAAGTCCCTTTTTATGTAATATCTTATGTTGTTTGCTACAAATACTTGTGAAATGTGCATTATTGCTGGGAAAATGGCATGATTATGATGATATCCTAGACAATGGAAGGGAACATTGTTGGGAATCAGTCCAAATTCCATGTTGTTATGAAAGATTTGTGTCATAATTTATTAGCATTTCTTCTTAGTTGTTGCTATTCAGTGCAGCAGCACCTGCATTCAACTCTGTGGGAATCAGTTAGTAATGACATGAGGCTGAAAATGATGTCACATACTGTTTATGATGCACATTCAATTATTATGGAGCCCCATGGGATAGCAAAACCTAATTTCATCTGCTTGGGAATTGAAACACAGACATATTATATGCTAGGAGTTGTTGCTTACAAGAAGGATCCTCCATCCACAACCTAGGATATTTTACAGCAGATACACACTCACACATTCAGCACTTCCCATCTCATAAATGTACAAATGTTGAAGAAGGCCCAAAGGCATCTAATCACATACACAAGAAAACAATTTAGGAGACATGTCAATGCTTTTATGATGTTTCTTTTTAAGTATACGTGCTGTGAAACAATCAGAATGCATACAAATAATTGTTCAATATTCAAATGTTTTATTGTCATGTGCACAAAAGATACAGTGTATTGTTGGGAAATACAAATCATTAGTCTGGGACCCTGCCAACAGCGCAACATACAATATACTTAAGACATAAATAACTAAGAAATAAGGAAGTAAAGTAGAGCAATATAAATAGTGCAATTGATACAATGGAGCAAGTAAAATGCATGAAATAAGTCAACTATGTAAGATAGCATTAGAATAAATATCGTATAAAGAAGTGATACATGTGTGATGCCCCTGTGGGTTCATCCGGAGAGGGTGTGGCTGTGCTGTGTCCAGCCTTGATTGCAGTAACTCATGGCACCTGGGTCTGGTGCCCTGCCTCTCTGCTCCTCCCTGCTCTCTCCTACAGGTTCTGTTGAGTATGCTAGTTGTTACTTCAGTTGCTTTACTTTGTGCACCTCAACACCCTCACACATACACGTCCATACAACCCTCACCCTGCATTCACACTACTGATACCACTGATGTCCACACCTCATGCTTTACTCACTTTGCACTTCATTCATTTGAATTATTTGAATTATTTGCTTACATAAACATATTTTATTAACCGTTGATATGGTGTGTCTCCTCTTTGTTGTGGCTTTCTGTGCCAGGTCATAGCATGCATAGGTGGATATTTGATGGTCCCACATTGACCTTTTCCAGCTGTTGCGTTTTTCTGAAACTCAGGATTTTATTACGGTGGAGCTTCCATTGACGGTACAAGTAGCAACGTCCGATTCTCTCCTTGCTGAAAATAAGTGAGAAGCATGGGTGTGTACAATCTAGAAAAATAAAGCAAAAAGGAAGTTGCGTCTCCTTATGAGAGCTTCTAAATGTGCCTTGGTGTGCTGGAAGTTGCTGCTGTTGTTGAATCTGCTGGCTCTGCTGGCTCTGCTGTCGCAGCCTGCTGCCAAAGCCGCTCCTTGGTGTAATTTTGACTTTCAAAGTAGCCCATCGCCTTCCTGCCAACAAAATAGCCTTGGGATAGCTTGGCATTTCTCTCTCTCTTTGTGTTTTGTTTTAATTTTTTATTTCTCACTTAAGTCTCTCCCCCCTTTTCCCTCTCCCCCTCTCTTTCTTTAGTTGTCACTCCCATCCTCTCCCTTTCACTCGCTCAATATCTTTGTTTTGTCGTTCTATAGCATCCTCTCACGATCACTATTATTTTTCTCTCGCAACCCCCCCACTCATCTCAAACCACTCTTGTCTTTCTTGCCACTCCCCACCCCNGTTATCAGGGGATGGCAACACACACACACACACACACACACACACACACACACACACACACACACACAAACACACACACACACACACAACACACACACACACACACACACACACACACACACACACACACACACACACACAACACACACACACACACACACACACACACAGTATGAACGGTTGGGAGGGCTAAAAGGCCTTGCCTCTGTGGGCGTAAAGAGGGGCTAAAGACTGTTTTAGTCTAAATGAGTGCTGACAAAGGTAAGCCTGAAATTATGTCCATGTGGTAACAAACAAAGCGTACCATCGCGCAGAGAAATCGTCGCGCGCGTTGAGTTTCAGACTCTCCCACTCCTTCTACTTTTGACTTGTTCTTAGCTGTTGAGCTGGGAGACTAGTGAGGAAAGGACATTTTTATGTCCAGGTCGGGTGTGTATACGAAGTACCACGGTGTCCGGAACGAGAATGTTGATGTTATTGGTACGTTTACAATTTAGATGTCGAGACCGCCTAGGTGATCGGTGGCCTCAGATGTTGACGCTCGTCGGTAGGGGATGGCATCGCAGTGGAACCTATGCTACAGGATTTGTCTGTGGTGTCCGGTCCGCGACTTTCCCGCGGGAACTCGTAGGTCTAGACCTGCTGCGCGAATAACGACTTTATACAAAGCCGCCGTACTCAAATGTCTATCGTTGTCGTCGAACAACCCAACGTCGACGAGACCGACTCCCGAGAAAAAGATGGGGGCTTGCTCTCTCCATTACTATGTGCGACGACGGTCCGTTCTTTGTACACTGAATAGTTATTGAAAGCTGTAGCATTTTGTTAAAAGTTTGTTCTTAAAATAACATCTAATATGTAAAATGACCTATGGTTGATATAGTTTATAAATGCAACAGGAAAATTTTTATTTGTTATTTTATTTTTGGATTATATAAAAATCTTTTATTATAAAAAATACTTAAAGAAAGTCACACACACACAATGTTCGTATTTAGTCTCCTGATTTTAAATGCCCTAGTATGGTTTTGTCACCATTTCCATAGCCCCACCAAAAATATTTTCCACCAGCCGCCACTGATAGCGCCGCAGATCTTGGGTTGGCCCCTGACCAGAGCTGTTTCAGTACTGTGGGCGGAACGGAAAAAAGACTGGAATTTCTCAACGTAGAGGCCGTTTAGTTGGAGATGGTCCTGAAGCTGGGCGACAACTACATGTCTAACTGTCTACCAGCATGTCATCCACTCACTGGCTGTGGCACAACAAGTAGTTTGTACAGAATAGGAAAGACAACAGCATTCACCAAACTCAAGACCCATCTCAGCGAGCTCAAAGATCTGGCCCATTTTGGACTCTCTGCCAGCTGGGAAGAGTCTTTGCCAGTTGCAAGACAATTTGCACTTCTGCTACATGGAAAAAAGAAAATGGAATTTGGACTGATGTGCACTAACTTGGATGAACTGAGGTTAATAGTTGCATCAACAACAGATGCAGCCTCGGAAAATCTGCCGCCAACAGAGGATGCATTTCAACAACATGTACAAAGAGCAATGATTCAGACAGCGATGTGGTGTCACAGGCCGAACCCAAACCCTTGTTATGGAGTCCTGTTGGCAAGGGGTGGATTGTCAGAGATGGGGCCATTCAACCACTGCTACTTACAAAAACCCCAGCACCTACAGAAGTGAGAGACATTACTCACTTGTATTGCAAAGAAATGTGGAGAGAGTGGAAAGTGCCAGTGCCTCTCTGTTGGCCTTCCCTGTACGGAGTTCTGCACCTGCTGTGCAGAATGTCAAAATGTGTCCCTTAACGTTTGTGAGGAACCTGACATTTAACATTATATTCTAGTATCTATATACTTGACCTCTCACATAATTATTTGATGAATTGTATACTGTACTTTGAATTAAGGTTCCAGTTTCAATAAAACCTGTACTATTTACACCTATGTTTTAGAGGCTTGCCATTTAGAACTAATACACTTGATTGTATTGGGTTACTCTTATTCTGACTATTTGGTGATGTAGTTCAGCCACCTGGTATTTCCCTCTCCAAATATAATGACCATCAGAGTAAGCATTCTTAACTTATAGGCTATTATGCCACTTATCCCCCATTCGGAATTTGACTGTATCAGAGAAGAGGTAGGCCTATGTCTAAATAAATCTCATTTGCAATAGAACTGTACCAGATATTTCCATACAACTACTGGTTAGTGTTCAATAGCACCCTAGACAATTCAGTAATGGTATATTTGATTTGATTTCAGTTTTTCTGATAAATGAGAGAAAAATGATTGAGTCCTATGTTCCTATCACCAAAAAGTACAATTTCCGTCTAAACTAAAGCTAAGTTTACAGGACTATAATTCAGTATTTCTTTAGTTAAATAATTGTCTGACTATTTAGTGATGTAGGACAGCCACCTGGTTCATACCTCAGCAAATCTGAAGAGGAAAAGAGTGATCATTCTCAAGTTATGGGCTTTTTAGTCACCTTTCCCATATTCGGCCTGGTCTAATTTGGCTCTTTTTCAGGGATTGGGGTTGTTCTAAAGAACAACCCAAAAAACATTTTTTCCCCGAAAATAAATTTGACTACAATCAATTTCATTAATGGGAGACCCTAAAGATAAGAAAAATCATTGTTGTCATTTGTTCTACCTCGGGTAGGGGTATCTCGAAAACCAAAGCCTTTTTTGAGGACTTGCTGCTGGACTATTAATGGTCACACATGCAGAGCACACAGCACACACAGTGAAATGTGTTCTCTGCATCCTAGTACCAGGAGTCTAGTTCTAGGAGCAGTATTGTCTGAAAAAAACAAACCAACAACAGACAGAAGGTAGGACTTAATGTTAGTAACATAGATTACTTTAGTATTGAAACCAAAGAGGAAGATATGATAACTCCAGCTGCCACATCAAATAGAGCCATTTCTCTTTTTTTTTGCTGGGACAAAATGCTTGACCTCTGACACATTGTAAGCACTGTAAGCTGTAAACTTACAGTATAAGATGGACAGCAGGGAGAGCCTCATCATCAATGGACCTAGGTGCAGAACTCCCTCGCTGAGAAACGTGGCATTGAATTGGATATAAGTGAGTGAGAGGGTGCATTTGACACAACAATATGAGGACTACAACATTTCCTTGAACAATATAGAATATATAAACCGCAGGCTATACGTAACTGTGTGCCTTTGTACAAGTGCACCACTCCACTGAATTATGAAAATAAGGAATTGATGTTGCAAAACAGTCACACAGGATTTCAGTTATTGCACTTTTTTTGTTTATTGAAAATTACTATTGGAAATGTTTTCCTATAACAAGGACTATTTGTATTGTATCCTATTTCCTTTGTCAATATGGGAATGGGAACCATTTTAAAACACACTGTGACTGGACTACAAATGATTTAATAAATATAAAATATTGTGGTTGCATTAATTTATGTTGTGACACTTTAGGCGCTTTCACACCGGAGTACTTTTCCCCGTACTTTTCCTTTTTAGTTCCGATAGTTCCTGGGATTTTGCATTCACACCAAAAAGAGAACTTAGTGCATGAGAACTTTCCCCCCCTTTTCAGTCCCTGCTAGAGAGCAGGTACTTTCCTGGGGAGAAAAAAGTTCCAATTTCTGATTGCGACACTTACAATGAAGGCTCGATAATCAGCTCACAGCATATAAAATGTCATATAGGTGTAAGCAGAGGTAACGTGCTATTTTATAAGTCAGACAGGAGAGAGCTCTCCCTCTCATTGTTTTAGAAACAGCTTCTAATATCCGTTAGCGCAGCTAGCTAACCAGATGCTAACAACAACAATGCAAATAGTGAGCTTGGTAGAAATATACTGCATAATAGTAAAGTTATTGAAGATGATGCCATATCTATTGAAGATTTTACATTATAAATATTCCCCAATATTATTCAAAATCATATTCTTCAAAACTCCTTGCTTTAGTATGACACACAGGAGACTATTGATGTGTGCAGTGAGTATGGTAGTAATATACTGTATAATAGCGATTGAATATTATTGTATTCTCTTTTTTTGGAGTTGCACTTTGCAGACGGTCCCTGAGCACTCGTTTCTTCTCCGGCTGCGGATAGAGATCAATGTAATGTGTCCAGCTCGGAGCTAGGACGGCGCGTATTGGCTTTTTTTTTATCCAAATGTGATTGTAGTTCGTTGTCAACCTTACCACGGCACTTAGGAGACGTTATTTGTGTCTGAATAACGTTTTTGTTCATGAGTTACTTGATCCGTGAAATCCGAATCTCCCAATATCGTTCCAACTTTACTGAACTAAGCCAGAAGACCGTTTCATTTCGTAGACCGCTCGGTTTGCTGTTCCTTCACTTTATTTTTATATTTAGGCCTATATACATTTATTTTGGACGAAAACTTAGCGTGAGGAAAAGCATGTGTGGCGTGAGTGCGTGAGGTATGGGTTAATATCGTGACTCTCACGCTCAATGCTTGAGGGTTGGCAGCCCTGGGCTAAGGCTGTAATGCTAACTAACGTGCTTACTACTAGCTAGGTAGCTAACTTGATCCAGCCACTCCTGGTCCTTTCATCAGACGGGAAGCGAAAGAACGAGCAAGACCCATTGCTGGTATGATGTATGAATACAACCTGGTACAAAGCACACAGGTATCTTGTTAAAGTTATCTTAGCTATCTCTTAAATACTGAATATATATTTAGTGAAGGAAAACAATTATGACATCACTTACTTGCGACTCTGGGATTTGTAGTCTTTCTAGTTGCGTATTTTTCATAGTCTTATATTTCAACAGTTTTACGACAAACTGTGACTTTTTTTGCATGGAAATTATTATTTAAGATTGACAAACATCATATGTGTAATTTGTGGCACAGTTCAAACAGGATCGTAAGGTAATCTTTCTCTCCCCATTGACTTCAATACATAATCTTTCCGAAATAAGGTCCTATGGGGCGGAAATAGAAGGGCGGGACTTCGCCAAGAACTGGATACAGCGTGGGAGGCGGGGTCTCGTTCTTTCCTATGAGAGTTGCTCATTGGCGCATGAGGACGAAATGGCCCAACTTTTGAGAGAGCGAAACGTCACAGATTACCCATCATGCCTAGCTGTCAGAAGCAGAAGAACCCAAATAATCAGATCCTCCTTCGCACTCTCCCAAGAATTTGGAGTTTCGGGCTCTGCACTTTCCTCCTCACTACAGTTAACTTGGAGAGGGTCAGAGTCCGACCCCTTAGTCAATTAACTACAGGGGTCCCTCAGGGCTTTGTTCTTGGTCCCCCTCCCTCTTCTCTTTGTACACAAACTCTCTCCGGATCAGTCATTGACCCGCATGGTTTTTCATACCACTCGCTACGACTGACGACGCCCCATAATTAATTCTGTCTTATTCCCGCTCAGAGCCACGCCAGGTCGCGACAACAGCGGCGCGATCAATCTACTTGTCCGCTAAGACAAAGAAACACACATCAAGCTCAACCAATTGACAAGAACCTTAACTGCTTTTGATTCCAGGAAAGACACCAGTCTGAACTTTAACAATTCAACATGGACACCAAAAAATCAAGTTGGTTCAAACACACAACTCGACTCTGGTATTGTAGTAACATTCAATAGTTATGGGATATATTTCCAATAAGTCTTATATTTCCAACCCAGTTTTTTAAACGACAAACTGTGACTTTTTTTAGCATGGAAATTATTATTTACGATGGACAAACATATCATATTGTGTTAATTTGGGCCAGTTTCAAACCAGGATCCGGTAAAATATCTTCTCTCCCATTGAACTTTCATACATAAGTATCTTTCGAAAATAAGGTCCCATCGGGGGGAAATAGCAGGGCGGGACTTTCGCCAAGAACGGATACAGCGTGGGAGGCGGGGTTTTCGTTCTTTTCCTATGGGTAGCGCTCATTGGAGCATGAGGAGGCAAAATGGCCAACTTTTGAGAGAGCGAAACGTCACAAATTAACCCATTCAAGCTAGCTGTCAGAGCAAGAAGAACCCGAAT
>NW_011369945.1:18751932-18765091 GCF_000735185.1 Notothenia coriiceps
GAGAAGTGCTCACTATCACAGATTTTTTCAGATTTGTGAACAATATTTGAGAGAAATGGTTATTTTGTGTATATAGAAAATGTTTTAGATCTTTGAGTTCATCTCATGAAAAATGGGAGCAAAAACAAAAGTGTTGCGTTTCTATTTTTGTTCAGTGTATATGCACGTTATATAACTAAATCAATGGTAAACATATCAAGTAACATTTTATAAAAACAACTATGACGCACAGCTGCTGCAGAAACATGGCGGTGCAAGAGGACAAAAACACAGCAGTACTTTTCTAGGTGATTATAGACTAATGTTCACATATTGATGAATGTCTTTCTGCCAATACACCCCCTAAATACATGCATCACAAATGTTCCTCCTTCTAGCCTCAAGAGCTTCTTCAGCACTCTATATGTAAATCAGTGCAAAAGTGTAAAATTGGAAGTAAACTTTTTATGTGAATTAGTAATAGTGGTATCAAATGCATGGGTTAGCATGTGTGGGAGCATGTAATGACATATTGTATGCAGTGTGCATTATGAATTCAGTCTTGTCAGCAGTTGGACAGGTGCAGCAGAGCGTCCTTTTCACTGCTAAACACACATCTCCCCCTCTGAATATTCAAAACACACCACCATTACACACACACACATCCCTGAAACAAATGTAGTCAGAACACACACACACATCTATGGGTTTTCTCTGCCTTTAAATAGCATGTTCATCTGTCCCCTTACCGCACATTTCCTAAACAAACAGCGGCAGATTGTCCATGTTCCCCTCACGTTTATTTATCTAATACCAATGATCATGTAATCCATCAAGCTCAGAGGTAATACTCGCTTTCTGATGCATGTGGGGCTTTTCCGCAAATACTCCCGGGACAATAACACACCTTAAAGATAAGCTCGCAGAACAATAACCGGGCAAATATTAGCTCTGGGATTGACCTCCGGATCTGAGTTAATGCTATACAGTACCTGCTGACAGTTATTGTGATGGATACCTTTGTCCTTTGTTCGGCTGCAAAATAAAACACAAAGATGTAAAGTAAAATGGGTTGCTTTATGTGCATTTAAAAAGAGTTATTAAACAGCTGCTATAGTGTAATTCAGACATGTGCCAAAGGTTGCAAGTCAGGGATGATGTCAGACAGGAAATATATGCTAAATAATTACATTTTGAATGAGTTTCAGACCCTTAAAACACACGTTGAAGATATTTCGAACAATAACTCACTTCAATAACAACAGGCAGTGCTCACATGACAATCTGAGCTCACATGAGACTTATTCCCTTCAAGATGCTGGTAGAAATACACGTTTAATCCTCAGTTAATGATATACCTTATCTGATAATCCTGCCTGATAGAGATTCCCTGAGGAGTTTTCCTTAATCTCTTCCATCAACAAGGAAGTCTTAGAGGTCATCTTCCTCCTCTCTGGTCACTTGCTTTAACAGAAGCAGAACAGCCAGGCCTCCTCTCACACATAAGGAGAAGCTTTGACAGATGATATACTCCATGTTTTGTGCAGCTTGGTGGTCTGGTTCATGTTGGAAATGTCAGGAGGCCGTTAACAATAAGGTCAGCGCTGAGCATTTGGATTGATGGAAAGGACATGATCGCTCTGCTTAATGTGTGGGATATACAAAAAAAGAAGATATACAGTCTGACAAAACAAGTCAAAATACTTCAAAAATATTGCACCGATGCCATCGCCAGACTCCATATTTGCACTTGCATACAGCCTCTGTGTTTACGACTGGTTTTGGGTGATTTGGTTTAGTTTGCAGATGTTTAAAGACACTAGAATCGATTCAGATGCATTGGAGAGCTGTCACTTTCTTCCACGTACACGACAAAATATACTCGAATGTGACAAAGACCCTAGCAATATGAGTTGATTGAATGGTGTCTACATGTGTGTTGGCTCAGCAGAGACGACATACAGTACCGAATGCCTTATTAGAACATTTGCAACTACTAAAAAGCTGGAGTGTAGTTTTTTTTGCATGTAAACAATTGTATGTTACATTCAAGCTTCAGTCAAACATATACACTAGGGATGTAACAATATGCAAGTAGGTTACAACATGAACCTACTTGGTTCATACAGCACATAAAACAACAGATAACACAAAAGGACATGGTATCTACAGGGCTACATGTACATACCTAGAGACATTGACAAGTACCAACAGTATATTTATATCTCGCCCTGTCAATAAGCCTCACCTTCTTGGCAACAACTGTATTGTTTTTGAAGTGGTGGAGAGACAATGCACAGTTTGACCCACTGCTGTCACCCATGGCCAAAGCATATCTCTCTGTCCCAGCAACATCAGTATCAAGCAAGAGAGTTGTTTCCACAGCAGGGGATATTGTAAACGCCCAAACATCCCAGCTTCTACCTGGAAATGTGGACATGCTCATATTGCTAAAAGATAACCTTGATGGTGCTGAGTGAGTGAGTTAGAGTTGAGTTACTTGAAAAACTAAAGTGAAACTTGATTTATTCTATTGCAGGGTCTGATTATTATATTGTTGACACTTTAAAATACTACTATCCTGTACAAATCAGATTTATTATTTAATGAAGAAAAACAACTCAAGAAAAAAAGAAATCGCGATATTGGTATCGTTCCATCCCTAACATTCACACAACACAGATTAAGCAGGAGAAGCTTAATTGACCTATTTTTCCAGAGTTTACATATACCAGTCAGCATTTACAAATTCACACACAATCATTCAGAGACAGAGGCTGCCATACAAGATGCCAAATGCACAGGGAGTCACACTTTACACACATTTACAGTGTGTAGTGGGTTGTCAAGACACTTCACCCCAAAGTGCTCCTGTGGGGATTGTCCACAGTATTGAGTATGTAAGTTGCTTTGGATAAAAGCGTCATACAAGTGACATGTAATGTAATTTACACACCCTTTGCAGAGCCATTGTAAGCAAGTTGAGGGGAAATATCTTCCACATCGTCCGATCGTTGGACGACCAGTGTCCACTTTCTGAATTCTGTGACTATTTTTAAGCATGTTTGAGCATTAGGAAAAGTGCTATAAAAATCCCATGTATTATTATTATTATTATTATTACTTTACTTTGCACCAGACTTATACAAAACAGCAGCTAGGAGTATGGTGGAAAAGGTCCAAATGCACATTAAAATCCTTGGCATAAAGAGAAAGGATTGAAGTAAAAAACTGTGATTAAAAGTCATCTTGTTGGCTATGTACTACATGTATTCTTCTGTGGCTAAATGGGATGTTTTTTTCACATTTCCCCCCTCCTAACGACAGTGTCAGGTTTCCAGAGACATTAAGTAAACTGAGTGAGCCTCTGGTCACAGGGGGAAGTGTCCTGCCTCCATCAGAGCCAGAAGCTTCCTCTCCACTATTTAAAGCCCAGCGTGAGTGAGAGGAGAACATCTGACTGCAGCTCATCTCCAGCATCACACACAGTGAGTACTACAACTTTACTCTAATCAATGTGGGAACTTTACTGCGAATTATCAGGAAACTCAAAACCTTAATAACGATTTTAGGAGTGTTTTAGATGCTGACAAAGCTGTATATTGTGGAAAATATGTTAAAGTTTGAAGCTTCAGCTGGAACTTCACTCAAAAACTGAAAATATATGATGTAATTTGAGGCAGTGAGAGATCCAACAAGTGTCCTCATTTAGCGCAGCTGCAAACTTCCCTATTAAATATGTTGTTTTCATTAAAGAGCAGCATTGATTTATTAATATTTCAAGTTATATAATCACTTTTATGCTCCATAGTCAGTATCGAATGTGAGTGTGATTACATGTGATTATAATTCTTTGCAGCAAAAAACCCAATTTTTTATAAAAAAACGATAAATTATTCAACTTTGTTCATTCGTTTTTTATGAGCATATGTGTGACTAATACTCCTGTACGGTTAAATGGGGACTGTAAATATACTGTAAATACTGTAAATACTGTAAATCACTGTAAGACGAATGCCTTGCATACAGATATATACAGTCTTTGTTAAATGTGATTATATTGGTTTTCCAGCTTGTGTTTACGAGTGGCCATTAGCGGCCTTCCTTCATCGTCTGCAAACAGATGAGAGGCTCACATACACACACACAATGAGACGTATTTACCGAGGCTGATGGGAAGTGATGGGAGGATGACATGCTTTGGGTTTCATCAAATTAGAGAATGAGAATGCATGGTTTTACTGTAACAGGAAGTCCTGTCATCGTTTAAAAACACTGCGGTGAAGACTTTGGTGGGTTCAGAGTAGAGGCTCTGAAATATTGATGGGTCATAATGGAAAACATTGGGTTTCTTATTACAGACAGGTGTGTGAATCTTTAGTTTTAGGGTTGCAAAATTCCGGGAATTTTCAAAGATGGAAACTTTCCACGGGAATAAACGGGAATTTATGGGAATAAACTGGAATTTTCTAAATTGAAGGTTGGCTCTTCATAGGGAACTTAAACATAGTCGGGGGAAGTATATTTTAGCCTAATCTTGACTAAAACAAACAGATGCCATTCAAGAATATCCATGCCATAGCACACTGCTTACTGCATGCCAGGCTATTGAGACCACACAAAGGTTCGCAACAGGCTCACAAATGTGAGAGTGGAAGAACTGGTTGGCATTCGGGCAAACCTAAGGCTCTTTGAGCCTGACACAGAGCCATCCTCAACAAGGCTGGACAGTGACACTGAAGAGGAAGACTCAGAGTGTGATGTTGATGAGGCCCAGGAAGAGCCCGTTGACTGAAAGGGTTTAGCCAAAATGCAGACGATTGCTTGAAGGAAGATTTNTGCATCTCCGGCGTTAGCTCAGCCGCGGGCTCCATGAAGGAACTGGCTTGTTTTTAGCTTCGGGGGGCGCTGTATTCATTATATAACGGGGGAAGACAAGACAACAGATGCGAAAGAAGGGTATTATTACAAAAAGTATACTGCAATTAAAAGGACCATGGCTAAATTCCGTCTTTTTAATGTGTCTTGCCTCATCTCAGAGCAGGCACCGTTATTTTGCAAACAAATCCCTCCGCTGTTGGTTAGCGATGCATGAAGCTAACAAGTAAGTGTTTACTCTGGTGCGTATCATCTTTCATTTCCTCTCCAGGTCCAACAGTAACAACATGCCTACCTGGCTCGCCTGTCGTGGTGGTGGTGGGAATGGACTGAACGAAACACGCCTGACGGTGGCGGCCCTCACAGCACAGAAAAACCAACACAGACTCAACACAAGAAGAGAAAGACGGCCATCCGGAGCAGCGACCCCCCGCGGAGGAAGCGTGGCCTCGGCCAGGTGGAAAACGGCTCTCGCCGTACTATCATAGATTCTAGTCCATGCACCCAGTTCATGGCAGGACACAGTAAGACTTGTTGTGGGAGCCTAAAGAGAGAGGGTGTAACACTGTGCCATGGTTGTCACGCTTGGGATTCTTATTCGGGGTCTACAAGGCATTGTGGCCACCGCTTCAGGTGTTTATTCAATAACGTTCTTGTTGTTTAATACACTCATGGTCATACAGGATACAAGGCACGCAGGACTGCAACCAAGTACACATATAACTATTTTTAGTAAAATGATCACTATCTTTGATGAGTTTGCCTGCCTATTTTTTACTTAAAAAACCATATCAACACATGTCCATTGTACAATATTGCGTTATAGCAAGGAACTAAATACTTTTGGCCTGTTTGTTCTGCTGGTGCAACTGTCCCACTTTTATACACAAAGCTATCAACCAGTGCTGTTATTGATGCGAGTTGCGGACCCTTTTATGGTTAACATTTGGCATACACACCATATGAGACCATTGTTGACGTGCTAATGGAAAGTGCAGTTTTACTTACCCACTCAACCATTGTGGTGGAATTATATTACAGTACCAGAATGATGGATAGAGGAATTAAGACATTCAGACCTGTCTTTGTCAATATATTCTTTTTTTTTTTTTCGTTTTGAATTCTTGAAGAGAGCGTACAGTACCTGCAGAGTGAAAGACCGAAGAATAGAGTTGGGTTCGCATATCTTAAACACAGAGAGAGAGAAAGGAGGGGGTGAAGACTTGGTGATTAACAAAGGATCATTCTGGAAGTTAGGGGAGCCATATCAGGATGTTTCAGTTCAACCTGAGTGGAAGGTCATACTGTTGGTGCAATAGAGTGGGTAACTACAACATGCAACATATCTTCTTAAAGGAATTTCCCAAGCTTAGATAAGAAGTGTGAGAAGTGCAAATATAGATAAACATTAACGAAAATAAGAATCACACCAATGATATTATTAAGTAAGTAAGTGACTATATATTTTCTATTACAAGTTACTGTAAAATGAAAATGAAGAGTAGGTCAAACCTCAGATTGAATAAATATAACAATTAATTGCACAGAAAGAAGGTACACGAATAAAGGTAAATATGAGCAGTATCAAAATACAAATGCTTTTAGACTTAAAACCAAAAAAATGGGGAATTAAGCATATGAGAGTAATTAACAGGCCTTAAACAAAGTAATTAGGTGTCTGACCTACCACTCTTATCGGTTGATTGCCTCTATACTTTAAACACTGTGCATGTTCAGCTCATTCGGAAAGTCTTATAGTATCGTGGAACTTTCTGTCAGAACTGACATGTTTATGTGTTTTTTGTGTTGGTTGAAATTCACAAATCGGATGGTGTAGGAGCAGCTGCAAATGACAATTGCGACGAGACCAAAACACAAAACAACAAGACACGAGGATTAGCTGCATATTCTTAGCCCTTACCCATTATCACTACTACTAACACACACACACACAACACACACACACACACACACACACACACACACACACACACACACACACACACACACACACACACACAGCAGCTGCACACTCCTGACACCAAGAACTGGAGAGAGACCTTGGTTTCGTGGAAAGAATGGAATATTTCAAGGCCTGATGAGCAGAGAGTTCACTTTGGTTGTCCACCCTCCCCCAGTTCGCTTCCTCTCTCACCCCTTCCTCTCCCTCTGTTTTGTACAAGTGTTACGTTTCGTCAATGGGGAAAAGTCCCAAGGGCCTTTCGGATTTGGCTTCAACATGGGAGAGATAGAAAGCTAACTCCTGTGTGTTTGTGTTTGTCCAGTGAGGGGGTTGTAGAAAAGTCGGGAGTGGTTGTTGCAGAAGGAGTGAGATAATTGGGGAGTCCGTATTCTCCTTCTCTCCCTCTTTCTGTCTTTCGCTCCTCCACCATTGTTGGGTTTTGTCGAACAGATGTGAGGTACTCCATTGTGGCGGTGATACACACGGGAGGTGAAAGTCTGAGGGTTTTGAGAAGCAGAGCAGAACTCGGAGGCAAAGTGGGGGGTTGTTAGGTTTGGGGGTTACTCATTGTTACAAGGTCAGTAAAGTGTAAGATCAAGGTTATAAATAATTATAAAGTGGGGAAGAAGTACCTTCAATGTTGGGTTCTGAGCCTTTTCCTCTCATGAATCAAAATACTGATATTTACCAAACTGATATTCTAATACTAGATATTTTAATTTTCTGAGCTCCTTTTTTTTTTTGCAATGTACAAACCCCTCGAAAATAGCTGGACATTTTTATATATTGCAGTTAATTAACATCACCTTAATGCAGATATTCGACAGGTCTATTTGAGGAAAAAAGTATTTGGGGGTGGGCTTTTTTGCAGTTATTGACATGTGTTGAAGCAGAGAAGATATGTCCGCCCTTTTTACAATTTTGTTCTTGATCATACTCGCTATGCAAACAGTACACCTCAAGCTATTGCCTTAAACAAACTGTGCTACTCTTACAACAAATTCATATATTTATGCATGTTTTGCACTGAATCCCGGGCATGGCAATTGTCACACCAACAACTGCTCAAACTGTTTTCTTTATCTACTCTAGTGCACAAGGATAGAAAGTCAATTGGGGGAGAGAAGTAAATCAAGAGAACACAAAGTACTTTCCCCCAATTTTTCATCTTCATCTCATTTGATGGTCAAAATAGTATTTCATGGCCGTCTGGAAGTTGTAAGCGATAGTGGTGTGAAAACTGTCTAGTAAGCGCTGCTTTGTTTTAATATGTGCATGAAGAACAACAGCCTGTATACCGCAAGTCATAGGTCTTACGGTTTCTATATTTTTGAACGACGAGTACAGACCCTGCCACCTGCTGTAAGGAAGAGGTGTTCCTCTCAAACAGGCGCAGAACGAGCTAGTTGGACATTAGCTGTAGTCTTGGCAGTGGTCAAGAAGATGCAACAGGCGACGGCTCCTTCGCCACTAGTTCTTTGAAGGTCCTTTGGTATGTTTGGGTCTTTAACGTGTTCTGTATGAAAAGTGGGATCCAATGTGCTTTTTCTTGGTACGTGGCACTCTCTGGCTCTTTCGGCAGCGGACCCGGCCGATGAATCCGTACACCAGAGTTGTAACTGAAGTGAGGAAAACAATTAAAGCCAAAAGGACACCAATAGTTGGCTATTTGATTTTTTGGAAGGCTTTAGTGTGTTGTTTACAAAAAGTGGAAGCCCATTTTCCAATCTTTGCTACTCGTACTCATTGATGCCGTGTTCCTGCTCTGCGTTTCTATAAATGAAATACAAGAGTTTTGGAATGAGAGAACAAACACAGTTCCTGTAGATTAAGAGGGAGATCTTTCGAGAGATCTTTTTAGCTTTATAGCTCCACTCTTCGAATGCAATTCTACGGAGCCCCAAAGGTTCATCTTGTGCGCACGATATACCTTCTCGTTCGCACGAGATACTTTCTTGCGCGCACAAGAAAGTTACCGGTGCGCCAAGTAGGAAGTGGAGCGCACAGGAGGAGACAACCGTTTCATTGCAGACTGTTATGCCCTGCTGAAAAAAACAGAATGCAACATATGCTGGTTTCGCTGGTCAACACCATCTATGCTGGTTTTTTCAGCAGGGATGTATCTATCTATCACCAGCTTATGTTAGTATTACATATACAATGTATTCTGGTAACTATCAAAATAAAGACATTGTATAGTGTTCATAACTGTATTTTTATTTAATAAATTATACATTAACAATACAATAACATTACATAAAAACCCTACATCTAAATAAATATATAATCTAAAATAGATGCATTTGATTTAAAAATCAAAATAACAAATATAATTCAAAATGTAAGCAGCAACAAAGAAATTATAAAAAAAAATGTTAAAGTATTTTTCTTTTTTTCTTTCTCGTACAGCCACTGCTTGAAGCAAACAGAAAATAAAAAATGAAAAGATCAGAGTATCAAATATCATCTAAAAATGTACGGTACTACTACTATTATCGATACCGCTTATCGATCCGGTCCTTTAACAGTACTCTTATCGGTTCTGTTGAAAAAAAAAAGGTAAATGAACTAAACATATTGTGAACAAAATTAACATTGCTATATAACTAATAATATGGCGTAATAATCGGGCAGTTCGATGTGTCTAACCATAAGAAAGTATCTTGTGCGCACGAGAAAGTATATCGTGAACCTTTAGGGGCGCCGTACAATTCTGTAGTCACTTCAATAAAAATAAAAAAACATTTATATATATTATTAAGTAAATAGTATTGTTACCTCGCCCTTAATTCAAGTTGTACTGACTTAATTTTGTGTGAACCGGTGAGTATCCTGTTAGCAACAGATGCTTCTTACCATTCTAAATAAGCCTCTATTGTGATAACACAATAAGATAAAGGACCTGAGTGACTTATGATGGAAATGGCAGAATCTCATGATTTTACTGTGGACTTCACTTCACCAGCTTAATATGAAACACAAGTTGGTAATAGACTTGAGCTACTTTAACGGGAGGCTCAGGTTTGAAAAATTATGTTACAAGTAAAAAAATGCCACTGTTAGCAAATACCCCACCCCCTTTTATTTCATGGCTATTACAAAGACTGACTTGTCATCAGTTTCTTTAAGGGGCGTTTTCAAACTCTGAGGGCATACTTCTCTCCTGCTCCTGCAGCATGTTGCTCCTCTCGCTCCAGCTGGTCCTGCTGAAGGAGACACATTCCCAGACCCCCACAATGCCTCGGGGCGTTAGGGTCATAGTAGAAGGGGGGCAAGGGTTGGATGTGGGACTCCCAAGAGACGCAGGGGGAGGGAGGTGGATTGTGGTGACGAGCAGGAGGGCTTGTCACCAAACATTAACATGCACACAAGAAACCAGGTTAGTGGGACACCAACGTTACCATGGGAAATACACATCATGTTTGCATGATTCTCTATGAGATGCCAACCCCCATGGAACTATCTGGCTATCGACCTAACAGCATTGTCTTGTATATCTCCAGTCCTCGGTCTGAGGGATTCTCTTATTGAATGAGAAATACAGATTTGAAAATGGAAAGTTTTTTTAAGAAGCCATTGCAAACGTATTGTAAAAAAGGTTTAATTGTCAAGATTTGGAACTGGAGGATTTTAATGAAATCCTTTTCGCACATAGTGAGTCGGTAGTGCCCACCTCTAAAATAGCGGGTCCACATTATGTACTTGTTTCAATTTGGGACTTGAACCGGGAACCCTGCTATTCCAAAGCCAAGTCCTTACAGATCCCCAAAATAAAATGACTTAAATAGAAGTGAAAAAATCTTTCATCTATAAGATTCGAATCAAGGTATTAAAAATGTATATTTTTGGTTTAAACTGGTACTTTGTTTTGAGTAGTGATGAAAATGTTGGACACCATGGCCTAGTTTGACGTGAAGTCTTCAAAACTGTTTAAAATCAGGCCTTTCAAAATATATAAAAGCAGTGTGGACTATGTTCCCCTAACCATGTGCCTTTGTTCCATAAATTGTGTCAATGTAGTTTTGCGCCATTTTCACAAATTTGATTTATATGCCTAAATGATTGGAATTGCAAAACCAATTGAGTTTTTATGGAATTTTTGCTTGTGGTCTGTGACTCTTGAACTTAGTATCTATTCTTCTTTTGTCCTGAAGCTTCCGGTTTATGTCCCCTCCTGACCCATCTCTCACTATCTATTTCGCTTTTCTCCTCATCACACTTTTCTCTTTCACCTCTTACGGGGCTGAACATTGACTCTGAACCCGAAAACCCAGGGGACTGGACTCTTTGACGGTGAGACAAAGTAGAGACAAAGACAGAGAGAGGCAGCTGAAGGGAGTAGGCGGCACAACAACGTGTGGAGAGGGCAACAGGGTTAGACAGCAGTTAAACAGCAAGGGAGAATATTACTGGAGGGAGATGGAATCAGGAAAGATTTAGATAGGATGAGACAGCTGAGGAATCAAGATGTAGGAAGCAGCTAGGGACAGGAGAGAGGGAGGAACATTGAAGTGACCTCAAAGAAAAATTGAAAGGGGCAAGGGAAAAAATGTATGCTATTATATTTAGGGAACTGGGCTTTCTTGAAACCAGAAATCCCCAAAAGTAAATACATTTGCTTAAGGATCTACATTTCCTTTGAGTTTGATGGCTGAATCAGAAGAAAATGACAGGAAGTAACCCCGGGAAAGTAAGATGAAAGAGGTGGGGAGGGTCAGCGCGCTTTAAGTTGTTGTGAAACTCTGCGTGTCAGGTTACTCTGAGTGTGGACTCTTGGGGGACATCACTCACATGCAGGTAGTGGGGGTATCATTCGAACACCAGTAAATGTTTATGTCTCTGCTGCCTTAGTGTATTACTATTTTGCTGTAGTTTTGGCAACAACAGCATTTTTACTACAAGTAAATCTTAAGACACTAAACCCTCAATAAACCCTTAATGACACCCTGCACACTGAAACACTGAGCAGGCATAAGCACCATACACAAATAGAGGATTACCTGTGGCTGATGACTCATGTGATGGGGTTTTGAGGGGCAAAAACAAGAAATGCAAAAAAATAAATGCCAATTGAAAGAGAGAAGGACTTTGAACGTGTATCAGACAGACATGTTGTACTACATTAATATAACGTGTCCTTTAGCTGCTGCTTTTATCCAAAGCCACTAACTTATATACGGTAGTAACGTCTCTTACTGTAGGTCCACCGTTGCTCATAACAACAGAGAGTAATACATACTGTATATTCAGGAGAGATATGTCGTGGCCTGGAACCACGGCATTAAGAAAAACTAATATTTGCTTAAGGACAATATTGTAGACTTCAAGTTGTTCATTTATTTTGATGTCAAAGAATATTTTCTTTACTTTAAAGGTCCCATGTCATGCTTTTCTGGTTATTACCCGTCCCCTTCGTCTTATGAAGGTTTTTATGCATGTAAACGGTCTGCAGAGTCAAAACCCTCAAAGTACACCCTGTAGCGAGTAAAACTAACACAGAAAATACCTCCCCAAAACGCCTCGTTGGAGATACGTCACTGTCCATTGATTCTTCCGGGTACCCATGATGTCAACCGTACCGAGAACGAAATGGACCAATCCGTGGAGCCGTTACGTTACGTTAGCGGAGCCGTTACGTTAAGCCACCGCTGATTGGTCCAAATTGACCGATCCACGGACTACCTCACACACACACTCAGTGCAGGCAGCTCTGCTGATTTCTCCTCCCTGGCTGCAGGCTGATAACAGACAGTTGGGATCGCGGCAAAATTCTCTCTGCAGACCCATTCTCACAGCGTTTATTAAACTTTTTCTTACTCAATATCAAGCCACACTCTTTGTTTTTACTTCGGCTGTGACTTTGTGTGTGCTCAGGATGAGTTTGGCTGTGTTTCGCTGTGTATCGCTAAACAAGGAAACAACACCTCCACGGAGCTCAGCGCGATTCACAACGTCCCGACCAATCAGAGCACACTCCGGCACTACCGGGGACGATGCCAACGTTTCCCCGGGGGTCTTTTGAAAGTGCCATTTCAAAGGTACCTTTCAATTCGACCCCTTTAAACTTTTATAAGCTACGTTTATTTTGTTTTTTTGTACTGTAAAGTTGTAAAAATAAAAAAAATAAAAATAAAAATTTCCAGGGTCAGTACCGGTAAAGTGACTAGTATTAAGGTAACAACTCCAGATGATCGTTATTCTAAATATAACACGTTCAAGGTTTGAGTGTAACCAAAGAGTATCCGTCGTAGAGGACATTTTGTCGCACATAAGTGGACTTAAAGTGAGAGACGAAATTGCCGAGCAATATCGAGGTTATCGAGCGTCGGGTGGGAGTGG
>NW_011369945.1:18765136-18806203 GCF_000735185.1 Notothenia coriiceps
TCAATACAAACATGCCACTTGTACAAATTAAATAACATTTCTGTGAACTGATATTTGTTTAGTGAGCTTATTAGATTGTAAAATGTCAATAAAGATGTCAGACTTAATTTGTTAATAATTACATATAATACATATCATTTGTGTGTGTGTGTGTGTGTGTGTGTGTGTGTGTGTGTGTGTGTGTGTGTGTGTGTGTGTGTGTGTGTGTGTGTGTGTGTGTGTGTGTGTGTGTGTGTGTTCCAAGTGAATCTGCGGCCCCCTGGTGGCCAGTACATACATTATGTGGCCCCCACCACCATCCAAGGCCATCCTTTAGGGGCGGACCTGAAGAATTACAGGAAGGCCCAGACATTAATCTCCCCTTGATCTGTCTTTCAACATGTCCACTGACTGGCACGTCCTGCATAACACTACAACGACAGCAGCGCCTCTAAGAGTTGCTTTTAAACCTGGGGGGCCTCGTGACAAAATCTTGCGTGGGGCCTCACGTTGATCAGGGGAAGCCCTGGCCACAGTGTCCAAGAGCAGTTTTCAAATGCTCCCTCCATCCAGAGCTCCCTCCCTTCAAAATCATCTGGCAAAAAAACAAGCTATTACAACATTTTCGGTTTGCTCATTATTACCAACGTCCAGCCTAGTGTGGTCAACTGATCATGGTTCCTGCCGTTTTATTCTCTTTTGAGTCCGGCTTCATTATGTCTCCTGTGATCTCCTCTTTGATTTCTCTTTGTGTCTGTGTTGTTGGCATGGCAACTCCTTAAGCTCCTGATTGCCAAACTGGTTTATCTGCTGCAGCCACACTCATGCAATCATTCAGCTAATCACTTGTCCAGTGTTTGTACTGAAGCTCTGGCAACCTATGAACTCCTCTTCTGGCAACCTCCCTGCTTACACAACCTCCTCGCCTCCATGCAGGCTCCATTGTCCTGCCGTCACCGGCCAGCTCCAGTCACCTCATCTCCACTTAAGGAAATGTTAATCTATTAAAAGTCATCTGACTCTGAGTCTGTGTTCTATGGGTCCAATACAAAACTAAACCATACCACAACTTCAGCACTGTCATTGTGAGCTGACACATGATTATGTGTTCGGACCTTGTATATTGCCATCCAAGTTCATCAGCACTTTCTGTAATAACTCAAATGTGGATATTTAATGGGTAAAGCTGGCACAAAAGCATGGCACATCCAAAGGAATGACTTCCAGATATCCCCTAGCAGATCCACACCCTGCAGCAGGGTTATTCTTATTATTTGGGGGGCATTCCCAAAAAGTCAAGGTTTCAGGTTTTAAATTAAGTAACAAATGGTTAAAATACTGTTCTTTAAAGGGCCCATGTCATGCTTTTCCGGTTATTACCCGTCCCCTTGTGAGTTATGAAGGTTTCTCTGCATGTAAACGGTCTGCAGAGTCACAAACCCTCAAAGTACACCCTGTAGCGAGTAAAACTCTAACACAGGAAAGACCTGTCTATGCTGCCCCAGAACGCCTCGTTGGAGATTTCTCTTTTTCAATTGTTTTCTTCCTGGGTTCTGTGACATGTTAGCACCCAAATCAACAACAAATTACCGGATTGGCCCAAATGGACCAATCCGTGGAGCACCTCACACACCAGGATCCCTTGGCTAACTAACAGGGAGTCCCCATTGACTTGCATAGAGCTCCCTGAACACTGGTAATAGACGAGTTGGGATCGCGGAGAAATGCTCTCCGCAGACCAATTCTCACAGCGTTATAAACCTTTTTCTTACTCAATATCAAGCCACACTTATTGTTTTTACTTGGGCTGTGAGTGTTTGTGTGTGCTCAGGATGAGTTTAGCTTGTTCTCGCTGTATCGCCGACCCGGAAACCTGTCCGCTCCTCGCAGCAGCTCGCAGCAACGAGCCTCGCAACTTCCCGACCAATCAGAGCACACTGGGCTCACAGGGAGGGGGCAGGAGCTCCAACAAGCCGTTTAGCACAGAGAGTGAATACACATACTATACAGAGATGGTGTATGAGAAACCAATGTGAGTTTGGAACATTGAACAGTATAAATCTATTTTAGTATACCTCAACAATGGAAATTATGATCAGTAGAAATGGCCATGACATGGGACCTTTAACAAAAGTAACATTTGTGGTCCAATTATCAATCCTGTTGAATGAGACATACAGTTTGCAGGATCTTTGAAGATTCATGTACAGATGTGTTACAATCTTTGTGGAACTTCAAAAAAACTTTTCAGGGGTGTAGGTGCCCTATTAAAACAAATGTAACATAAAAGCTGTCATGGTAAATAGGTTTTCTAAGATGAAAAAAGAGACAGGCACTTTGGACTATTGGGCGGTTGTATTGCATTGTATCTAACCTGAGGGCAGTATAGGGACATGGCTTGGACCTGTAGGGTCACCAGTTTAGCTTGACAAGATGAATGTTCTCAACCTTAGGTCCACCCTGCATAGGAAAGCCAGAAATGTTTTACAGTGTGACACATTGGCCAGTGTCGAAGCGATACTGTTATCTTGAGCTGAACCTTGCAGCAGGTGCTAGCTAGACATGATGCAGCCAGAGCTAGCCGATTTTCAATTCAACAATGCAGGCCATTCGGTATTCTGATTCATAAAATATATCTAAGCTGTTCCGAGGACTGCGCCCTATCAGGACAGATTTATCAGATACCGTTTCTGGGATTTGCTGGAGCCACTTTCCCAGTTTGGGTGTTACTGTCCTGAGTAATACTATCACCAGGGCCGCCCCTCCCTACAGGCAGATCACGCAGACTGCGTGGGGCCTCATCTCGCGGAGGGGGCCTCATCTCGCGGAGGGGGCCTCATCTCGCGGAGGGGGCCTCATCTCGCGGAGGGGGCCTCATCTCGCGGAGGGGGACTCACCTCGCGGAAATGCGGCACAACTATGCGCTTATGTGAAGCAATTGGTTTAGGCGCGGCACAGTTTCTGCCTCATCATATAACTTTGCGTGGGGCCACAAGATGGCCAGGGGCGGCCCTGACTATCACAATCAATGTATATAAATATTGCAACAGCATGACACAACAGATGACAAAAGAGTGTTACTATTAGTCTTGTTTTCTGTTTTCTGTTTTTATTGCGTTACCCTGCTTTGCCTGTTCATCTGAAATTAAAGACATTGTTGTTCAAAGCTTGTACGTCGCTCTGCCTTCGAAATTGTGCCAGTTCAGGGTTCACTTCTGTGACAACCTTACAGAAGCAAATGCCTATAGCTCAATTTGTTTACACTCTGTTCATGCCACGCATATTGAGGTAGTTTAATTATTTTCAAGAAATACAATTTTTATTTCATATATTGCAGTTATATTTCAACAGAAAACATTGCTTCCTGTTTATGAGAGGCCAAGAATAATTGTATTGAGTGGTTTTAGCCCGCACTGCACCAGCAAACTGGGGGAGGGGAGGTGGATCCTATGGTTGTAACATTGTACTTGCTGTCAGCTTAGTGTTTAACACTAATTCCTCAATGGGAAGACACTCCCGGCCCTACATCAGATTAGAAGTAGATAAAAGGATTAGTGGAGCTGGCTGATGCATGTAGCAGCAATGTTAGGTTACAAATTGTATAGTACAGTTTTGTTGTTTTGGCTCATGTACACAGAACTCGTAAACTGCAGACGTACCAGTGTTGTCAAAGTCAATCATGTCCAATGTTCCTCTGCTCTTGTGTATGCTGTGTTTTGCAGTTAACTCTGATCTGCTCCATCCATCAGCCCCTGATCTCCCTGCACCAAACCCCTTCGCTGTCAACCCCTGCAGCCTACCAGCAACACTGTTCTGTTATGGAGCCTTGCAGCGGCGATACCACACTAATAGCGCCCCATAAGCGCATAGGTGCGCCGCATTTGCGGCTCAGTTGAGGCTCCCCCCGCAAGATGAGGCCCCCTGCGCGAAGTGAGGCCTCCTGCGCGAGGTGAGGCCCCCTGCGCGAGGTGAGGCCCCACGCAGTCTGCATGATCGGCCTGTAGGGAGGGACGGCCCTGAAGTCTCATCAAGCCCTCCTGCAAGGACCCTGGAAATCAGCTATAAATCTCTGCAAAAGTGCCCTCTGGGTAATAAATCAGATGAGGCCGGACTCTTTATATGGCCTCTCCCGGCGTGTGGCCTTGGCAGCAACCTCGGGACACACATCTCACATTTATATCCAGGGCTCTCAAAGTAAGAAATCAGTTCTTTGCAGTGAAATTGCATGAAAACATAAAAAACCCTAAAAAGAAAAAAACTGCTTTACATCAAACAATTATACGTTCAAGACATTTAAAGATGCATTGATGGAGCTTGATTTCCATTTCTTGTTTATTAAATACATCCACAGAAATGACAAGGAATGGATTTTAGAGCAGCTTTAGACAAAGGTAGCACATGGAAATCTTTGAAGGACCCCAGTTATAATATAACATAAAATGCTCTTTGTAGTTCAAAGTGAATTTGAGTGTTGTATTTAAAGTGAATGCACTTTCAAATGCTGGTCCTTTAGGACAAGAAAAACAGATTTATAAAATGACCCTGGGAACCCTTATCATAACTTTGGAATATATTTTGTATTTTTATGTATTTGTTGGGTTTCAATTTGAGGATGATGATCGGACCTTTTATTGGCTATATCAACAAGTATTACATTTTAATTGTAAATCAAAAAGCTTCTAAATGAGCTAGGGTTGGGGTGACAACAATAAATATATGGTTAAGGTAACCTAGCAATGGTGTTCAGGATTTTTAAAGAACAACATTGGAAACCAGGTTTGGTCTCTGGTGTTTGGTTGACACCTTCATACCTCTTTTTATGGTGTTTGTTGCTCTATGATAACATCACCTGCTTTGCTCCTGTCAAAAATAACTACTGTCCCAGGAGGGCTTTATCCCTTGACCATGAATATTGGTTGTATAAGGCACATTTGAATTGGTTCCTATACCAAATGGACTTTGTTGTTATATTGTCAGGGTCAGTTTTTCTGCGTCTGACTTTGATTTCGACGGAGCCCTTCATACAGCAGAATGAAAGAGCAGTGTCCTCATATTGTCATCAATCATATCCGTCTTCCCTGCAAGCGCACAACATCTCCGTTTGAGAGCTGTCAACACCTCAGACTCTCCAGGTTGAATCATCAGAACAAACAATGAGACATTCATTATTCAAATTCTGCTGCATTAAAAGACTCTACCTCCACCAGGTTCAATGGTGATGATCTCTATCCTGCTATCTTATCTGGATCCTGTAACTGCATTTGTAAACGCAAACAAAACACACTGCATTTATAATGTTGGCCGAGAGAGCATGGTGGTAGTGTCTGGGGAACTCCAATGCTGTGAGGTGATGGAAATGTGGTGTTGAGGCCACTGGAGAAATCGAAAAATGAAAAGTTCTCCCAGCCTCATCCGGAGGAGAGAGGGATTTGTGAGGTAGATTACAGTGTCATCCACCCCGATGCCAGGTGGCCAGACAAACTGTTCCATCCCCCTCTTTGTTTCCTGACCTAAACGCCCTCTTCCTGTCCTTTAGGAGAACCTTTGTGCATGCAGTCATCCAGGGTTACCTGACTGTAGCTCAGGAGGTACATGGTCATCCTCCAAGGATAGCATTAGTGGTTCCATCCCCAGCCCCTGCAGTGAACATGTTGGTGTGACCTGGGCAAGATAGTTAACCCTAAATTGCTCCGGATGGCCATTCATGTGTGAATGTTAGTTTCATTGAGCAGGCGGCAGCTTGTATGGCAGCCTCTGCTTTGAGGGGTCTCAAAGAGTGGAAAAGCACTATATAAATACTGCCAATATGAAACGGAAAGGGAGGATAGGATTTATTTGTCACACACATGTAAATGTACACAGCACACACAGTGAAATTAGACCTCTGCATCTACTAGGAGCCACAGTGGGCAGCTATTGTACAGCGGGAAGCATTGGAGGGGAGGCCTTTGCTCAAGGGGCACATCAGCACCAAGGAGGTGAACTTGGACCTCCCCAAGTATCAGTCCACACTCACTTTGGTCTGTTCAGGGACTTGAACAGACTACCCTCCAGTTCACAAGCCAACTCCCCTACAGCCATTAAATCACACAATGTTAAATATATTGGTAATATAAAATAGATTTAAAAACTGAAAAAAATATGTGCATATTGGGCTAGGTGTTGAATTGATTGTTTTTCCTTGGGTTCCCAGATGTTTAATCTGAATAGTATAACTTGTATTTTTGCAGCTGAATTTGGCCAATCCAATTTGAGCAACTTGGACATATATATTGCATTTTTTAAACGTGAACATTTGCTTCGGAATTTGGGAATATGGAAAAAATAAATAAAGATAAATTGTTGAAAATTTGAACAATTCAATTTACAGGCAAAACATTCAGTATAAATATAGAATTAAAAAGAAAAAGTAAAAAATAGCGACTTTTAGGCCTTGGAATGACATTTGGAGCAGAACACAGATTTGTCCGTGTTAGCTTATGAGCTTCAGAGCTGGTGAAATGCTAACACTATGTATACAGTGTAAACGGATGTAGAGGACCATTTGTCAGAATGTGATTCAACACAGTGCACTCTTGCCCTTTGCACTGGAGATCACTAATAAAACCTTACCTTGGAAAGGCTTCTCTGACTCCTCTTATCGATTCTAATCTCAATTACTCTCCTATTTATTGAGGAGGCGGGCTGGTTACCTGCTGTAGAGGCTTATACCGATCCTATACTAATCCACTTAGACTGTACAACCCAATAAGGATTAGGTTCCATAAATAATCTGGCCTGAACCTTCCTCCTTGTTTTCACCTAGCTTCTGGCTGCGTGGTTCAGTGAGGAGGATGCATGTCCATTAAACCTCCAAGTGAAACTCTGCTATGATTAAACATTTTAGCATGGGTTTCCCTTATCAAAGTGAAAAGGAAACCTGGAAAGGTGCTGAAAATTGAGAAATTCTGGATCTGGCCTCTTCACACCACACACATCGCGCCAGGTTTACTATACATGTTTGACTTTAAAGAATAATCTGTCAGAAATGTTTGGATATGCAAAAAACAGGAATTAACAGGCTGTTCAAGAGACACAACCCCCCCTCAAGCAGACTCTCTCCTTCAGCATTAAGCACTGCAGTGTTCAGCTTACTGTGTACACAGAGATTTTAATCCGTGTCCCCTCCCCCTTCAAAGACTGATTTTTAATCCCAATAGGACCTATCGTGGTCAAATAAAAGTGAAATAAAATTAAAAGTAGGGAGTTCAAGAGGGTCACTTAACATGAGGTTTCCATATAGCACATGTCTGCGAATGTGTGGTTTTAAACAGAATGTTCACCTACTAAACTGGAGTCTTCCATGTCACACAGCCTTGTTCTTAGAGCCGAGCGTTCTCAGCTGTGATCAGGTTACCTCACAGGACTTTGGTCTAGGGCTGTAGCTAACGGTTATTTTCATTTATCTGAAACCTACTTTTCTTGATAGTGGTTGTTTAGTCAATGTCAGAATGTAAAAAATATTTAAAAAAATGGCCATCCATATATATATGTCTGACTAACAATTCATAATCCCACTTTAAAATGGTGGGGGTCTCTGGTATGTTAATGTGCTCCTTGATCATGTTTTTGGCAGTCCGCTGACTCCTTGTTCATCACCTCTCGCCAATTTATATTTCATATTGAAGAAGATTCAACTTATTGTCATTACGTAGTACAGGCACTCTCAAAATAGGAACTGGTGACCTTCCAGTTGCCAAGCCAAGTCCCTATGGACTTCGCCACCACCGCCCGGTGGTTATATGAGTTTATAATCAGAATTTGTAAAGTTACTAATAATCAAAGCTGTCAGATAAATGTAGGGGAGTAAAAAGTACAATTGTTGAGTAGAAGTATAAAGTAACGTAAAAGGAAAAAGCACAAGTTAAGTACAAGTACCTAAAAATTATGCTTAAAGGTGGGGTAGGTAATTCACTTCAGAAACACTTTTTTTTACATTCCATGGAATGCTCTTAACATCCCGAAAGCAATGAATACATTAAATGCTTTGACAATAAATACATTAAAAAAACGTCATCTGTGGAAGCCTTAGTATTGTAAAAAGCACGACCAATCATTTTAGCCGACCCGGCTAAAATAACTGGATGGCCTACCTGCCTGTCAGCCTTCCATCTGTGCACAAACTTATCTCGTGCCCTGGTCATGTGCGCGTTCGCGTTTGTTGGAGGAGCGGCTCTGTAAGGAAATGGCAGATTTTTTCCGGCTGTGTATTTTCAAATTCTAGCGCACCCGAGCTGGTTTCTCCAAGATTACCTACCCTACCTTTAAATAAATGTACTTCGCTAAATTCCATCACTGGTGGTGTTGACAGACAGATGATGTGGTGTTAATTCAGTCTTCTGTTCAAGAATATAGCTTAACATTTATGAAATATCTAAATCAACATTCAGTTTAGAATTATTATTTTGTAACCAGTGATAGGGATTCATACTTTGGGGTTCATCAATATATCCAGAACAATACCATGGAGATGTGATTGGCCTGATTGGACATTTGTTACACTATGTAATTACTATGAGCCATAATCAGGAATCATCTTGGTCAAGAATCCCTTTGACTTTCAGCCTGATGTATATAATATAAATATATATAATGTAAATAATGTCCCAAGGCTGACCCTTAAAAACATGCCTTTCACTGAGTTTGAGGCAGTGCACTCATATTACTCTCCCAGTTTACAATGTCAAAGATGACCTGCCCTTGTTTACTTCATGTGTGACTCACTGTGTGCACCAGTGGGAGAGATATTTAGTAGGCATATAAATATGTTATGTTTGCAAGGAGAACAAACTAATCAATTGTTGGAAATACAAATATAAGTAATAAAATGTATCTAAACGGTTGGTTCTGAAGTGAGATTGTATTGAGTGTCCTCCTCCGTTGGAGAAGGGGTTACAGGAATGTTAACTATGAAGGTAGATATGGTGCAAAATGCGAGAGCGTGTAAAACCTGATGTGAGCACTTGCAGAAAAAAAAATCTGAGCTTGTGTGCATACATTTACACTTGCATAAAATATCCACGTAACTGTGAACCAAATTTTGGTTCACAGTTACGTGGATATTTTATGCAAGTGTAAATGTATGCACACAAGCTCAGATTTTTTTTTCTGCAAGTGCTCACATCAGGTTTTACACGCNTTTACAAAGGCTTTAAAAACACCACCGTTAGTGCCAAAGCAGTAGGCTATAATATATTAATTACTGCTGTAGACTACAGCCACGACTTGTTTAGCTAGCATAAACTCAACAAAGCTAGCGTTAGCTGGCTAACTGACGTTATTTTGCCGCTAAACTGCACAATATAAAACGGTGGTCTTCAAAGCGGATTTAATCCTGAATCAAAATAATAATATTCAAAGTAATAGTGGACAAGTAATGGCAAAACTTACCGTTGATTGACGCACCATGTCAGCAGACTGGTAGCAACACGAACTGTTAGCCCCGCAGTCAAGCCTCGTCGTTCTGATAGCTCCGCACCTTCGCTCCAACCCCCCTCCCTCCCCCATATCTACAGCTGATCTACAGGTGAAAATTACTTTTGCGACACATTTATCGCAAGAAGTGTAGCAAAAGTCAAGACCGCAGATTCGTCGATTTATACTGCCACAGAGCAGATTCGTCAAGTTGTAATGACTGATTTGAGAGGTTGTAATAACCAAGTTGCAGTTGTAATGGAAAATATATTTAAAAAATATGTAGGCCTATTTTTCTGCAAGTGAATATTTCATCACTAAGTTCATTTTTTTTCTACAAGCTACAAAACTTTTTTTTTTCCTCTGTGACTTCAAATTTGGTTCACAGTTACGTGGATATTTCATACAAGTGTAAATGTATGCACNCCTCAAGGGCTGATGATTGGTTATCACATATCTCGGTCAGCCAATCGGGGGCAGAATAGGGCGGGCTCACCCTGTCCCTGACTCGAACTACGGCAGGCCTCAAGCAACAAGTTATGGAAATATATCATTAAATAAAAAATATAAATATAAAGTAGTGAGAGGGGGAAAAAAGCGTGTGAAATGGCAAGTGTGGCGTGAGGCGTGTGAAGAGGTTAAATTGCGTGACTCTCACTCTCAAAGGGTGAGACTTGGTATGAAGGTAGATATGGTGCAAAATGCGAGAGCATGTAAAACCTGATGTGAGCAAAAAGAGAAAAAAAATGAGAAAAAAAATCTGAGCTTGTGTGCATACATTTACACTTGTATAACATATCCACGTAACTGTGAACCAAATTTACACTTGTATAAAATATCCACTTAACTGCGAGGGGCGGCGTAGTTTCGGGCGACGAAGACTGCTGCTCCGGAGCCGGCGAGTCAGGCGGGAGTAAGCTAGTGTCCACAACGGAGGGTAACGTGATGTCCGCATCTGACCTGTTGCTACTGTCTGCAGTAGATGCAGTGTTGCTGGCGTTTAGTGATGGTTGCTTTAACCATTTTCGTATAAATGATTATCCACAGATCAGATGTGTGTCACTGCTGTGGAAGCACTTTGGAAATGATGCATGCGCAGCGGAGCAGGTCACGCGCACCTGACACAATTTGTTGTTAGTATTTTTCGCTACGTTCTCTTTTTTGAATGGTTGCATAACGTTCAACTTCCCCGAAGATCTCGACGCGAAGCCTGAAGGGTAAACACCAGGTTTACTAATCTACCCGCACAATTTGTCCGGTGTCGCAATGTCTCGCTATGTTAGTACATGTTAGTACATTCTTAAAAAACAAAACACCATTTAATTTCGGGTTAAAATGTGTTGTAACTGCGTTACATTACTTCGTTACAGCAAAAAGTAATATATTACTGTAACTCCGTTACTTTTGTAACGCGTTACACCCAACACTGCTCGTGACACTCCTAGTTCTCCTAAACAAGGACATCAATTTCATCTTAGCAGTGGCTTTTGTGCAGCAGATCTTGACTCTCCTTGTCCTTTACAGCCATTGTGAAGAGAGCACATCTTTGAAAGGAATGACAGGATTTGATTTGATTAGTCATGATTCCCCCTGTAAAACCATTTCACACCTGCAGCGTGTGTTCACTGGGCTCCTTTGCTGTGTTAAAGCCTCTTGTCTCAAAATAACTAAATGGATTGCCACGGCCAACCATGCATGCTCCATGAACTTGTGCCAGTGCTAGCGCTTATGCCTTGAATCATGAAAATATAGCTATAAATGCTCTGCTTTTCCTCCTGTGGAGAGCTGTTATCTATTGGCAGCTAGAGGGAAAATAGCTTTTGTTCACTGAGTTTTCATTAGGGCAGAGCCACATCAATGCCAACAACATACGCATGAATACTGGCTCATTCATATAGAGAACTTGTCATCAGCTGGCACAGGCATTTTCTCCCTCTTTGTGGCTGCCTCTATCTGGATATTTTTAATGGTGCTGCCAGTAATCTTATTTTCCTGATGTCTGCTCATTTAGCTGCTAGTTACTCTTATACCGGTGTAAGATCTTTCTGCTCAGATGGCCACAGCTGGGTCTGGTTTTGAAGGTTCAGTGGCTGGCAATGGAAGGTTCATACATAAATGCAGACTCACATGCACACACTGAAACACACACACACACACACACACACACACACACACACACACACACACACACACACACACACACACACACACACACACACAGTATATGTACAAATTGTCCTTGCCTTACAAGAGGAAAGCAAGTGTTTCTTAGGGAAGGAGAAGCATGTATGGCTTTATAGCTCAAATTGATGGCAGCTATGCTGACGTTAATGGTTGTGGGCTTGAAACACCACAGACGGTTTGAATGGGGTTTGCTCTATTACTGAACAAAATAAAGAACCTTTAATGGTTGAGATTAGAGCACTGATGAGATATAGCCTTGTGCTATAGCCAGAATGTTTCATTGTTCACCTCAGATCACAGATGTTGTTTTTTCTCTCGTTCTTTTACATAAATGTGTTTGCTAAGGGCTTTGAAATGGTTCTTTAGGGAATTGCAGTTATCTCTATATAAAATAATATTTAAAAAGAAAAATATGTAATTATTCTGATCCAAACTTGGATTTGCCACTTGTCAAGGTGTAGCTGTTCAAGTTACTGTTGATCTGCAGAGAGTAAAGACAGTCAAGTTTTATCTTCAGTTCACGTGGAGTCAGCAGCTGCAGCCCTTCACCTGCCAGCAGGCGATTCACAGAAGTTCACTCTATCACCCTGGGTCAATACCGGCATCCGGACCAACTGTAATATGAACTGCTACTGCAACAACGGGGGCATACATACAGCAGGCATTGCTCTACACTGCCCAAAGGATATGTACACCAGGCACTGCAAGAATAAGTTTAGGAGAATCGGTTAACGGCCTTTTCTCCCTGTTGAGGTCAGGAAGAAGTTACACGATGGGAGCGCTGAGAGGCTCAGGAAGAGCTGCTGCCCTCAGGCCATCGGATCCTAAATGAGGACACTGCCTTAGACTTGTGTTGGTGGCCAAGTGCTTATATCCCTGGGCCAGCTGGGTGACTTGCTTAGTGTAAAACATTTTAGGCCAGTTTCCAATACTTTCTGGCTGCGTTTTCAAGAACTGTCCATTCTCGCTTAATTACCATCATTTGAAAAGTATTAATCCTTAAAACCATTTTAAACTGCCCATCAGATAGTGACACAAGATGTCAGCCCCTTAATAGTTTGTTTTTTTAACAGATTATAAAGAAATATAACAATGTAAAGATAAAGAAGAAGTTTTTGAGATTAAGTAAAACATACAATTAAACAGCTTTCTGAGCCTAACAGCTATCTGAGTCAACAGCCTTAATAAGCCAAGTCTTTGTATTTAAGAAATACAGGGTGCATTCAATTATGGAAATGCCAATGCTATTTTATAAATGTATTACAGTTGCTCCAGGCTACCTCAGGGCTGCAGAAGAGTTTGTTGGCCCAACAACATGAGACAAAATAGCAAAAGATTTTACTTGGGAATAATGTTTAATGCATAAGAAATGTTGAAAAGAAAGCATAACTATGCTCTGAATTCTGCCAATCTGTTTGGTGGTTTTCTTAATTTGGTTCAACTTATTATTTTTGGTTTAGATCTGATATCCATACAATCAATAATATTGTAGAGCAAATGAGTGTCTATATTTTAACAAGGCTACCGCTTGCTTTAACATTAACCACACAAGTTTCACAAGTGTATCAGTTCTGGTAGTAACCTCCCAGTTGGTGAATTTGCATGCTGATGTGGTTTCTGTGCCCTGGTATCAAATTGCGTTCTTATCTCATCCATCCATTTTATACCTGCATGAGCAAGTTCTCCACACACACTCACAATCAAGCGCATACAGAGAAAACCTCTCAAAAGGCAGAAATACACACTCCTCCCTTGACACATCATTCTGCCATTCCCACTCCATTATGCCACGTCTTTGATCATGGCTCACAGTGAAGAGTTTGGCGAGTCCTCAGAGCCCCATCCCCAGCTGTTGCCAGGCCCTCTGTCATCACATTTGATTGGCACGGCCATCGGCAGCTGCCAGCCTTGCCTTGAGCACCACCTCTGGCTACGCAGCTGCAAGATGTGTGTGGTGCTTGTACACTTACCTTTGACTGTGTGCTAACATCTTGTGTGCGTTCACCTTTACTCATACCTTCATCCATCTTTGTATCTGTGTGTACACCTGTGGCATTGCCTGCTGTTGAAATTCATTGCCATGTGTTCATGGTTAATTTACCAGGCCAGGAGGCAAGGGATGGCTGCATGCTTAATATCTATCTAACCCTCAGGACTTTTAGTTGGCTTGTTTCTAGCTCCAGGTAGGTTTTTACCAGAAATGTTTTGTTTGTGAGGAAACAGGCAACAGCAGATCTCGCCAATTCCGATGTGGTCACAGAAAACATGTGGTGTATTTCACATTACGGCATATTCCTGATTCCCCTTACTTTTGTGAGAATGATCGAGGGTGTTGATTCCATAATTGGAGATAATGGCAGTGAGATTTTAGAAACATACTATTTTTTATTCAAAAAATATCTTCTGCTACCATGTTGTTGTATCACTGATCCCTAGGGCTTCTGTGAACATTCATTAATGACAACTTTCAGAACTGTTTGGGTTTTCTATGCCACATTAACATGAAACAGTCTACAAACTAACAGAAAAAAAAGAAATCTAAGTGAAGTAAGAAAGAAAATATGGAGATATTTATAATAAAAAGGGAACTGATAAAAGGAGTCGGGTTTGTTATATGTAAAACAGCCTCAACATTAAAATGTATGAAGAACAAAGAAAACATGAAAGAGAAGATGGTTTGTTAGCAGCTAGACAAAGAGGTTTATTTTGAGCAGAGCTAGCATGTAAGCATAAATGACAGAAGAATATAATATTTGTGATAATGTGTTCTTATTGCATGGGATACAAGTAGAATGGATGACGAAACAAAGGGAAAAAAAGAGTAATTAAACTAGATTAATATAATTTAGTTTAATGTTGACCTTAGAGTGCTGCATTCAAGTTGTGTGATAGTGTTTTCAATTTCAATACTTTGATTTGGATATTTCCAGCTGACACACAGACGTGCTTTTATGAGCTTATTATTTTCTTCAAAACACTGAAAAACTATTCACAAGACCATTTCCTTTTTTTATTTGCATGATTATTTGGAATGCGAGCAGTAGCTCACAATATAATCTTCATGTGACATGAATGTACTGTTCCAATAGCAAAACCTTCACTTTCAGTAAATCACCATGAATATATGTTACTT
Organism: Notothenia coriiceps; assembly: GCF_000735185.1. Lineage (NCBI taxonomy): Eukaryota > Metazoa > Chordata > Actinopteri > Perciformes > Nototheniidae > Notothenia > Notothenia coriiceps. The sequence goes on from NW_011369945.1 coordinate 18,779,886, forward strand.
AAAAATAGACTCGAAGTAACAAGACGTATAATGTTCAGTGTTTTGACATGCATTTTAAAATTAAAATAATACGAACTCTGGACAGAGGCATAGAAACATTACATTTAGTTTAGCTATATGTGCAGAATTGAAATGGGGCATTTCATAGTAATTTGAGTAGTATATTTAGTCATCATACAACCAATGATGAAAAAAATGGCCAAAGTACATTTATAGTAGAAGAAGGAAGATGGGGCCAGTTAACGGCAGAGGGTCAGATTCATGAAGGTACAGGTAGTGGGGAAATGACAAAGTTCATGCCAGGAGTGGGGCAGTCTATTAACTGTGTACAGACAGGTATACTATATTTTCACTGTGCAGCCATCTGTGTTATTAACTCACTCTGCACTGAATCAATTGACAGGTCTCAAGGTTCAATGTGTGTTAGCTTGTGTGTTTGCCATTTTTTTCCTAATTTACTCCTTTGCTTCTCGAGTCTCTATCATTGGATTCCTGACTGTTCAGGGTCAGTGGATGATTGTCCCTCTTGTATTACTCTTTACCACAGATTAAAAAGAGTACAGTCCTGCAGGGAAATGTTGTGAATTATTGTCCACTCCTGCTCACCTGTTTCCTGTCCAAGGTTTCCTCACCTTATCAGCTGCATACACATTCCAGTAGTGAGTCCCATGTGGATACTCCATCCACTTGTCCTATTACAACCCTAAATGACAAAAGCAGATTTCATTTTTTGTTTTTGACTCACATACACTCAAGCAGAGCCACACGTAGAAACACACACCCACTCACAAACAGAGGATATTTTCAGAGTCAGGCTTAAGTAGGCAGTGTTTACCCTCGCAGATCCCTTGAGGCCCACCAGTTACATTGTTAACCCTCCTGTAATACTCTCTAGGGAGACGTCTATAGTCTGTGCCTGAATGATAACATCGCACACCTACTCAAAATTCCGGTCTCATTTATGGAGCTCTGTGTCTGCATGTGTGTGCTAGCGATCGAGAGATTCTGTGATATCATTCGGCCCCAACCTGCCATCTGGTCCCATACGCTGTTTGGGTGCAGGTATAATGAGGCACAAGTGGCCCTCAGTTGAAACACCAGATAGCAGGAACAGCGAGGGAGAGAGAGGAACATTGCCGATGGGGGATTGTGGCTGTCAGACAGAGGGCATGAGATCCCTGGAGGTCCAGTGGCGTCTGTGTGAGGATGATGACGACACACATGCCAGGGCCATGGCTCTTCTCCCTGGTGCTTTATTAGGCTAGGCAATGGGAACTTACAATGCCCTTAGATACATCCTGACCTGCTCAATACTCAAACACTTACAACTGGTTCGTCTTGCTTCCTCCCTGTGGACATCTCTCCATGTCTTTTCTCCTTCAACTTCTTATCTTCGCAGTCCTCTCAAAAGTGCTTTATGTCTCTCAAGGAGATCCCAGTTACTCTGAAGCCCAGTCTGAACCTGTCACACCATTAATGTAGCCTAACCTGTATCTGTCTCTCAGACCACGCCTAATTCAGTCCAATGTATGCTTCTTAATGCTGAATAGATTTATTATGAAATACACATTATGCTTCAGTTCCCTCTACTTAAGGGAACGATTAATAGATGCGAAACCGCATAAGAGACCAATATCATTTTTTTTCTCCTTAAACGTGTACAAGGCAAAGAGAGGGGGAAGCCAGAGACGTATGACTGTGAGCTAGTATCAGAGGATATATATTATATATTAGTGCTGTTAATGTTAATGGTTCTGAGGAGCTTTGGTTTTGTCCCTGCGTGTGATTGATAGTTATGAAGTCCTCGATTTAAGCAGTGTCCCTACCTGCCCTGTTGCAATGGTGATAAGAAGTCAATACTTTTTGTTCAACGTCCATTACTCAGAGTGTTAGTACATGATGATGTGCCAGTGTGTAAGAGCGAGAGAGGGAAATAAAGAGGAACAGAATGAGGCTGAGAGGGATGAGTTATTGAGATCCATGTTGCTAATGTCCTTTTCATGTGGTGAATTACTGGAGCGTGCCCTGAAGCGACAGGATGAGCTTTGACCTCCTCGGGTGCTCTCAACCCATTGAAGTGGTCTGTCCATTTCCCCAGACTGTCACATCAAAGACTTTCAAAGATACAGGAAACAGCTTTATGGTAATAATGGATACAAGGAGAATCTTCTTTCCCTTTGAGACTTTAGATTATGTTGTATTGAGAACATGTTTCTCCTTTGTAAGCCATTTCTGGCACGTTGCTTACTATATTTTAATTTATCACTGTTTCCCACTTTCTCTTGTGTGTCCATGTATCAGCAATGGTAGCCTTTGCTTGTAGATCTCTCTGCCACTGGGGGCACTTCTGTCTGTCAAAACATCTTTCCATCTCTGTCAAACTAGCTGAGCATGAAGATATGAATTCCACCTAAAGATATGGCCAAGTGTTGGTGCCCTCATATAACAATAGTTACCTGTCTAAAGCAAGTTTCCAATTTGTCTAGGAGCCGAAGAGTGTATAAGTTAAGGCATTATCAAATGAATCAGGCCATTTAGTGAATGTTTTATTTATTTTTTCGGAACAGAAATCTGGAATATTACAATTGAGTTCTATTATTACTTTAATGGTAGTCTACTGATTGGATGATGCACAAATCCATTGTTTCTAAAATGTTTTTTTTTAGCATAACAGATAGACAGACTATAAGAAAGAAGTAAAGTAATATATCACTGATGATTGTCTCTATCACTCACTTACTTACAGTAACAGTGAATTGTCTGCATTCACATTGTTCAATTTGAAAAGTTGTTCATGGACATCTGTTCTCCATAGTAGTAACACATGTTATATTATTTTGACACCTGTTTAATGATCAGCCACTTTGTGTCCTCAAGCTCACTGACACACGCATTGACATCTCATGATACTGGCATCCGCGATGACCTTTGCATGAATGAGGACTGCCCATCAGACTGTTATGAAACAAGTGTGCCTGTCATCCACTGTAAAGCATCTTCTTGAATAATAAAGGTCAGTTTACTGCAGGTTAAACTGCCATTTCAAAATGCCAGACTCTTCTCCGCATGCACATGGGCTGTTTTCAGGCAGCGGTCTGTTTGTATCTCTGATACTACAGAAGATATTAAATGGTTTATGCTAGGATACTGTGTTACCTCTGGCACTGCATATACAGTCTCAATCTGAAGTTTCCATGAGGTGACAAACACTTACTTATTTTCCTTCTCCCAAGTCTCTCTTTCTGTCATCAACATATCTTTGTTCTTTCTTTCCTCCCTTCTAACCTTTCTCCCCTTTCCTCTCATCAAAGAATCCACTAGTCTCTATTGACCTTCCAGACAATTACAAGCCAGTGGCTCTATCTTTAGGCCCGGCCTGTTGAGAGAGATATGCTGACTGACAGGTAATGACACCCACTGAGAGCTGAATTCCCCCTAGACTCACTGTCTGCCTGCCAGCCAGCCTGCCTGCCTCCCATCCCTTGGGTCCAGAAGTCAAACTGCAACCGCCACACTGTCGCTGTTTCAACATACTAACCATCCTCCTCTTCCTCATCATCATCATCGTTGAGATTTTCCTTAAACCACAGACATCACACTCCAACAGTGTGTCAGCTATAACTTTCTTTCTCTGTCACAATCTGTCTTTTTCCCGCCCAGGAGTTTCCCTCAGACTTCTTCTCTTCCTGTCACTTTCTCTCTCTTTTTATATTTCTTCCAGTCTGTAACTATCCCTTTAAGTTATTCCTCCTACCATGTGTGTCACTCTGACTCTCTCATTCCAAACTGTCATTCAAGTTCACTCATTTAGACAGAGTGAAAATGAACTTTTGGCACCCATTTCCATCTTTCCTCCATCCATCCCTTTCATTTTAGTTGGAAGGGTCCGTTACTTTGACTTGAATTCCTCCTGTGGCACCAAGATCGAGGAGGTATGGGGTGGTTAAAGAAGCAGAAGTGAGTGTTCTGTACTGTATGTGCATGTGTTTGTGAGAGACTGGAATGTAACAGTGTCATCATTCATTGAAGTTGTCCTGAGTATTCATGAGAAGTTCAACCACAGGCTGTACACTAGGTGCTGCCAAGTGATGGAAAAAATAAGTTTCTCTACCTCCGTAATAGGGTTAGGGTTACATAGCTATTCGGCTGTATAAAACGAGCTGAAGTGGTGAAGGCCTGGGGCTTTGAAACAAGTTTACTGACACACTAAAGAAAAATAACTTTTAATAGGCTCATTAACACTCCCACGCACACATACCATACATATTCTTTAACACCTTTACTTCAGGGTTCAGTAATAGAACCCTTTTGTCCTGTGACCATAATTGGTCTGTAGCTCATAAAACTTTATTTTCTCTATTGGTTCTTTGAAAGATTTAAAAGAATATAATGAAAAAAAAGGGTATTAATATGTATCTATAACTATAATGTATGTATCCAGTACAGAATTCTTGAAGTAGAGGAGCTGGGATTTGTGTGTGCTGTCAGTCTGTGTTATCGACTCTTGTCATGGCCCTCCAGAGACTGTACAGCCTTTAAAGAATGATCTCCTCCGTCGTGTCCAGCTTTGACAGGAGTTAGCAACACACCACGCTATCCATATTTCTATTTCTGTCGTCATGTTTGACCCTGGGGGATTCTTCCCTCCGTGAAGGAATGAATGTCCCCTTTCCTTTTTCCTCATTGCTTCCTTTGACTGCTACTACTTCGATTTTCCTTAAATCGTGAATATAGTTGGAGCGTCACGCTGTTGGCAGTGACAGAGCTGTGAACCAGCTGTGTCGAGGGGAGTCGGGTGTTGAGGCAAGCTGCTGGCAGTAAAGGCAGACTACTGTATGCTTGTGCTTTATCAGTATTTTCAGGACTGACCCTAAAGATGGCGAGCTCTTAAATTTACCATCACATTGTGACTTTCTGACAACCATTGTCCATCGGGCAGCTGTTGCTGTTCACAATCCGCTCATCCCCAGTAAGTGATTGGCCATTATCTTGCCGATTAAAGCTCTGCTGTGAATGTCACACCTACAGTTATAAGGACGGACAGTAATTGTCTTAAAACATGGAGATTAATGTGTTTTCCAGGATTGTCCTGCTGGATCAGTTAGCTACATCAGATCCTGAATGTGTGTGATTATTTTAGCTACCAAAACGACTGCCACTGTGGGCCATTTCCAGGCATCTGATAAACCATCAAACTCATGGAATATTCACTTAAATCAGCCTTGTATTCCAGTGTCCCATATTAATTACTGTTTATCACTGGAACCCCTACAACGCAACCCCTATCCCAGTAAGCCACTGGCATAATTTTCAATTTCAAAAGTGCACTGTCTCATGGCATTCAGTTAAGTTGCTAAGTGTGTTTGCACAGCAGAAAGCGTCAGTCTGTCTATTTAAATGAAGCGTAATTGGTGCTGAATGACGGAAAGATTAAACACTTCTGCTAATTCCACCAGTACGGCTGTGAGGTAGCAGGTACCTCTCTCTGCAAAGAAAGCCTCCTAATGTGAAGACACCTACTAATGTGCTTGTGTTTTTGAGACAAGCCTATGTCACTGTGGCCAGTGTGAAAACATTTATTCTACTCCCTGCTGTTTTTCCATGACAACCATTTCTCATTCTTTATCACTCTGCTGTCTGAAAGAACCCATTCTTAAGTTAAAATGTTTGCCAACAGCTTTGGCGAATGGATGGCCATTAGTCTGCATGGAGATATCAGGATTTGGAGGAAGAGAAAGAGAAGTAGGCAGGCTACTTTGTGCTGATGAATTGCTTGCAGAGTTTTCTGACCCGGTGGGAGTGAAATTGAACAAATAGCAGCATCAGTCTGTCAGTGGTTGGAATGAAAGATAGGACTGCACTATATACACACACACACACACACACACACACACACACACACACACACACACACACACACACACACACACACACACACACACACACGTGCACATGCACATGCACATACAGACACACACACAGGAGGATGGACTTGTGGCCTTACATGTTAATCTAGAGCAAGCCATTCACAAGGCTACTTTTTATGTTTATCCACTATCATTTTTTCTCATTTGGCATCTGCCACTCCCTAACCTACCTAGACATGTCCATTTTCATCAATCAGAGTGCTCCAGTGACAGCTCCTACGCTGACTCCATTTTATGCTTTGTGGATGTTCTGTAATCATGCTGACATTGGCAGGGTCCCATAGGTACAGCCCCTTCTGTAAACAACGTCTGTGCATTCAATTTATTTGATGTCACTGTGCAGAAACTGGCAACACTTTGCTGGTCCTTACATATTTACAATAGCAGGCAGAAAATCTTGTAGTGTGCATCCATTGGATCTTCAGTTCTCCATGTCGACATCTGCAGCATTCCAACCATCTGCTGTCTTTGTGTGTTTGTGCCGGATACAATGTTTGCCAAATATATATTTTTCTTTCATCTGTTATTTATAAAATCTTAAGCCTGTCAAACATACAGTAGCATCGTTTGCTTGTAAAGTAAATAGTAGTTGCTATTCAAACTAAGCTTAGTATGATACATACAAAAAGGAGACGAGAGGACCTCTTTTATATATTACATGACTTGACATTACTACTTTACTAGTGTGTCAGTTAAAGAGGCAGTTAAAAGTTACAGCTGTCCTTCCTGAGTGTTTCTGCATAAAGCTCAGCAGATTCTGCTCCTCATCCTCTTTGGTCCTGCATCAGCTGGTTGTGTGCTTGCACTTGGCTGTTGTTTTAAAGCTACGTGGTTCTGCAGTGGTGCCAGGCAATACGCTGGAGCGGAGGAGACATTAAATAGAGAGTGGTTTTATATAAACAACTATTCCCAAGAGACAAATGCATACAATGCACACACACACTTAAACAATAACACACATGCCCCAACCTTCCCCAGAGTCCTGTCAAACAGACATGTGTGATACGACTCTCTGCTCATTATTCCCATGAGGGAAATAAATCTCAATTAAAAACTTGGATTGTATGTTCAACCTGTATTTAGAGACAATAGATATACAAAAATTCGTGGTGTAGACAGGCAACAAGACATATAAAGTACACTCAAGGGAAACACGATATGAAAACTTAACACATAATCCCAGCAATGATTATGTAAGACAGCTGTTATCACCCTCTCTCTCATCCACAACCACAGGGCTACGTATTCTGGTACTAACTGTACATACTTTATTTTCCCTTTATTATTTTCTCAAGACATAAACTTGTTTTTTTGAGAAAATGTAAATACAGTAGACAGACCATTTATTATGTTAAGGTTATGGTCAGCATCTGCAATACAATATTGAAAAATCCATCTTTTAAAAGGTTTTGTTCACCGTCATATTGGTGTGATAATTACATGACCTGGGTACATGTGAGAGGCATCAAAAGCTATTTATTTTTTCTTGTTCCTCTTGTCACATTCAATCCGGCCAATTGGTAATAAACTGTAAGATTACAGCTTTCTCATTATCATCTCTTTGTCATCAGCCTTCGCAGGTTCTTTGTTCAAGGAAGTTGAAAACAAAGGCAGCGCTCCCTCATGTGCTTCTCTGTCAATGGCTTTTACATTGAAAGCCCCAGAGGGAACCTATTCAAGGTTTCCTTTTAATTACAACAATGGGGATTTCAATACCAATTGTAATCATTATTGACTGCGTTCCATTCCATCTTACGTTCATGGTTTTAACTATTTCCCCATTGAGTATCAGTGTTACCAGAAGATGTGTAAACTGCAGGCTAAATATGCATTATTTAAAATGACTGTCATACATTTTACAGGCCTGTTGATTCGGTATAAGCATGCGACGTCCGACACATCAGTCCACTGGCACACATTATAATAGTTTTGTGTGGGCTATAATTACATTATGGCTATAATTACATTATAGGACACCAGGAAATCAGATTCTTGTCGCCAGGTCTTCCGTGAGCGAGGGTTTGTAATCATGTAAGATAGCACCTCCGCTTCCTTCGGTCGTGCACACCACAGGACTTGCGGATGAGATTGATTAAAGTGTGGAACTAGCAATTGCATTTGCCAGGAAGTCAGACAAGCAGACAGATTAGCTGTGGTATAGTTCGCAGTCATGCTGCTTGAAATAAATAAAACAGCTATTAGGCAAGCATCTTGCACGGCATTTTCATCTGCTGACATACACAAGTGCATGGGCATTTAGGCACACAAAGGTGCATGCACACACATTCTCACACTCACAAATAAACAGGCACATAACTGGCAAGGGAAATACTGTGATAGCTGTCCAGTCTGTCAGCTAATTAATCTCAAAGCAACCATCAAATTAATGAGGAATTCTGAATAAAAAAACTCAACCCAAATTAGTAGAATTTTTGACGTGGAACCCTTAGTTACATGCTGTGTGTTTGTGTGTGTGCGCGTGTGTCTGTATGTGTGAGTGTGTAAAACCCTCTTTGATCAAGTGAAGACTGATCTTTTTAATTAAAAATAAGATGGACAATTGGAGGCAACATAACCGTGACATTACCTGCATGTTACCGCAGAGCGAAAAAAGAGGTTAAAACTTTAATTTTAATCACCCTCCTGTCACTTCCGTCACCCTCGGTAAAAAGAGGGCAACATGTTCAAAGCCATTAAACTAAAAGGGAGATGAATGAGAGTGGTAAGAAAGGACAGCCCTTTGCATTTAGTAATTGTAATATCCATGACCTTCACATTTACTGTTCTCCATGTCTCATATAAATTGAGGTCTTACTTGAATAGCAGCCTTTGGTTTAGTGTTTTTTCAGCTTAATCAGACACAGGTTTTCCAAGTTGTACCTTTAAGATTTAACTTTGATGCATGAACCAGTGAATCAAATATGGTATATTAAAGGTCCCATGTCATGGCCATTTCTACTGATCATATTTCCATTGTTGAGGTCTACTAGAATAGATTTAAATTGTTGCAAGACTCGTTGCTGCTCGCCGCTGCTGTGAGGTGCTGTGAGCTGCTGCGAGGAGCGGACAGGTTTCCGGGTCGGCGATACAGCGAGAACAAGCGAAACTCATCCTGAGCACACACAAACACTCACAGCCGAAGTAAAAACAATAAGTGTTGCTTGATATTGAGTAGGAAAAAGGTTTATAACGCTGTGAGAATGGGTCTGCGGAGAGCATTTCTCCGCCATCCCAACTCGTCTATTTACCAGCGTTCAGGGAGCTCTATGCAAGTCAATGGGGACTCCCTGTTAGTTAGCCAAGGGATCCCGGTGTGTGAGGTGCTCCGCGGATTGGTCCATTTCGGCCAATCCGGTCATTTGTTGTTGATTTGGGTGTTCACACGTCACAGAACCCAGGAAGAAAACAAATGAACATTTGAAATCTCCAACGAGGCGTTATGGGGCAGCATAGACAGGTCTTTTCTGTGTTAGAGTTTTTCTCGCTACAGGGTGTACTTTGAGGGTTTTTGACTCTGCAGACCGTTTACATGCATAAAAACCTTCATAACACACAAGGGGACGGGTACTAACCGGAAAAGCATGACATGGGCCCTTTAAATCAAATTTTCAGAAGCCTGGCGTTTACAATGATGAGAGGGTAGCATAAGTTATGACTCAATGCCCCACATGAGAGTTTGATTAGCTAATGAGCTGCTTTTTTTTTTTGTTTTTTTTTAAAGGCAACTACACAGCTTTGCCCATAGTGGCTTCTTTGTTGAAGCTTTCATTAAGTCCTACACCATCCTGCATTAGCACACAGCTCTGTTCCTTTGTGTTGGCATGTATTCAGGAAAACAAATCTGATCCCTCCTGAACACATAGGGTGGACTAATCAGCCAGCTACAACAAAAACAAGCACACCTCTAATTTAGTTTTCAAAGTAGAAATCAATTATGTGGTAAAGAGCTTTTGCAATGAATAATATCCAAAAGCCTAATATGCAGCTTTCTAAAATAAAACATAAAAATGCTTTATCAAAACCTGTATCATTGAGTTGTTGACTTATTAGGGTCAACTCTCACTTTACCAAGTTGTATGTCTCCAAATGCTCTTTCTATCTACATTATTTTTATTTTATTGGCTTATGTGTTTCCTTTTTATCTATTTATGTTACTCTCATTACTTGTATGTATTTAGATTGTCAAGTTAACGCGTTAATATCGCGTTAACGCAAAAAAAAAATTAACGCCACTAATTATTTTAACGCGATTAACGCATACGGCCGCCCCGTAGTTTCAGAGCGCATCGAGTTTAAAATACCAACTATACAATCCAAGCACACTGCTGATGCCGACAGCCCCGCTCCTGCCGCCCGCTTGCAGCAGACCACAATTGAAAGTGTGCGGAGGAGACGCCTGGACAGGTCTACGAGCAGCAAACTTTCAACAAAGATCGCTAAATGGGTGGCGAGTGGCGCTGTCGCCACTCGCCACCCATTTAGCGATCTTTGTTGAAAGTTTGCTGCTCGTAGACCTGTCCAGGCGTCTCCTCCGCACACTTTCAATTGTGGTCTGCTGCAANCGATCTCGGCTACAGAGTAGAGAGTGAACCAGCTAGCCTTTACTTAAGGCCATCTTGCGCTTATCAGCTACCGAGCCTTGCGCTGCACCGGCAATCGCACAACGAAGGCAGAAACTTTGTGAAGAGAGCGATTCCGCAGCCGGCGGGAGCACTCGAGGCTCGGGCGGGAATAGCATGAATGTAAATTCCTGTTTTATATTAATGTTTGACCTTGCCACCTAAATGTCATGCTTAATGTTGTTCATCTGTTTCCTCACACGTCCGGGCAGATTATTGTTTTTTCTTTTCTTTTTTTTATGTATATTGTACAATATTCAGGTGTCCTGTCATATGCTGTGAGAAAGCCATGCCCACTGCAGTATGAATGTGTTAATGCTGCAGAGGATCTGGCAGGCTTGATGCGGAACAAAATGCACAGTTTGCCAATGCCTACTGACCAGTCAGAAGACACCGACGAAGAAACCAAGGCTGCAATTATTAGCCACCAGGGCTTTAGAGAAGGCATGTCTCACCTGTTTGGCTACAACAATACACAATAACAAAATAAAACAAAACACAAAAAAATTAATAAAAATAATGAAAATAAATACTTAATAAATAAAAATAAAAAATATAAAAACAACAAAAAACAAAAAGAACTTTAAAAAATCCAATACACAATAATAACCTTTTTTTAGTCCGTCGCTACAGATATGGTACACTTTTAAAGATACCATTAAACTCTTTCAAGCAGTCAAAAACAGCTTGGCTCTTATTTTTTCTGTGTATGCAAGTTCAATGTATGCTTGGGAAAAGAAACAACTACACATGTGAGGAAATATATAAGAGGTCTATGATTCTGTCAAGCAGCAGTCATGTACAACCTCATATTTATTTTGTACAAGTAAAATACAAATATCATGTTACTAAGCCAATTTAGTAACCATTGCTACATAATAGTAGGCCTACTACATAACTATTTTATTTTTCTCCAAATATATTTATAATCTGTATACTTTTTTTTCATTAGGAAGTATCGATATACAGCTTATCGACAGTTTGTACGTTGGTGCTGGGGTGTACTCGGCCCAAAAATCAGAGTCCCGCTGCCTGCATGTGCTGTAACCGAGATACGGAAGACTTACCCTGAACCGGGAGGCCGCTATCAGGGATTTCAATGGCCAAATCTGCAATTTGACATAAGTCATGCAGCTGAACTGGTTAAAATGGTTTCGCATGATGTAAATAATTTACAAAGTACATCATTTACAATATTATTTTTCCAAAGAAACATGTAAATATAACAACATTTTCCAAATCACAAGTTTGTAAGATTGTATTAATTTACTGTTTGATAAATAAAAAAGGGTTCTTTTGTTAATTTTTCACTTGTAACATTTGCTCTTTATTGCAGTGTACATTAGTCTATTTTGGTATATGTGCGAGCCCACAAATAATTAAAAGTGGTAAAAATAATAAATATATTCAGACGTAATTCATTTTTGGCCTTACTTATTTCACTTCAACTTTTATATATTTCAGTCACTAGGCAAGTTCACTGTACTCTGGTGACATTTAGCTCAAGCTGGCATAACACCTGTAGTAACTTAATTCTGACCCGAGTTTTGTGCACAATCTTCAAGCACCCATGATCAATGTTTATAGCAATCAGGAAACATTCACAGCTCACAACTACACATCGCTTCCCCATCATGAATTGTCAGATAAAAAAAGTTTAGCGAGGTCCGGTTACACATATGTTGAGCGAAAATAGCGGAAGGATACAAAACAAACAATCCAGACGAGGCTGGTGTTTGCCACGTGTGACGTCACACAGCTGGGTTAATGGCTGGCAAGCTTTTCGCTACCGGAGCGGAATAACACGGGAAAGTGGCACACATTTCATGTTATTTGGGGGGTATTTATGGAAAGAATCATTGATGTTGATATGTCAAATGAAACAGTGGAAAGTGATGAAGCGATTTATTAACACAGAATAACGTTTATTTTGGACATTTCATGGACTTTAACTAATGTGCCTTTAAAGAAAAGAGGAATAGTTTTGGCTAAAACTAAAAAGGTACCATGGGGTACAGGAAACCGTTTTGGTTTCAAGACCCTGGTTCACGTAGGATACCAAAAAAGTCCTAGAAAGACAAGGTTAACTTAACTATGTGCATTTAAAAATAAAAAAGAGGAATAGTTTCAGCGAAAACTAAAAGGTACCATGGGGTCAGATTCAAATTTTCCAAAGGGGGGTTCGTTCAGATGTGTGTATCTCACACTGCACTGTAACTGTGATTCATGTATCTTTGCTTTTAAATGAGTGTTTTTAGATATCATTTTATAATATGTTTCTTAATGCTATTAATGTCCTTCATTTTTGTAAAGCACTTTGAATTTCCTTGTGTTGAAATGTGCTATATAAATAAACTTGCCTTGAGATTGGTTTTCTCCTAGGAGTGACTTTGCTTAAGCACTTTATTCATAAAAGATTCCATCCTAGCAATCTGTGTGATTCATACAGGTAAACACAGCGCCAGGCGCTAATAATGGCTAATTCTGCTTATTTCAAACACATAAGCTTTATCTCTAATTGCTTGAGATTGCATTGCCTCAAGCACAATTAAGCTTCTCTTAAGCTGATCAAACTTTAAACACAATCATTCCTATCATTAAAAGATCATGAAAACTACATTATGCAAGCATGTGTAACAGTGAAGTGTGGCTAATGACATTATAAACTAATCTGAAACCAAAGGATTATTTATTTGTTATATATTTTCATCACATAATATAGCGTACTTAATTGCTGTGTTTTACTCTGGCTGTTTACTATACCATGAATATTCCACATCAATGTATCACCAATTATCGATACAACATCATGTATTATGTTTTTGCTATCTTGACGCTCAAATCAGTTGATCCAAACAGGCAGATTTTTTATTTTCAGTATACAGTGCAGATGGATATCATAAAAGGAAAAAAATATGGCTATCAATGTACAAATAAATACTTTTTAAATGGACTGTACTTATAGTGCTTTATAAGGTATTTTCGACGATTCAAAGTGCTTTTACATACTATGAGTCATTCACCCATTCACGACTCAGTCATACAGAATGAGTGCCATTTGCTCTAGGGAAGCTAACATTCATACACATTCACACACCGTGGGCCATGCCCTCGGGAACAACTCAGGGTTAAGTATCTTGCCCAAGGACACATCGACATCATGACTGCACGGGCTGGGATCGAACCCACAACCTTCTGTTTAAAAGACGACTGCACTCCCTCACAGTAAACAAGTCGCCCTTTGTGTACTTTGTAAGGGGTATTACGGAGCATGTGAAATATTTGGTTGACACTGAGGCCCCACGTGTGAGAACAAAGCTGAGCAGAAGTTGGCTGCTCACCAACAGGAGATTGTTGTGACCGACTGTGGTGCAGCGGCTGGCAGGGAGACTGTCTAAAGTGAGCGTGGCTACTGCTTAAGAGTGAATTCACTGGTTCGACTACCTGGCTTTTACATTCACAAAAAGCAATTCCACAGCTCGCCAAGTGTAGCACTGAGCTGCTGGACAAATAACAATCTGGAGACCTCAACACACACTGCAAACAGCAGGCATCAGAACATGTGAATGTGAAGCTAATGACTACACAATCAGATCTATGGCGAATGCTCAATGAATGAGCTTATTAATGCCTTACAATGAGTACACAAATGAAGCAGTGGCCTGGAAAAATCGTTCTTTCTGAAAGCATGAAGAAGAAGCATCAAGTTGTTAAGTACTATCCATTCACGAGCAATCAACTGTGTCTCAGCTTTGTCGGCTGGCTCTATTCAACAATTGCTTCGGTCCGACCATGTGGAGGAATCCTACAGAGTTAATTTGCCTTCTAATAAAGTAATTCAGAGAAAGACGCTTGACTCCAAACTATCTTGAATTTAAACCGAGGACTCAGAAAGGAAAGTTTAAAATGATGAATTTTTACTAGAACTGGATGATTTTTTCAGCGTTACCTCAAACACCAATGCACACGATGAAGCAAACCACTCTATCACAGTAGGCAGGAAAGAAAGAGCCGTAAAATTAGATAATGAGAATGTTTGAGACAGAGTGAGGGAGAAAGGATAATGCAGAACACCTGCACATAAATGACACCTAATGCAAGTCATTTCCTGATTATTTCAAAAATATTCTTTGTAGTTGTATAAGAGTCAGTCGGAATTGCATTTCTGTGTTTTTGTGTGAATGCATCTGTGTGGTTGTGTGTGTGTGTGTGTGTGTGTGTGTGTGTGTGTGTGTGTGTGTGTGTGTGTGTGTGTGTGTGTGTGTGTGTATGAAATGAAAGCACAAATCTCTTATTATTGCCATCTCTAGGGCTTGAGCTACACCACTGACCTCCAACCTCAATCCAGTGGGCTCTTTGTTTGCCCATCAGACCTCAGACTCACCTCTGAATCCAACCCGAACACCAGACATCCAAAATGCAGTAGCGTGATCTCTATTTACTTCTGCGACCAAATGGCTTTGAGAGCCTAAAGCAACCCCAGGACAGCAGACTGTATATTAATATGCATGACCACTTCTGACACATATTTGAGTCATTGAGCTATGTGTTTCTTTAGTAGACACAGGTTTAATACACATTTCGTTCATACGGTACAGGAGAGGAAGTCATAGGTAAAAAGTAGTAAGAGCATTTAAACTGAGCTAAAGCAGGGGCATACAAATTGAATTTAGATACAATATTTTAAAAATGAAAATGCAATCACTGACATTTACTCAATTTAGTTGAAAAGCTTATTATGGCTCATGGCAAAATGACCTTAGTCCAAGGCTTTGGATGAAAATAACAAGATTGGGATTGTAAATGGAGCCTTGGGAACATTTGAATAGGGGATACAAAGTCGTTGGCCTTTTCCCTGTCATATCTAAATCACCACTTTTAAATAAGAATCACATTTGTTCATTTTAAGGGTCACAGGAAACAAAGCAACAGCAAGAATAACTGCACTATTCTATACAAGCTATTCTGGCTAGAGGCAGCGGTCACCAGATTAAAAGCAGCAGGAGCCTCTCATCCAAATCTCCTGTAAATGTTTCTC
Source organism: Notothenia coriiceps (assembly GCF_000735185.1). Lineage (NCBI taxonomy): Eukaryota > Metazoa > Chordata > Actinopteri > Perciformes > Nototheniidae > Notothenia > Notothenia coriiceps. The sequence continues at coordinate 18,795,470 of NW_011369945.1, forward strand.
ATTAGTCAATATTAATCTACCCTTCCTCCACACTCTGACCTTAAGGTTTGCTTGCCATGAATTATAAGATGGAAAACAAACTACAAACATGACACACACACAGTCAAGCCCTTCTCTGCAGTCGCTGTTTTTCTATTAGTCACCATTAGTGTGAAACCCAGATGGGCTCAGTCCCACTCTGTCACCCGGTGGAAGTAGCCTCTGCAGCAGCAGTGCAACCCGGGGAAAGATGGATTGGGATTGGTAGATGATGTGCTGATCACATAGTGGAGTCTGTCAGCTGCAATATTGCTACAAGTGTCCCAGGCAACCAGCCATTTAAGTGCTAGCATATGTGGCCTTTAGGGCTGCACTATGTTTCATTTTCTTTTATTTCATCGCTCCTGTGATGTTAACTTAAGCAAAGCAGGCTGAGAAAGACAGCAACATTGCACAGTATGTAGAAAGAAAGTATTAGTACAATAATTAGAAAATGTAACCATTGATCTGTTTTTATTTTTGATCTTTCACTAAATTATTCCAATAAATGAATACTAGAAATAATGTCCTTTTTGTATTCAAGAAGTAGAAGCAGTATACTGAAAAGGGCTGAAACACAGAACTGAGTACAGATCTGTTTATTTATAGCAATGGATATTCAACAACAGTATCACATATTTTCCTCATCATTGTGCAGGGTTAAATTCAAATTGATATACGGTGGTCAGAGCTCCTAAAGCTCAGGGTGACCTGTTTGTACCTTTCATAGCCAGATAGGCAGACCAACACACACACACAAACAAAGTAAAATCCCCTGCAGATATTATTAGGGATGTAAAAAATATTATGTGTAATTCCATACATTCTCAATTAATTCTTATGCGATAATGTTTACATGTACTATAGGCTCATGAAAGTGCTGTACTGTTAGTTATAACGCCCTCCTTCTAATATAAGTTCATACGATAAGGATCATTACCCAGTCAACCCTTTCAGAGTGATCATGAAAGGAACAATGTGACCTTCTCTGACACACACACACACACACACACACACACACACACACACACACACACACACACACACACACACACACACACACACACACACACACACACACACACACACAGAACACCAGCTGACTTCACTGATTTGCACAGCTCGAGCCTGACATGGGGGACTTAATCAGTGAATTCAGCTAGTGTGATGTTCGGTTAGAATGAAAATCTGCACACTCTTGGCTTTAAATAGCAACCTGATGAGGACCATTGAGTTAAGACTGTCCGTTATTAATCCTGATCCTCAAGATACAAAACTACTACGACATCTGGTTTTCCAGACATTCATTTAACACTTGAATGACTTCCATGAAAACAGGCAGTGTGATGGTGACCACAACTGAGGACCATTGTGCCTAGTTATTATAGGAATGTTCTGCCAACATAGAAATAGTCATTAATGCGTTCAATACAACAGTGAAAATAGAGATAAGACGATCAAAGTACAGTATTTCCAAGGACACAGCTTCCCCCCCGGGTGTTGCCTATTGTCATGACAACTTTGTTTAAAAAAAATAATGTGTGTGTATTTTTACATCATCTCTTTCTGTAAACCAGACTTAATTTATTTTTGAATCATTGTGCAAAACGTTTGGAGAGTAATTGACATGACTGTACGTTTATATAAAACCTATAAGGTATGTTGGAGTGGATTTGGTTGATTTGGGTTGAGAATGTTAACATCCACCCTATAAGATCTATCATCTTCCCAACGCTCAAACATTCAGTGTGTTCTCCTCCTCTTTTACTGGAGGTGGAAGAAGAAGCAAGAGGTCCTCTGTGGCTGCCTTTTGAACTCAAGTTCTTCTTGATGTAACTGTGAGGTGAGAAACGTGTTAAAGCACATCAAACAATGCATTTCTAACTGAATCATGTCAGAAAAGAAACACCTTAAACCAACAGACAGTCTCTAACACTTTTCACAGAACCTGCAAAGATGACCCACATATGGACTAGCTTTCCTGCTCAGTAATGTCAAGAGCTTGCAGTTCTTTCCCCCCCCTGACATATACCACTTTACAATGTATGGTAGAGCAACAATTTGGCAATAATACATAAGTAAAGTTTCATTTCCATTTCACTTATACTTAGTTGAAAAAAGTCTGAATTCAATGTTCAACATAACATGGATTAAAGTGACTACAGTAAAAAGTTGCTGAACGTGGAGTACAGCCCTCAAGACAACACTCGTGTCATCTATCTGAAAAATTGTTATTAATGTCTTGATCTAAAAACGAATTCATCAAAAGCAGATGGGAGTCAATAGTTACAAGGAATAACATACAGGAGTATTGATACATTTACAGAGCAGATGAAGACGTACACCCAACTGGCTTAATAAACAAATATTTCACATAATTATATTATAAACCTGTCAAGTTTGATGTATCAACACAGTTATTAGGATTTAAATACAGCTAAAAACTGTTTAGACTACAGCATTGGTGAATTCATGTGCATGCGTGGGAAAGAACAAAGACTTATTGGACATGACAACAGCAGAGCTTGTATTTTTCTATCTGTGACAAATGGAGAAGACAGGATGAGCCTTAAGTATTCTGGTCATCCAAATGTTGCACTATTCATTCAAAACACTCACCAATAATTGATATATAAAGATGCAATTTCTGCCAGTGTGGGGAAATTGTGAATCTTTAGGGCCAGTATCAACTCCGTAGGGTGTATGATGACTATACTGTGTCTATCTCTTCCAACCACCACTCCGAAATGTAATTTCTCCCTTTATGGGGTCTTTAATATTCATGGATTATCACAGTCAGCGTTTCAAAGCAGTCATCCCCGCAAGACAATGCCACCAGAGACTTCTAACAGCAGGGAGTCTTGGTGAGTCAACCACCACTACAACAGGCTGATGGCTCGTTAGAAAGAGGGGCTATACTCTACCAGAGGACATTATAGAGACTGGGATGGTAATGGCATGTCTTCTAATAGTTATGCTGATCAAATCCACGCAGTTAAAAAGCTGGCTTCTCTGTGGACCAAATGCCATTATGGCAACACACTAGTGAAAACTGAATGATTAATGAACTGAAAGAAAGCTGACAAGTCGTTCTTAACATCTGCAGCAGTCAGTACACAGGAGATATTATAGAAAGCTACACTACTAATGTGTTTAAAATGTAGTAATTGCGGCCACAATGGCAGTGAAACCGCTACAGATAACCCTTTACAGATTTGTAATTGATTTTGATTACGTTTATGGTTTTGTATAACTCAAAGGCTCTTGACATCAGACAGTAAAACACCATGTCAGAGTTCAGACAAGCCAATTAGCATCCAGCTGGGATCTGTACACACGTCGTCAGGCTCTGACATTAAATCCACTCGGGCATGGACTTTTTCTTCACTGTTCAGAAAATAAAATATGTGTGTTGACTCGTTTTGTCAAAATGACCTGTAAAATCAGTAAGTAAAACATTTAAACAGCAGATGCAGAGACAGCAGAAGTTATTTGTTGTCAACCCTTTAGATCAAAACAGCCAAACTTATACTTTTATTTTGTATTTGTTTCTAAATACATCTCTAACTGAAGCTAGCAAGCCTCAGGGAGCTAAACTGCCAAAGCTAATGAGGGAGAATGTCCGGCGGTGCTTTGATCAGAACAGGACTCCACTGTAGAGTTCACTCAGTCAACTCTTGTTTGAAAAGTTTATAAACAGCAGCATTTAGTTAGAATATGGCGTATAGGCTCAAGCCTCATCACTCCCTGCAGACATATTTACAAAGAATATTAAAGAGTGATGATTGAAGATGCGGCCTGCTGGGCCTGATGTTGGTCCTCACAGATTTAGGAGAATGTGTTTGAAGATCCGGCTTTGCTCACTTTATGACACCGTTGATGTATTTCATAATTTTCATAAAAAACGTGGGTGTGATTCCCCCCACAGTATCCTACTGTACACAAAACAAACTGGCACTAATGAGCGTCATTGTTCCAAGCTCTGTATTTCTGGTTTCCCTGTGAGCATGCTGCCTAGCAGTAGCCCGCGGCAGCAGGCCAGTTGTGTGTATGAACTCACCTCTTTCTCTCCACAGATATTGCTGATGATGGAGTTGGAGGCCGGGCTGGCAGAGGGACCGAGGACTGCTACCACCCCTTTCGACATAATCTGGCACACTAAAGGGAACACATAGAAGATGAAAGGGAAAATGAGGATTGATTAGGGAAAGCACGGTGAGAGAGGTAGTAGCTAGTCGGTCAGGCTACCAGGAAAATAGAGTACAGTCTTTCTTGAAGAGTCTACGTCATTATAAAAAGGCCCTCTTCAGTCAGATGTTAATGGATGCACATGCTGACTATCTCAACCTCTAAACGGATAGCAGCCTGAGCCAGCGCTTCTACTGTCTCAAGGGAGCCTGAACCTACATGTATTAATGAAACCTGCACAAGGCCAAACGCAATTCTCCATGTTTAATAAGCCTAACGTGATGGGCATACAGAAAAATCATATATACCCTGCCCATGAGAGTTTAATAGCTTGTGGGAGGAACTGATATTCACGTATATGTAATAGGCTTTCACAAATGAAGATGGAAAGATAGAGAAATGGGAAGAGACTCAGACAGATAAATACATTGACAGACAGTGGCAGAGTGACAGAAACAGTGACAAGCAGCAATGTATTGAGGCATAAAACATAACATCTGGTATTTAAAAGTGTACACATGAATGCCATAATATACCCAACATGACATACAGACAGACTTATCTTGTTTTCCACATTCATTAAGGACTGCTTTAAAGGCTTTACCTTTGGGGACGAAAACCTTTTAGGAACATTTCAATGTGAATTTGACTCAGGATATATGATTTAATTTCGCCACACTAAAAAACAGAACCCCATTTCTTGTGAGTTTATAATCCCTGGACTTTAATTAAACAGCTACAGTCAATGATGTGAGGCAGACACAAGTACAGACCCTACGTAGCCAACTGTTAATGTGCGGGCGTGTGCGCACAAAGGAAGTGTGTGAGATGATAATTTGGTGTGGGTTATTTGGGCAAATGCAGAGCATTAAGCAGTGGAAGAGGCAGGGGGGACAGTTTTTGAGTCTGTGTGGTGAATCCAGAGGCAGTGAGTCGAATGATTAATAAGTAATCCCTTACTTACCCATGAGACATGAACACACTGACACCGTACATAAACACACATATACACTTGTATGCACACATTTACAGTACATGCACATACACACATTTTCACTTGTCTGCATGGCTTCACCAAATTATAAACCTGAATGATTTGACTGCCAGCCAACAAAATGCTGGCTTGTCTGACACTTTGATACGCCGTCTCACTGCACAGCCGGCATCGCGTGTATGTGTGAGAGAGATAATGCGCACAAAAAAGTCTGTGTCAAGACTCCACCTTCTAGCCAAAGTTTGTTTGCACTCCCTGGACATTTATGTCAGTGTCAAGGTGTCTATTAGCGCTGTGAAAAGTACTAGGGTGTTCACCGCGGTCAAATTATGGTCAGGCGGTCTAGGGGTTGGCCTGAAGTCCATTTTCTCCGCTTGGTATTGATTTCCCCTGATCAATACAAGCTATTGGAACCTTGGAATGATTAGAGGGCTGTAATGAGTTTGACTTGTAAAAGGCTTGTCAATGCAGGTGCTTACAAGAGGACGGAGGATGGACAATCAAAAAGAACAAACACACAAGAGCAGGTCCACAAATACCAAAAGACTGACGCACAACAAGCCTGTTTACACTCTTAACAAGCAAACAATGCAGCTACCACAACTACATGTTTCCACCTGCAGCTCATGGTGCTTGTAAATTTCCTTTCAGATCTTAAAGGCTTAAGATTTATCGGAATAAAAAGGTTCTCAGTAGGCCATCAATGTCCTCAGGAGCACACAAGGCAGCACTAAAGCAAACATTTGTGTGTGTTTCGTGGCTATATGTGCAATATATAACAGTAGAAGAACTGTGTGGTTCCTGATAGTAAAAGCAGCAAACAGTCCAGGGAGTCATTCATTTAGGAGTTGTATACTTCACAAGTAGGAATGGGGGCTAGAAACATGGGGGTAGCGGCCCCTCTGTGATATTTCCATCTAACTGCAGCCACTCATCCGTACCTAAGCCAATTCCTGCCTCTAATTACACACACACTTTCAAACACAAAACCTTTGCACAAATACACACAATCCAGCATGCACACACAAACATGTGCTATGTTATACACACACACACACACACACACACACACACACACACACACACACACACACACACACACACACACACACACACACACACACACACACACACACACACACACACACTCTCTCTCTCTCTCTCAAACACCCGCACACACCAAAAACACACACACACACACACACACACACACACACACACACACACACACACACACACACAAAATGAAGCATGCATACACACGTGAAAAATACACATGAGGAATAAGACTCGGAAAAGGTTTTCGAGTAAGCCAGGCAGAGAAAGAAAAACAGTGTGTTGCTGTTGTGATAAATGAACCTGTATTTTTATGAATAAAGCAGCACCACTGAAGCCCTTGGTTCTTTAAAGTGGAAATGTGTTGTATTGAAAATCAATCCCCCCTCTTGTCATAGCAGTTTTTATTGGATGCTTTCTGCAGACCCGTACTGCTCTGTATTGATTTTGGGTTGTTTTCATTTAAAATGTAAAACATTTTTTTTATAAACACTGATGTGTGAGGCAGCAAGTCACAGCCCTGTATACTGATTTGTTTGGATAGCTGTGAAGTGGAGGCTTTGATCCAATTGATAACAAATACTTTAGCTTGTTTTAATGAAGCGAGACGCGAGGCGTCGCATAGCGCCGGGCAGGAAGTGGACCGGTCAGAGCATCCAGTCAATCCCAAAAATAAACACATTTTGCAGACCCTATCCCTCCGTAGTCTTTCAAGTAGGAGGAGAAATGCCAGCGTTCTCCTCCGGTTTACAGGCACTGTGTAAATGATATATATAGAATAATTATGATGATGAATGCATTTTTTTACCACTAAAATACAGCAACACATCTTTAATTCATGCCGTTTATAACTGGACTATTACAATTATTATTAACTTTGTCTGTACAAAGTAGCCTGTCCAGGAAACATGCCCAAATCAACAAAAACTGCGAGCTGGCACGCAAGACGCTCCGGCCTTCCGCTTTTTGAAACGCGCCCGTGGGCGTTTGACGCTGTTAAGTGGCTCGGCGAAGGTCGGAACAAACCGCGGTTCGCGAACGGACCCGGTGAATCTCGGGGTCAGTGAAACACTTGTTCCATTTGCTTTCTGGAAAATCTCTAGCCCATTTTTTCTTTTTTCAAAGTCACTAAAGCCCTTTTGGTTGGATCCATTTCTGTTGAATTTTAGACTTACGTTTGTTTTTACGATCAATCCTTTTCTTCACCCGTTACACTCTCTCCAGAAAATGTGGCTGTTTTATTGCGGACGGCTCCCCTGGGAGAGAACGTTGCAGGTATATAAAAGGAGGGAAAAAAAAACAACAAACAAAAACGATTAAACACACCCCGCTTTGATTTTTCTGCAGGCTTTTAACAATATGACAGCTCATTTTGCTTTCTGCCTCCACCACAGACAGGGGGCAAATTTCTTTTTTTTCAATAAAATTTGGCCTTTGCCTGGGTTGACGGAAAGTTTTAAGTTGAACCAGACAGACTTTAATTCTCTTTGCTACTGGGGGGAAAGGCGTGTTGGGATTGGGACCCAGAGTGAAAAGAAGAACAAGTAGTGTGAATTGCAAGCATGACAGCGCTGCTGTCTCCACACACACACACACACACACACACACACACACACACACACACAACACACACACACACACACACACACACACACACAACCACACACACACACCACACACACAACACCCACACCACACACACCACCCAGTTTTTACTTCTCCCCAAGTTCCCCCCTCATTTTTTAAGGAGCTGGAAAAAAAAAAAAAAAGTGGACCCCCTAACCTACATCTTGCATTTACACCCAATCTGACCCAACAGACTTAAACACACATCACACTTTCTTTTCACACACCAAAGCCGCTTTTGTTCTTACTTACTTGTTTCCCCCATCTCACTATTCACTGTCTCTCAGCCAGCTTCAAAGATGGGTCGACCTCAGCTTGCCGGTGGTGGGAGCGGTTAGTGCCTCCTGTTGATGGTTTCTTTTTGGCCCAGTGTTTATGCGGGCCAAGACGGGCTCTCCCTCTTTTACTGCCCACTCCATTAGCGTCAATCCAAGAATGGCAAGCCCCTAAACACACCCCAAAAAAGAAGGAGCACAAACCAAGGGGGGTTAGTTTGAAAAATAAATCATCCCACTTTGGTATCACCTGGGGGTGAAAAACAGGTGGCTCCATGCTGCGCCGAAATGAGTTTATCCCGTCTAGAGACACTGTGAGAACCAGGAATTGTATTTTTTTTTTTTCTTTCACATCTACAAGAAAAGTTCAATTTCACCTTAAAAGCTGGTTCCCAAGGTGTATGGATTTATTAGCACTAATACTTTTGGGCATTTTGTGCAGGGCGGCCTCCATTTACTAGAGTGCGCTACATTCAGGCTTTTGCTCTTAATACATCCTTACACCTTTTGGAGCCGCTCTTAGGGAGTATATAATCTACTTGTTGTTCTAAAAAGGATGAGTGCTATTTACATGTAAATGTCTTGGATCTGTATGACACCAAGCTTTGGAAGCCTAAAGAGCCATTAAAATTGTATAAAACACTGCTTAAAAATATGCATTCATAAAACACTGTTTGCTGCAGCAAATGCAGTTAAACACTATTTTGGTTGTTAAGCTGTTCATTTAAGGCAACCAGGTGGAGAGTTATAACTTCAGTCTGCATCAGTCGTTTATAGACATACCATTGTTCAAATATCATTACAAAATTAAAACTGGAAGCCACAAACCCAATAATGGAGATTGACCATGGGTGATACTCCGGAAATTAATTCATACCACGATTATAATACACCATAGCTAGTCGGTATTGTTATTGTAATATACTTTGTTCACTACCTGATGCCCTGTCTTGTTTTTGGCTAAAACTGATCCACTTATACTGTAAAGTTGCATCTGGTGTACTAGACTGGGTACTAATACTTGTTAATGCCATTAATTTGAATCAGGGACTGCCGAGTAATAAATAAAAGACATTCAGTTAGAGATATTTCTTTTTTTAATCCATAATGTATTCTGGTGAACTTTAAAAAAGCACATATGTTAAACGTCATCATGAGCAATAAGCAACACCAATCCTGCTCACCTGTGTTATCATAACATAAACTTTATGCTGTTGTGTATAACTTGAATTTTAATGGCCTGTTTTATTACTTTTAATTATTGAGGTCCATGGTTTCCCAATTTACTTTTAAGATTTTGATGTTTGGCCCCCAAACTATTCAATGCAACAATATTCATGGTTGGGCTACAAGTAGTCCTTTTCCAAATCCACAGAAAGCCATGGCCCATTCCTGAACGTAATTACTTTAAACACAATGTTCTATTGAAGACCACATGTATAGGGCCCAACGATTGATGCCAATTATTAATGCTGGCACATTATGCGTTTCAGATGGCACTTATATCAACAGTCATAAAACATTTAATGGGATGCATTACAATATAGAGTTAGCATGTTTAAAAAACGAACCTATTAGAAAAGGGTGAAGGGTTGTTATGAGTATGCACAGGAAAAGTACAATAATGTAGAACTTGGCCCACAAGGTGAACCAGATTAATGTACTTACAGAGAAATACTTGCAAGTTCAGTGATGGTTACTTTCAAGGGCCCTCATCCTCCAGACTTTGAACGTGGCAGAAGCGCATACAGAAGCCCTTGGGAACGTCGTTTCAAATTTGACCTTTCCCCTGGACGATTACAACAGCTGGGAGTAAAACAACAACCTGGTTTCTAGCCAGCCCAAAAGATTGGAGAGCGTATTCCACTAATTATATATCATCACCAGGGAGTCACAGCAGGCCAATATCGCTACAATCAAGTATAAGGGCCAACAAAGCAGAGAGTAGGCAGTGGCAGTTTTAATGTTGCGGTTTGTAACTGCTGTGTACCGTGGGACAAGAAACATTTAAAAATGTTGTATCGTTTAGTCTACCAGCGCCACATGAAGCTTTCAAATTTACATTTTTAAATCCCAGCTGAATACATCATTGCATCGTCAGCTCTGTTTTTGACTAAGTTCTCTGGGTCCAAGGGATCAACCACCTTTTAAATTTTCCCATTAGATAATTTACATGTCTACACAAGGAGGCCAAGTTAAACATGTAGAGCCTTCATCACTATTTTGTGTCAAGATGGACTGAATAATATTTAAACCTTAACGGGTATGCTTAAAACCTGGGAAAAGATTCGATGTTTCTTTACCTTCCAAACCAAAGGCATTGTTTACATCTTTGGCAAAGCTGCTATAATTAAAATCCTTTATTTTAATAATCGAACAAATTACTACATGTACTGTATATAAAGGTGTACTTAGTTTTGTACTGACATACAGAAAGGATCAATGGCTGCTTCCCCCCCTCAGTTTTTTAATGGTGCTTTAAGGTCCTTCAGCACATTGTTTTGGGTCCCACTGGCATACATCTAAGAAGCTACCAGTAAAATGTAAAAACTCCTGATAAATCTCATACAAGATAAA
>NW_011369945.1:18806248-18814765 GCF_000735185.1 Notothenia coriiceps
TACTTCTTCTTGTCTCTTCTTGTTGCTTATTTTTCTCATTCCACCTCCCTCACATGTCCATCCCTGACATTTACCCTCACCAACTTTTTTCTCAGACACCAGCTATAGGATGTTTCAGTCAAGATCTACCACTGTTAGAAACGAAAAAATAAAATATTGCCTGTTGCCGCTCTCACCCCTCTCTCTTAATACCCCTCATCAGAATTCCGTGCTGAATCTCTAACGTCGAGTGCGTTCTGGTATTATCTGCTGCTGTGTCTGTCTGTCTGCTCTGGGGTAACTTAAGCTTCAGCTCCTTCCTCTGTAATGGGCTTAAACCACTTATGTACAGCCAAACGTCTTCTGCCTAAGCGAATAGTGTTGGTCAGCCAAGTGACCGCCTTTGATTAACAAGACTGACACACACAGATGCCCCACTCAAAAAATACATGTAAAAGACATGAATGTAATACAAATAGTATTTATTGCTCTTTTCATTACAACATGCGTTAGCCATAGTCTAAACTGCAGTTCACGCCCCAACACTCAAGTTTTCATACAATGTTTTTTTACTGCTAATCTGTTTTGTGGTATGAGGATTCATTAGGATCCAAAGAAGAAGTACAAATTTGTCCTCCAGTGTGTTTTAAGGTAAAAGACTTTCTAAGTAGATCAGTTTGATATTTTCAGCTGTATATATGTGTTGTCCTCTGCTGTGCCTGTGCTTTGAATATTAAAGGCCAGATGTAATGCATCTAACACAGGTGTTTTACCATGAGTTTAGATACTTCACCAGAATAAAAATAAAATACAAAGTTTAAAGAGTTGGTCATAATTAAAGATGACATATATTACGTTATTAAAAACCGATGGTTGGTTCACGAGTTTGCCGAGTAACGCCCGATTCACTCCCGAACGAGGGCGTGTGACGTCACACGTGGGCAAATATTGCATTTGATCAAATCAGTCCAAATGGCAAGCAACAAGCGACAACGTTCAGACAGCGACAGCGACAGCGATCATTCAACGCTCAGATTCGGGTGGGTTATCTGGATTCAGTTACAGGAAGTAGCGAGATAACAGCTTACCTTTCACTTCAAGGCGCACTCTTGCCTTATCAGTACGACCTCCTGCCCGGGCATCGAACCACGAGGCAGAAACTTGTGAAAGAGAAGCGATTCCGCAGCCGGCGAGACTCGAGTCGGCAATACTGAATGGTAAATTCTGTTTATTTAATTTGGACTGCACTAAATGTCGATCTTAATTGTCATTCTGTTCCTCACACGTCCGGCAGATATTGTGTTCTTTTTATGTTAGACAATATTCAGTGTACATTCCAATGCTGTGAAAGCATGCCACTGCAGATGAATGGTGAGGCGTGCAGAGAGATCTGGGCAGGTGATGGAACAAATAGACAGTTTGCAACCTACTGACCGGATAGCAGGTCCTGCATCGGGGTCGGGTATCCGCGGGTAACCCGACGTGTGACCGCAAAAAGGTGGATTTGCGGGTGGTATTTTCTTCAAAGCTTTTTTCCGGTTCGCTTTTGGCAAAAAAGATGATGCGGGTCGGGTGCGGGGTGTTGCATGAATAAATATATTAAAACAATAATATATAGTTTAATGTTAAATCCTCAGACCCTCTCCTCCGCGGGACACGAGCATAACCATAACCTCGCAGTGCATCTATTGCTGCCTGAGCGCACCACATTCTGAATGGCTGAGGTGAAGCTCTCTATAGCGGAGAATCAGCAATTTCATACACTCTTCAAGAGCGAATCCAACGTCTGGGAGGCTTTTGGTGTCATCCTAGATGAAAATAACCAAACATCCCGGCTTTTGAGCCAAATATGCAACCTCTGTGTGTTAATAATTGCACGTTTTCACTGCTATATATATGCGGGTTCGCGTGTCGGTGGCGACTTGTGCCGCGGGTCGGGCGGGTTGCGAACTAATTGGCAATATTGCGGGTAGCGGGACGGGTTCGTATTGCACGTCACGGGGTGCGGGCGCGGAGCGGGTCTTGAAATCAACCCGTGCGGCACTCTGCCCGATTGAAGACCAAGGTGCATTTATTACCACCCAGGCTTTAGAGAACGGCATGTCTCAGTGTTTGGACACTGAAAATAGCGTATCTTCAATACAACAACAACACATGAGCAGTTGATGGCCCCTACACCAGTAAGTAAATATTGTTGACCCAACTGCTATGCAGCTTTTGCTTTCATATATACTTTATCGCACAGATAGTACACTTAAAGATACCCATTAAACTCTGTTCAAGCAGTCAAAAACAGCTTGGCTTTTTTTTTTTCTCTGTATGCAAGTCAATGTATGCTTGGGAAAAGAAACAACTCACACATGTAGGAAATATATAAGAGGTCTATGATTCTGTCAAGCAGTCATGTACAACCTCATATTTATTTTGTACAAGTAACAATACAAATATCATGTTATAAAGCCAATTTGTAACCAATTGCTACATAATAATACTACATAAACAATTTTTATTTTCTCCAAATATATTTATAATCTGTATATCTTTTTTCATTAGGAAGTATCGATATACAGGCTTATCGACAGTTTGTACGTTGGTGCTGGGGTGTACTCGGCCCAAAAATCAGAGTCCCGCTGCCTGCCATGTGCTGTAACGAGATACACGAAGACTTACCCTGGAACCGGGAGGCCGCTATCAGGGATTTCAATGCCCAAATCTGTAATTTGACATAAAGTCATGCAGCTGAACTGGTTAAAAGGTTTCGCATGATGTAAATAATTTACAAAGTACATCATTTACAAATATTATTCCAAAAAACATGTAAATAGTAACAACATTTTCCAAAATCACAAGTTTGTAAGATTGTATTAATTTACTGTTTGATAAATAAAAAAGGGTTCTTTTGTTAATTTTTCACTTGTAACATTTGATCTTTATTGCAGTGTACATTAGTCTATTTTGGTATATGTGCGAGCCCACAAATAATTAAAAGTGGTAAAAATAATAAAGATATTCAGACGTAATTCATTTTTGGCCTTACTTATTTCACTTCAACTTTTATATATTTCAGTCACTAGGCAAGTTCACTGTACTCTGGTGACATTTAGCTCAAGCTGGCATAACACCTGTAGTAACTTAATTCTGACCCGAGTTTTGTGCACAATCTTCCAGCACCCATGATCAATGTTTATAGCAATCAGGAAACATTCACAGCTCACAACTACACATCGCTTCCCCATCATGAATTGTTAGATAAAAAAAGTTTAGCGAGGTCCGGTTACACATATGTTGAGCGAAAATAGCGGAAGGATACAAAACAAACAATCCAGACGAGGCTGGTGTTTGCCACGTGTGACGTCACACAGCTGGGTTAATGGCTGGCAAGCTTTTCGCTACCGGAGCGGAATAACAGTGGAAAGTGGCACACATTTCATGTTATTTGGGGGGTATTTATGGAAAGAATCATTGATGTTGATATGTCAAATGAAACAGTGGAAAGTGATGAAGCGATTTATTAACACAGAATAACGTTTATTTTGGACATTTCATGGACTTTAAAGGAATTAAATCATACACTCAGGGGTGAAAGTAAAAAAAAAGGTTTAATGGTTAAATGCTCAGCAGAAGAAGTCTCAGAAGTGGAGCTGTATCATCCCTCATACTTTATGTCCCTTTTTGGACCTCAGTAAAGCTTTTCAGCCTCAAACTAGAGATAATAAACGTTCAGAGATACTTAATTACAGGTCAGTAGATAATCTATAATAATAATAATACATTACATTTATAAAGCGCTTTTCCTGGTGCTCAAAGCGCTTAATGGTTGTTCTCTAAAGTTTTATTTCCAAATAACGCGATAAAGTAAATGATTTTATGTTCTGAGAGTTAAACGTATGGCTGTCAAAGGATCCCATTGAGAGTGGAAGATATGGTTAGGTCATTTAATATATAGTTGATATACTTGCCTATTGTATTGAGGGTTGCAGTGACAGACAAGATCACACCCTCTCACTGTTTTATACTTCACCCAAATGTTTTGTTCACTGTGTGTACACAAACCCCCACCTCTAAAACGTGTGGCTACTTTGTCAATATGTCTCTCACAAGACTGAGCATGTTGCATTGGTCTTTACCACAGTCAGTCAAAAGAGGTGTTTAATAGATCTTTATTAGGAACCCACCACTTATTTTATTCATTTATTATTTAACTAATGTTAAACAGTTGTTCAGCTTTAATTAAAAACTAGCCAAGAGGATTGATTTAGCCTCTCCATTACTCTGCACGCTTACAAAAGTATACGTAATGGTTATGTCGTATATCGTGTCTTTTTTTCAGAAATTATATTTAGATAAAGTTCATAATATCATTACAGCCCAACTAATACTTTTCTTTGAGAAAAACACCAATATTTGTATTTGATGGCATTTGTTCACCTTTTTGATAAAGACAATTAATAACACTTTTTCTGTGAGACATTCTTACAAAAACACATGAGCCACTATTCTTATGTGGAGAACCTATTCATTCAATACCTTTGACAACTCTATACTGCAATTACTCACTGAACGCTTATATATTCACATAGGCCAAGTATCTATTGATGTAAAGATTTATACTAAAGTATCAAAATTGGATCGGACTGTCCTTCAGCCAATATCAGACAATTAATTAGTAAGTAAATAATATATAATCATGCATAATATGTTTATTAATCCAATGTGGTGATACGAGACCAACCTTTTTACCTATGTCTGCTGCTGCCCAAGTTACAGTAACACAGTATCAGGCAGAAATAGCCACAACTGATTTTAATTGAATTCAGATCATGAACTGTTATATTATGGCACCATAATTCTTATATCTAAGGTTTATGTCTATGTCTTTGAATACAATTGCTCAAATCTGGAAGCACATTTGATAAGAAGCATGGATGTGAAGCCGAGTGTCACCGTGTGCAGGATTTCTCTGTTTGCTTTTCTTGCTAACAAAACGCAGGTGTCTCTGTCTCTGCCTGATCCTAATTAGTGAAGCACAGCTGTCATATGCACCTCTGTTAACCCTTTTCTCACAACACTCTTGATATGTCTTGTCAACACAGAACCGGAATGTGCATATCCAAATCCACTATCCTGTCATCAAGAAACAGTCTCATGATAAGATCACTGAGATGAAAGCAAGGGAAAACATTGCTCCATGATGAGCAGCAAGAAAAATGGATTTCAATTTAGCTGATTGTTGTCATCGAGGGTTGAGAAATGACTCTGTATGTTAGTCAGCTGGGTCATGCAGAGGAGTTTTGTGGAAGGAAGTAACACGCAAGCCAGCTGATATTGCTCGTCTTTTTCCGCCAGCTGCGCATTTAAATAATGTCCTATCATTTACATTCTTTGAAGTGAAAAACAACAAGAAAACCTGAGTCTTTTTCCTCTCCATCAACATGTTTGTGTTCTACTCAAAGGCCAAGAAAAGTTGGCCAACTGATAGCCTACCTGGTTTTGTTAAGTTGAGCTTTGCTTTGTTTGGCGGGTTGTAAGTCAACAAGTCAGCCCACTGTTAGAATAAAAAAAAACTTTTCTAATCAAAGCTCCCTATAGAAATATTTAAATGCAACATACCAACATATTTTCCATGCTTGATAAACACAGATAGAATTGCAGGGGGAGAATATTTACTGGTAAATATTACTTAATTTAAGCCGGGAGAAGGCTTGAGTCAATGTCCAAAATCAAATTAGTGTGTTCTTCTTTTTCTTTCCCCACTGCTTGGAATAATACTAGCACAGCAAAGCAGGGGAGGTAAAAAAGCAATGCTTTCTTTTTCACAAAGACATTTGCTCTGAAATAGGGCAATGGAGTGGGGAACATGCCTCTCTGGAGAAAAGGAACTTTTTTTCTCTCTGAACTGGCTGATCAATGAGATAGAGATCTCTTGGTCAATGTTCCACTCTCCTAAAAGGCACCATGGGATTGGCTGCCTCATTCATCCCTATCACTGTTCTGCTCTGCGCTGACCATGGGGACCTGATGCAGGATCATTACTACCACAAATAGAGATACAGTATGGCTTCCTGGACAGAGACTGGGATGAGCCGGCAGTCTGGGATGGAGATTGTTGGTTGAGCGGCATTGATTCTCTTCTCTGGTGTCTCATATCTCCCCTTTCTCTCCCACATGATTTCCTCAATGCCTTTCCTGAATGCCAACAGCTGGTCTCCCAAATCCCTCATAAACCTTTTTGGTTCGAAAGGGCATCAGGTAGAGAAAATTGACTACCACCTGCAGTCCTCTTTCTCCTGCCACCCTGCAATACCACCTGTGCCAACTCCACTCTGGCATTCCAGCCTTGGCATAGCACTTGCTGACTGATGGACAATGTCTCCAACAGCATCTGTTCTCTAATGCTCAGTAGCCAACATAATTATCTGGCATGCAGTAGGCTACTTCCAGCCAGGCTTCATACTCTGTGTTCTGCTATTGGTTGCTTTTCTACAGCTGATGATCTTTTGATTAGCTATTTCCACTTGTTTTCATTCGGCTCACTGAGACGGGCCGCTGTCCACTTGGCTGTAGTGCAAAGTGTTTTCAAGGACAGTTCAGTCTCTTTGCCAAGTATGTGTTGTATGCTAATTGATGGCCAGGTCAATGTGCGATAATGTAAATGAGTTGGTTTAAACATGACTGATGGGAAACATCCGTGTCTGACACGTTTCAAGACCCATAAAAGTGCTGGGATATTTATTGAAAAGGGTTTTGTTCCTCTGCCCCTCTGAGTCCAAGCCAACAGATGTAGTTGCTCATTATGTCTCTGCTCTCCATATGGCACTGCTGCACATCCAGCTCCCCTACACTGCCCCTCACCCGGACCCCCTCTAGGCAGGCTCCTGTTAAGTTCACAGTGGACAGGTAACAGAATGACTAGGGCATTTGTGAGCTCAACAACCGAAGCAACCCAAGGCTTGTTGTACTGGACGGAAAGGAAATTAGCTTTCACCTTCACTCCTGCTCAGAGCAACAGTCTCCTGGCTAATGCATACTCAGATTTGAAACTACCCTTCTTGAATGCAACCTTGGATTTTCCATTGAAGAGGGGTTATCTGAGGTTATTGTTAAGCTTACACAGAGCCATGAAAAGCCCTTGCTGTTTCCAACAAGCAGCCAACTGCGCATCACTCTCTTGGCAGGTAGAAAAAGTGCTGTTGCGTTTTACTCCTTGTTTTAATAGCTAATCTAAAAAGATCAGAGTGCAATCTCAGTGTAATTAAGGCAAGTATATTGTGAGCACATTATAATCGGGTTGAGGTATTTTTGCTGCCAAAGAAAGGTGCTTCCTTTCCCAAACTGATCAGTGTGTGTGTGTGTTTTACTTGTGCAAAGCATTTGTCCTGTGAGAGCTTCCTCATTAAACGCCTGTCAAACTTCTGTCTGCAAACCTGCCAGCCTTTCTGTCACACTGCAGGAAACTCACACATACAGTATGAACAAGAGCACATAGCAAACTGTTTGTGTAATACACACACTCTAAAAACACAAGTTGTACCTTTTGTGGTTGGGCTGTACCAAGTCCCTTTCTCCAATTAAAAATTACTTTGTCATAACACTCAACAACTGTACAAATGCCAAAATTAAAAATACCACCAAAAACACAACATGGCAAACATATTTATTGTTCGTTTAATCCCACTCTTTGTAAGAGCTAATTATTTCCCATTTCATGGCGTGTTCAGCCACCCTTTGATTTTCCAAAAATAAATTGTATTTGTAATCTACTCTTCAAACACCTTAAATTAAGATTACTCCTTGATTGACATTTAAAAATATGTATTTTAGCCAGAAGAATAATTGTATTTATTAACTGTGTGCAGTATTCATCTATAAGCCCAAAAATATATTAAAGGGTGTAAATGTAAATTCAATATTTGCCGCCAAATAATTTGCAAAACATTATGATTTGTATGGAAACATTTTTTTTTTAACCTCTTTTCCTTTCTCTTTCTTGATCCTCATTACAGTCCTTGACAGCGGTCTGTTCTACTGGATTTACACATGTCACATTGAATTGACCAATCAGAACTTTATTTAGCCTCCGTATTGTTTATGGTTGACTGTGGGCCGCGAAAACTGATTGGTCAATTCAATGTGACATGTGTAAATCCAGTAGAACAGACCGCNATTTTGTGTTGCCATACATTAGTCTCTCCCCGCGTTTCTGCGCTGGGCTAATGCTAAAAATGCTAATGCAAGGATAATAAAATGGTGGCTTCACAACACTTTTTTTGAGTTTTACGGGGCGTGGTTTGCAATCCGCCCAGCCAATCAGAAATATAGCTCTTTTCTCACAAGAGAGCCCCATGAGAGTCCCTGCTCTCTAGCAGGGACGGAAAAGGGGGTAAAAAGGTTCTCATGAACTAATTTTAGTTCCGGCTCTTTTTGGTGTGAACGCGACATTTCGGAACTATATCGGAACTAAAGTGGGAAAAGTACTCCGGTGTGAACGCGGCTATTGACACAAACACAGAGTGAGGAATTGGGAAAGGGTTGCAATCA
>NW_011369945.1:18814812-18831620 GCF_000735185.1 Notothenia coriiceps
GCTGGGAGTCCCAGCAGCTTCTACTGAAGCCAGTTCCCAACTCCGGGGACTTCCGGCCGGGGATTTTGGGTGGCAGTATACGCTGTGAAGTTGTTTGCGGCCTGCCAGTAAACCTAAAGCAGAAGAAGTGACGTCAGCGGCTTCATTTGCCTAATCCACCCCCAGGGACTTATTCCGGTGTGAACGCGATCTGTACGTGAACGCGATTCTCAAGAACCTTTGTGGGAAAAGTACTGCGGTGTGAAAGCGCCTTATGTGTTTACGTTTCCTTCTTCTCCTGTCCTGCACATGGTATCCCCAGTCTCAGCCTCTCAGTCGCTCACTTCAATGCTCTCTTATTCTGTCAGTCAGACTGTAAGTTTCTCTCTAGTCCTCGCTCTGTTCCCTCTTTTTTCTATCTTTCACTTGCATCCAGTTTCACTGTCCTCACTCACCTTGTATTCCCCTGGCACAGGCCTGTCTTTCTCCCCAGCAGTCACCATGAAATGTATTTCTATTCACAGTGAAAACAACTTTTTTTGTTTGCACGAGATATTCCTCCCCTCACGATGATACGATGTAATTAGTTTCACTCCCACACCAATGGTACGACTGCCATGAGCAGATGCTTTCAAGAGATACTACCATGCAACTTTGAATAACGTCCTGTTTTCCATTATCTAGTTGACTACATGTCCTCTATTGTCTTTGTTCAAGCCAAATATATCTACACTCATGAAACTTACCTTTATTTAAATGCTGTCTCTATCAAACACAAAATAGACAAATTATCACCGTAGAAAGTTCTTATGATGAACGTGTCAGCAAGCCTACAGAACAGCATTCATTATTAAACGTGTTTCTGGCTTGGTAAATGGTGGTCCAGTTTTCCCTTTTCTTGATGTTTTGTTTTTGGTTGCCAATCCCCGAGAGAAATGTCTGGCTACTTATCCAGTAAATTGGTTGGTATTAGGTTCTGCAGCTAATTATCTACCATGTTGGGCTGGACACAGGGTTCGGGTTATAAACTGAGCTCTATGGGGGTCTTTAAAACGAACGTGTGCACATGCACACACACGCATACACACACACTCAAACACACACACACACAAAAACACACACACACAGCAGCAGCCCTCTACTTGCTACAAACTTAAATATGAAAAGGTTCAACTACGCACACACACATCATCTCGGCTCGCGCAGCATAGATTTAGCAATAATGTATTGCGCACCTTGGAGGTGCAGTGCAGGCATATTGTCATTCAAGAGATACGTAGTTCTGTTGGAAAACATGTTTTTCTTTTTGCCTATTTACCTCATTAACGTAAATAATACTCATTACATTGACACATGCATTATTTGTGATTAAAATAATGGTTGTTGGCATTGGTATTAGTGACCCCCACAGATGTAGGATTTCACTGCGTCCGTGGGAGCTCAGACCCCTCCTTATGGGTTATTATCCTCAGCTCCCATTGGCTCCCACATAACTCGAACCCTGGCTGGACAGCTAACACAATGTAGGTTTATCATACCCTTTTTAGTTTAAAACTATATAAATATATATATATATCTCTTAAACTACACAATTAGTTGGAAGATACTGAATGAAACTGAAGAATTTATTGACAATTGTCTGTGGGTTCATGACTAAGAATGACCTATTTTACATGACGCATAGTCATTGGATCCATTGTTATTTAAAGAAACTAATTAGCGCATTCTAAACAATTACCAAAAACCCACACAAAGAGGGGAATTCTCCAAAACAGTCAATAAAAACTGTTATAAGATGAGTCAGTTTGGCATGAAATTGACTCACTAATTAATACCCAGGATTGATGGCATGGCAAACTTGTGAGTTTCCTGCAGAGCTGCTCTGAAGGTGATGCAGCTGTTCGGCGTGAAGTCTTTGAAGCTGTGCGCTCCAAAGACACATGTAGGAAAGATTTATCTGTTTTTATTTTCGGGATTAATAGATCAGCAGAGTGACTGATACTAGCTGTTGGTAGAAGTCTGGCAGGGACTTTGATGTGTCAAACAACTTGCTGTTAATAATGTGGAGATTGATTTTCCTGCTTTGAGTACCCCTGTTTTAACTGAAGTCTTGATTTATAACACTTTGTCACTCCACCACATGAGGAGGATAGTGACTGCCTCAGTTCAACAACCAATGAATAATATTGCTGCAACAAGGGGGAAATGTGCTGAGGCATGATGTATAGATTATGTGTTCTGGTCCCATTTTGTTGTCACATTAAACCACACTAAACCAACAGCTTTTTTGTGAAAAGCTGTGGATAAAATATAGTGAGGATAATTGAAGTACGCTAATTTTCTCTAGTACTGTAAGTGCTTGTTAATTAAATGTATTCCATTAAATATATAATTTTGGACAATTGCCAGGATGTCAAAAATATATACTGTTTTGAGTCGAAGCTGCATGCTAGGAAATGTATTAATGATGAATCGAGTCTCAAAGCCAAGTAATTCCCCAAATTGATGGTGTTTGTAGCAAAAGAGGGTGTGTGGGTATGTGTGTGAATATGCTTGAATTTGTGTAAGCTGCGTTCTAAGCCCCCTGCTGCCTCAGATACAGCCTATCGAAGCTTGTCAGGTTTCTAAGTGAAAGATGTCGTCAGCACCAGTCTGCAGTGCTGAAATGCAAGGAACGACACACATGGGCAAAAAGGGTCAAATGGAAAGGAAGAGTAAACAATATGACGTAAACAAAGAAACAGCAGAGTAAGAAACGTGAAGTGAACAATTGTAAAAATGCAACCGGGAAGATGAGGGACACACCTGGAGATAGGCATATTTCCCGATTGGGATGTTCGAATATTAAGCAGGGTTTAGGACACCTTCAGTGGTCTGAATGGCGTTCCAGAAGAGCCTGTCAGTAGTCGGCGTGCCTCCATCCATCCATCCAGACACCCAGGGACTCCATTACACCCTGATGGGCAGGGATGGAAAACCAATCGAGGGGATATGGGTGCGAGGAGGAAAACAACGTATTGGCGCTGGGAACCACACAGACAGGCAATCTGCCATGATGAAGAGGCTCCCTTCCCTGTCCCTCCTTTCGGACCCAGCATGTCTTCCCGCATCCCCTTCAAGCCCCACTGCGCTCTACTGCAATGCCTTGGCAGCTGACCAACCCGACACCTGCCACACTTCTTCGCACTCTCCGCAGGCCTCGCTCTGAGCCCTGGCAGCATGCATCCGCTCACATCATCACATGGAGAACTGAAGCACAGATGCATTCATTGGATGACAATAGATGGGAGCCGTGTTTAAATTGTGTTGAAAGTAATTTATGGTTTTCCTGAAGTTCAGCAGATTTGTAGTGGGCTTCCGTCCGGATTAGTTGCTGTGCTCAGGAAATGTCCAAGGCTGCAAGGTTAGCTGCAGTGTACTTAACCTACCCTCAGACAGTCTGCGCTAGATATACCTGTTAGTGCAGTGGGGATGATCAATTCATTAGAGGCAGCAAAGGAATACAGATATTAATGTAGCAACAGCAAATCTACCCTGTGAAAACACGGCAATCCATCTCACTGAAGACTGTATGCCTCACAATGGGGCTGGAATAGGAGAATTGTGTATTTATTGATTCTCACTGAAGGCTTGGCTGGCTTCCTTTCACTTACTCCTTGGGCCTGATCTTTGCTCTGACTACTGGCTAAACACGCGCCTTATTTCATGCTTCTGCTCTTCAATGTGTTGTGTTGTTGTTCCCAGTGTAATTATTGCCTCATAAGTGTAATGCTTATTATTGACCTTAGGATACTATGATTTTTAGACATACACGGCAGTCAGTCGTGACCTATTAAGTATACATTAGTTACATTATCTTGGGTTTTAATTCGTCCTGCAGCACATTATACTTTAACAGCCACTATGAATTTCAGATTCTGACACACAGCTTTAATGGTGTTCATCCGTTTTGGGTCTATGGTGTGGAAAGGGTTAGCTTCTTTACACACTGTTCTAAAAATGTAGCATAATACAGCAGGATAATGAACCTACATGTGCATACATTACATTTCATGTTTATAGCTAATACTTTTCATCGGATATGGATGTAATACCTTCAAAGGAAAGCTGGTAGTTGGCACTTTAACCTGACTGTCATATTCTTTATTTATTTGACAGATTATGATATTGGATTTGGTCATTATATAAATGTATTAAACATACGGTTTTAACATCAGAAATGATGATCTTCTTTTGTTTATTGAATTTTTGATCTACCCTGTTCCCGGCACAGGGACTTCAGATGTAATTAAGCTTGTAGCTAACTCTGGTATTGCTAAGAAGCTGTGCAATGCAATGATCTAACAGCACCAATACAAAAAAAGAATGTTAGTTACTTAAATTTGCTGTGATATGTTGGATTATAAAATTGTTACCTGAAACACTCCGTTGAGCTGCTCCACAGTGAAGAAATGTTTTGTCGCAGAGGGTGAGGGGGTGTTGTACTGAAGTTTTCTCTAACAAGTGCTTGTTCGTGTGGGTGGAACCAAAATAGGTCTTTCAGATCTACACTTGGAGTCTCCGAAATCTGCTTCAGTGTCACTGAAAGAATTAGAATTCTGAATATGCACATTTCCTCAGACCCCTGGGTCATCTTGTTTGCAATTTATTTTAACAGATTGATCCCATTTCTACAGAACTGTTCTTTCTTCTGGCAGTCTTTTTTGCATTGTACTATTTTTATTCTGCAGTTCCATCTTACACATTTGCTCTTGGTGAGATCTCTTACAGCATATTGTTGTCCTTTCTGCAGATGTCTGCTGCCGTTGTTAAACATGAATGTAAAAGTGTGGATGGTTAAAATGCAACAGGAAGTCTGATTTTAGCCTCTCTGTGCAGGTGCCCTATGTCAAGGTGGCTCCAGAGGACATTCTGAAGGTTCAGTTCCCTCGCTTCACCACTCTGGACATGAGGCCGACCAACACGGACATCAGCCTGGCTGTGGCCGGCCTTCTCACCTTCTTTAACAGCACCACCTCCTGCCTCATCTGTGCACAGGCTGACTGTGAGTACAGCGTTCATACCTTCACAACAAAACACACCATCACACATGAGCGGGAGAATCTGCCAACAAAGTGCAAACATTTGGTCTAATGTCTGCAACCCTTTAACACATGTAAGCAGACATAAGTTTTTCGCACTCATGTCGGCTGTGTTCTAACAACAGCTGTGTTGCTTATCAACATCTCACCCTGTGTCACGCTCCCCTCTGAAGCAGCTGCTGCACTGCGCCGCTAAAACTGCCTCACATCAACATCCCTGGCTTCTGCTTCCAAAATAAATCACATTTATTGCGGGGTTCTTCCTCATTTGCAATGTCATAATGATCCGTAAATTAAATTATATAGCATGTTACATGTTGTCATGTTTATTCTTTCTTATACTTTCCATCTTAATGTCATGTTTGCAAGTCTGTGTACACCTAAGAAACACACTGCTGAAACTCCTCTTTAGATGGACTAAAAAGAACCAGGGTTGAGTTTGAAGTTGTATCTACGAGTGATCTGACCGCCTCCCTGTCAAAGGCGCTCATTAGATTCTAAAGATACTAAACTGAATGACCTTAAAAAAAGCTTGAAGATCTCCTTGAGGGAAGTTATTCTCGTAAATAGAGAGGAAGATTAAACCATAGCCCGTTCCCACCCTCTTGTAGTCCAGCAAGCAGTAATTACAACTCCCTAGACAAAAGCACCATGACCCTGAGTGGCACCCGCTAACCTTTTCCCTAATCAGCACAATGCTTT
The DNA here is from genome assembly GCF_000735185.1 of Notothenia coriiceps. NCBI lineage: Eukaryota > Metazoa > Chordata > Actinopteri > Perciformes > Nototheniidae > Notothenia > Notothenia coriiceps. The sequence goes on from NW_011369945.1 coordinate 18,820,575, forward strand.
GAAGAAAGGAAATAGACTTGAGACATCAACCATGTCTCAGACTGCCTGGAGATGGCAATGAGCCACTATGAACCGCCCACCTCCCGCCTATCTCTATTCTCAGTTATTCTGCCTTTCAGCTGCCTCTTTGACTGTTTCCTTTTATTTATAACCTTTAGGGCAAAATCTGTCACTCAAAATGACATGAATCAAACCGAAATGTTTGTATTTACGGTCAGTTAAAGTAGATTCATGCTGTTATTTTTGTAGGAAGAAACTCGTAAATAAATAATTTAATGCACTAAAAGGAAATATATATATATAATTGTAGTTTAAACCGACCTTACTACACGACTCATTTCACTGCAAGGGTAAAATATATCTTTACTTGTTTTCCCTTCTAGGTGTTTCTGTACCTGTCAGTCATTTTTCCAATTCAGGGCAAAGATTCTGTTTCTGTGACACGAATTCCACCAAGAGTTGATTAATACAGCTCCGGCGAGAAAAGTGATAACAAGCTAACCTTTTAGGCATCCTTTGACTTTAATATTAGATAGTTTGGGGAAATGAAACTCATTTTAACATTACTCTTTTTGTTCCCTCTGGGTGGGTGTGCAGGTTGGCGGGGAGGTTCTTATTCTGTGTCCCTGGTCTTTGAGAGTACTGGAAAGGAAATTAAATGGAATAAAAAGAAATGCAATGAGGGTAGATCAGAGGCAGATAAAAGACTATAAGGGGAGTCTAACATGAGAGAGGGGTGGGAGAGGAGGGGACAAGAGAGGATGCTATTTGGCAGATGTGGCAGGGTTGAAATGTAGTTGTTTGGGGTGAGGAAAGGGAGGAGGCAACCACACTAGAATTATACATTAACGAGAGGGAGAGAGTCCAGGAAATGACGCGGCTGTATTGATTGCACTCTCTCATGTGACCCTCGTTCATTCAATAGAAAAGGCATCACATGGAAGCATGCCTGGATTCATGCCTGTGTGTGTGTGTGTGTGTGTGTGTGTGTGTGTGTGTGTGTGTGTGTGTGTGTGTGTAGGTCTGTGTTCAGCCATAGCAACAGCTGAAACCCATTACACTTCTCTCTCTGTCAGTTGGTCGGTTGAAAGCCTGTCGGTGGCTCGTCCACATGTGCCGGCCTCATTAATCACCATAGGTAGTGACAGCCTAATAGAGCGTGGCCAATACATGAATATTTCCCAGCCATGGCTGAGGAGGCAGGAGCGGAGGTGGAGCTGTGCCCAAAGGCACAGTGCACACCAGGACGGACATTAATAAAGCTAACCTCCACTATCGATAGCAGTGTGTGCCGCAGCCGCATTACTGTACATTTGGCTCCGAAAACTCTCCATGTGGTTGAATTTGTTGACCTACTGGGGGGGCCCACATGTTGTGTGGTTGAGGCCTTTGGTTAATGAAAAGAGACACGTGTTAAAGTGCACGCACTGGACTCTGCATGCACACACGTACACTGTGCAAATCACACACATTCCCATGCATGCTGTTTCTGCTCTCACTCACACTGCGCCACAGCAGACTACTTTCATTAGTGAGGTGATTGGTGCAGCTGTCAGTAAGCTCAAAGAGAACATCCCTTAAACTCTCAAATGTTGACTGGAACTGCAGTGCAGGTACACAGGATTTATAAGTTCAACAAAACAGTAGGCCACACATGCTTGAAGAGCATTCTTTTTCTCCTTCGATAGGCACAGTTTGAGAGCAAGGTTTGCCGTTTCAACTCACTGCATCGCTCCACTGCAGCAAAGTAAGAGACAAAACATACTTGGTATCATGGTTTCACTTTAAACTTTTAGTTTTGTATTTAATTATAGATTGTGACGTCTAATAATTTGCAATTTTCCATTGCTCATGCTGACCTACTGTGTCTACTTTTCTAACTTGTAATCAGTGTTAATCAGGTGGAAGAGACATCTCAATGACTTGTGATCAGCACTGTGTTATTGGTGTTAGGATGACGAGAACATAGTAATTGCAGAGGATGGTCTTAATACTACATAATTACTTTTATAATTGTAATTATGTTGTGGCCACTAATGATCATGATGTGAAAGACATTGTTGTAGGTAATCAAAGTGATAGTGGTGATGGTGCGAGAAGCAGCAGCACTTTGGAGTTTTAAAAAGCTTCTCGTTGAATAGATGAAGGGCAGTTGGCTTACATGCTGATTTTTTTTTAAATAAAAGTTGTTGACCCATAAAAACTACATTTTAGATTTGTGGAGAGTGGGCAGGGTTTGTGTATATAATTGCAAACATGTTGTATTTCTTTAGAGTAAATTGCAGCAACTTTTTTCTTGATTTTATTAGAAAAGGGATTGAGGCTGATTCCTCACCAGCATAAATGAAATGTGAACATTTCAATCAAAAGACACATCAAGAGGCATCTCCTGTAAATGATATACGGTTTTCTATATGATGTATTGTGACTATAACCAGTTTTCTACAGAAAATCAGCAAAGGAACATACTAGATAGAGTATGTTTCCATTCACTAGGGTTATGTGGGTATTAGGAATTGGGCTCGTCAAGGTAAACAGCTGGTGGAGCTAATTGCCCAGTCAGGAGCCATTAAACCCTTGGAGAAGGACAAGGCACAACAACAAATTAAAGGAGAGCCAGTCAAAACTAAAACACTGAAAACATTGTCTCCTCTTCTAGCCTTTTAAGTGACATACTTGTTCCACAAAGTTTCATTGCACTGAGAATTTTGCTTTTATAAAAACAACAACCTGTAAAATATGTATGCATTTTCTTTTGATGTGGGTTTTTCATGGATTTTTTAAACTGCCCTTAAAAACAGGTGTATGAAAACCACTTTGTGTCATACTCGGTTTATATCCAGCATGGAGCTTTCATCCTTACCTGTCCATTTAAGGCAACAATAAAAAGACAGACAAAGTAGTGTCCCTGGTGGAACACTCTACATGGGGCAACAAAACATGTTGAACTCTGCTATCTTTGCCTTTTGCCATTTTCTCTATATATTACTACACGGTAATATCACCCTCAAGCTGAAATAGCTACAAGAAAAGCTTTTGCAAGGATAAGGTATTTGCACTGCACAAATAATGTATATGAATTCTGTTTGCAGAGAAATCAGGAATTATGAGTAACTGCACATCAGCCCCATCACCGTGCGACAGGTGGATTATTGCCGTTATTGATGGTTGTACTTCTATGGTTATTTGGGTTAATAGGAAGGGGAATAAGCTCTGGAATTTGTTTAATGTTTTAACCATAGACTGTATATATAAATATAATTATATATATATATATAGGTTTTGATCTTGCAGACAACATAAAAACGAGGTATTACTCTGTTGAAGGCTAAATGATAAGTCATCATAATGTAATGTAATCAAAGATTGGGGACTATATTTATTGCTTCTTCAAGACGGAAGATTTCACTATACTGTACATTATTCAAATACACCATCAAGGAATGCATATTCAGCTGCTTTAATGTATTCTGTTAATGTTTCTTATACTGCTTGTTCCTCTGTATGTCTGTGGCTCTGTGTGCTTGTTTTGGGTCACTTTGTGTCTTTGCAAAAGCATTGTCTGTTGTGTGTGTGCATGCATGTGTGTGGTGTGTATGTGAAAGGTACGGTACATTAGTGCTGGTTTCCTGACTTGAATGTCAGCTCTCACCTTTATTGTTGTGCCTCAGTGAGAATTCGAGCCATGTGTCTTCCTTGCCAACAAGTTGTGTGTTAACAAACACACATCTTTAATCTATATAAATACCTTGACAGGATTCTCTTTGACATAATGCATTCTCTAGATTCAACTTACACTGGATTACACAAAACTATGTACCAAATCAAAACTCTGACTCTGAACTTAAGGTTATGATCCTTAAAGATTCACTTAACGCCAGGTCTGACTGGGGTGGACAAAACTGTCCTTGGATGCATCTGCAAGGACCCCTAGTAGCGCTATGAATCTGTTTTTTTGTATTTGTTTAGTTATCTACATCCCTGCCCGTGGATTCACACTTTTCCACTGATCTTGAGATGGCAGTTACAGTATGTCCAAGAAACACACTAATGAGGCAGCAATGTCAGGAAATACTGCAAGACCTGTTAATATGAAGGTAAACAATAAAGGATGTAAAGTAAAGTGTGGAAAGAACTGACTTGAATTCAAAAATAATTTAGGAAATAGATTCAACCTGTTTCTAAGCCTCAAGGATACAGACAATGCGATTAGGTGCGTAAACATAACTTAACTTGAGAAGCAGTAAAATCATGTTATTTCCCTGCAAGGTGAAACTTAAGAAAATCTATTTTTTTCGTTCAGCTTCACATCCCCCCTTTAGATCCTGAGCAGCCGGAGCTAAAATGAGCCTTTTCTGTGTTTCCCTTTATTTTAGCAAGAATTTGTGTATGTGCCGTTTGGCAAGTTATATTTAGTAGAAGCTCTAAAGTCTAGTGTCTAATGAACAAGAAACAGCAAGAAGCTAGAGAGAGCGGCTGCAGGAGGCAGGCAAGGAGGGCGATTTAACAGAAGCTATTTCAAGCTCATCAAAGTTATACTACAGAGGAAGCCGATCTGACAGGTCGGAGACACAGCCAGGCGAGCAAGGAGCAGCCACGAGTGATGTCTCATGAGTGCACACACACAGGTAGCCAGCTACAGGAAGACAAACACACCCGATGATACACTGCTGTACCGACCAGATGAAAGACAGACAGTAACCGAGACACAATTATAGAAGCCATTAGACATGATTCTGGTGTCTGGGGCAGTGCTGTAGCGTGTGTTAATGTGCTGTGAAAAAGCTTAAAAGAGTCAGCTTGATAACTTTAAATTGTTGGACCACAATTGGTTCCCATGTGACAGATGATCTACTCTGCTGTCACCATGGCAAACATCACTGTTAAAAGATGTTGACACCTAAGTCTAGAGTGTTGTTTTGTTATTTCTTTATAATGGACATTTTAGGTCGAAGCGAAGGTAATGCAAGTCTAGAGTGAAATGCAAGTCCTTCTGTGTAGCGATATGTCCTTCTCATATGACTCTCCTTGCCAATATCTAGAAATGTTATTCAAGTGTGATTAGGTCATGGGAGGCCAATTCAACCATCACAATTTAACCATCACACATACATGCCATGGCTCATTATATTTCTCTCAGCGACTCATTATTCAGGTTGTATTTTTCTCACACTGACACACCTGACAAGTTAGTCTCCTATGTGAATAAATTAGTCCAATAACCTCTCAGAGTCTGCTTATATATGTATGCCAAGTGACTTGTAAAATACAGCTGGGAACACTTTGATTAAGTCGGCAATGCTTTAATTAGGGCAAATACCACTTACCCTCCTCAGAGTCGAGCGGTCTCGTACCATGGGATCGAGTACAAGAGAAGTTGATGAAAACGTCCCTTTGTGTTGATGGCTCCACAATAATTGTATTTAAAAGAAATCAGTGCATGTGTTCTGCATTGTAAATGTATTTATGGATTCATTGCTGTGAAATGTGGTGGAAAACAAACAATTAATTTCTAGTTAGATACATTGTATGCATAGTAAGTGCATAGTGCTTTAACAATACCAACCATGTACCGGTACTTTAAATGCACTTGACTTTCCTTAACTTTGTGTCTGTTCTATCTAATGTGAAAAAAGCTATATTATACCTGACTTCATATCCTTGGGAGAGTCTTCACTTTATTTCAAGTAACCCTCTTCTGTGTTTTTTCTGCGTGTGTCTTACCGGCAGGCTTATTGAACCTGGAGCAGCTCCTCAGGCAGTTCCTCATCTCCAAGGAGACTTTGTCAGTGCGCATGCTTGATGACAGCAATGACCCGACCCCACTCCTGAAGGAGATACGAGATGACAAGACTGCCACTATTATAGTCGATGCCAACGCCACCATGTCACACATCATTTTGGAACGGGTTAGTATGGTTCACATGATGGCTGTGTTATTTGTGCACTGATAACTTGTCTATGTCTATAGTCTTGGCTTTATACAGATCCACATTTATTTAACTTTCATATACCTCAAAAAGGAAAAGTAGCTGAAAACGCCTGTGGCAAAAAGGTTTCAGGGCTAAAAATAATTGAATATGGGGAGAGTGATTTCTTAAACTGTAAGAAGAAGTTGGTTTAGTTTTCATCTTTAAAAGTTTGTATTCCCCAAATAAATAGTGTGCAGTACTTATAAATTAAATACTTTTTCACCGCAGTAATCCATTGGCTCTCTTTAATAAGAAGACGGATTACATGGATTTATGGCAGTAGACATTTAAAAGACATAGTTACAGAAAATCTCGGCTCCAAAATAAAAGCCAGAGGAATTGAGTCAAACAAACCTTTCACATCAAATTATGGTATTAAATCAATTTGTATCCCAATGAATTACCTTCGAAAAGTGAAAATTCTACACAGTTAAGTGGAATGATGTGAATAAGGACAGAATCAAAAAGAGGCACTTTTCTCTACTTTCTAAAATGGTGCTCTTATTCATTATCTATCTACCGCTGTACTTTCTCAAAAATATGCAAAGTTTTTAAGTTTACCGCCTGACAGAAAAAACTTGAAATCTTTAGTGAAGGCTATTTTTGTGCGTAGCCTAACAATTCGACCTGTATGAGGTAATTGCACATACATATCATTAGCGTCACAGTACATGATCAAAACCTCCAACAGTCTGACGTCCACACAAGATGAAGCTCCTCCTGATTGGTGACTTGTGTTTGTAAAGAGCCTTAATGGCATCAATAACGGCGATTGGGCCAGCCGAGGAAGCTAGAGTGTTTGGCAACAGCATATGGCCTCTCTGTGATTAATACGCACCTCCATTATTTCTAGAAGACGATGGATAGATGACTAAAGTGGAGGTGACAGTAACTGCAGACAAAGGGGGGATGTTTCTCTCGCTTCTCCTTCTCAGTTATAAACTCACTCTCACAGTAGACCTTAGTCTCCATCTCTCACCTCGATCAAGCTCATTCAGGCCGCCATCAGTTGTCATCCAAGTCACCATGGCAACCCTGGGCCACAGAGCAGCGGGAGCCCACAGTGGGATGTCTTTCTTTCTTTATTTCTCTCTTCCTCTGTTCCCATTCTCCGTCTGTCTGTGTCTTCATTATCAACATGGAGTGGTTGTCCTTCTCGCTCTTTGCCCGTGAGAAGACTATTTCACTTTGTTTCCTCACACCTCGCTCTTCGTGTGGTCTTGTGCACCCCATCCCTGTGTTTCTCACTCTTTTGTCTCCTATTTGTGTCACGCTGCCTGTCACAACAATCCTGCAGCTGGGTGGTAGAAAGTTGGCAGTCCTGGCTCTCGTTGAGTGCCTAGTTGCCAACCATATCAGATATATATGGCGTATATACTGTACCCTTCTCAGATGGTGATAAGAGTACTGAGCTGCTCTAGAGGGACAGAATCGCCCTTTGTCATGCAAGACATTTCCCATTATTTGTCTGTTTACATCTTGCATCTTACAGTTTCTCACTCTCTGAGGATTTTGCATTCTGAGGGGTTTAGGTCAGCAGTGTTAGCATTCTGAATGTAATCTTGTTTATTCAGCCCTCCACTGCTGTGCACAGCTTTACAAAGCCAGAGTAGGACTGATAGTGAGCCCAGTATACCGGGGCAGTGCAAACTGCCTGCACTCTGACCAAAAGCTGCAGTAGAACAACGAGGAGATCACAAAGTGGGATGAAAAAAGGAAAATAAGCTTATTTTAAATGCAGTGAAAGGAAAACAAAAGGATATTTTTCATCAGCTGCTTGTTTTGGTTGTCTTCTGATGTGGGCAGCAGGAAAATGCGATTTATGTTTCAATGTCATTTTTTCTTTGGACAGGTAATAAAGACATTAATCGCCCAAGTTACAGAAGCTGGGTGTTAGAAATATTACTTCCTGCATAAAGTACTGTTAAACATAATTATGTATCACCTCTGCCATTACCAAGCTTAACTGGCTCTGTGTAACCCTGCAGGGCAGATGCTAAAAACACTAAACCTGAAGAATAAAAATGTAATTAAATAGTAACCATGCTAGTCATTTTAGCGTGCTAAATATGCTCAAAGGAGAAAGCTTTAAAAAGTCAACATGAGAGGTCCTACAGAGTTTAATAGTGACATCTGTGTTTGGATGTTTTTGCCATATAAGATGTGTTTTTCTTCTCTTTGTGTTTTATTATTTATTCTCCACCGAACACTTAAGCTGAATATTCAACAGCTGAGTGATTCACACATCGTATGGCATTCAAACACCAACACAGAGGTTACATTTGTGCAGATAACAACCTTGGAATAATGTTAGTCTTTCAACTATTTATTATGGAAATATGGAAATTTCAGTGCAGCGAGTTGTAGAAAAGACACTCTCTGTGAAGCGACGCAGAAGGGACATGAGGATTAATACATGCTCACAAAGGATTCCACCCAGGGTTGAATAATATAAAGTAAAAAAAAATGTGTACAAAGAGGACATTCTTTAAAAAGGCTTTTATATATATATGTCTCCTTGACATTTATTGATTTGAATCATAATGTGCATCACATCATGATTAAACAGAAGCCTATAGCTCGATTATTTTTTCTCTTTTGCTAATGACTTTAATGAAATGAAACTATGAAAAGTTCACCCTGTCCTTCACAACTGCTCCTCACTGTGACTTTGATTTAATCAAATTGTAAGACGGAGTGTCGAGCAGCATACTAATGCACTTCGGAAATTAATTGCTCCATTGAGAGCCGTCGTCAGATAAGAATGTGCCTTGTCTTATCTAGATGTGGATTTGATCTGTCTGCTGCAGAGTGGAGCTTGAGTTACACTGAATCACTGACCTCTCAACTTCTCTCCCCGCCCCTTTATTCTAGACTCCCTCTGCTGCTCTTTTGTTCTCCCGCTGCCTGCTCCGTTTCTCTGACCTCCACCATTTTGTTGAAGCTACAATCGTCGTATTCCTGTTTTCTGCCTTTTGTATCTTCTGTCTCTTACGTTTGCCTTTTATCTCTTACCTCCTGTCCCTCTTGTCTTTTGTTCTGCAGGCATCAGAGCTGGGGATGCTGTCAGTCTACTACACTTACATCTTCACCTCTCTGGTAAGGAAACGGGGGATAGTGTTGGTGTCTGGAGGCAATATAGATTTCACACCTGCAGGAGCACATCAGTAGTCCAATGCTGTGCTCCTGTAGTGTATTCAAATAGTGCACTTTAATTGGTGCTCCTCACTTGAATGATTGATTGAATAGATAGAGTTAGGCAGGCAGGAGCTAAGACAGAGGAATTATAGCTTAGCTTCATTATAGCATAGCTGATTTTCTCCCTCACTGCTTGTGATTTCCAATTAGAGACATACTGAGTGTGGTGGCTGTAATGGCTCCAGTCACTGATCATTTGCCCCTCGTCGGTTGAAGTGCACTCCTGGCCCCAAAAAATACATAATAATGATTATTGTGATTGCTACTTGTATTATTGTTGTTGTTGTTGCTGCCGCAGTTATTAATCTAATAGTGATTGTGGAAAGCCGGCCAAGCCCCCATGGAATGAGCGATGAGGTCATCGTCCTTAGTCAACATTCATTTCTGTCTAAGAGTTGAGGAAGAGCTCCAAGCCTCATTCATCTTCACCTTTCTTCTTCTCCTTCTTTTCTTTCTTCCCGTTTTAGAATCTATCTACTGCTGATTTAGCTTGTACTGTAAACGTTTCCTTATTTCGTTTTAATTACTTGGCTACTTAGCATAGTTTTTTGCTAAAGTTAGCCTTGGACCCTTGTAATGTTGGTTCACATTTAGGGGCATTTCTATGAAGTTGTATAGTGCCCATAAACTATTTCCTACTGATATAATCACATTGCATTACATAATGTTCAGAGCACAGCTGCTTTAATCTACTTGTTAACTGTGGTTAGTCAAAACTAATGTAGCTTGGTAAGCGATGCTTCATAGAGGATGTTGCACATTGCCTACACTGGCAAAGCAGTCAAAAGAGAGAGAGAGGCAGCTAAATGTTAACTCTGCAAAGTTGCTTTCAAAGCATTGGCAGGCCTACAGCGGAATCACTTTGAGTGAGACAGATAAATGTATTTTTTTTCAAGTTGTAAGTATTTTTGAGGACAAAGATGTTTTCTGTGACCAGAAAGCAAGTTTGTGTTTTTCAGGCAAGGGCAACATGTTTCCTTAATTAATTGCGGGTACTATCTGACAGAAATTTGCTGCCAAAAGTATATCAACTACAACTTTTAGTTTGGCTGCATTTAGAATCAAAAGGTTTGTAGCTTGCTATTCTCTGAGGAGATGCCGCAACTTTCCAAAGGCATTGCATGGCAGCTAATAGTATCTTTTATTATACATATAATATATATTTTATCATTTTCAATAGTGTTTTACATTTTTTTTATATAATCTACTGTGCCTTCATCAGAGTGCAGAGTGGTGACAGAGCCGTTTGAAATGAGTCACTGCTGCTAAAAACGTCCATGCTGGAAATTAAAGGGATTGACCCCAAACTTGAGAGTAATGGTGTTAAGGAACATAGATGCTAAGGGATCACTGGGAGTTATTGTAAGATCATAAAGATAGGAGCCTGGAGAAAATGTTATGCAATAGTAAACTTACTAGATAGTGGCTCCCTAATGGAAATTAATGAGGTTCGCAACACTTTGCTCTAATAGCACTGTAGAGATGATTCATATCAAGCTGATTTATGGCTCATTAAGATTGGGCTGCTGCCATGTTTTATTCTACAGCCCTTAACATAGTCACTTCTCCTATTTTATCTTTCCTCCCTTTCTTTAACCTGCTTGTCTTTGTTCTTCCGTGTATATAACTGAATATGGTCCATCATTCTTCTGGCCTGACGTCTGAGGGAGGCTGCAGCATAACACACACACTCATTGTAGACACTAGATGATGACACACATCCCCCTTTCTACTATTGCCACCATTTTCTTAAAACGCTGTAATTGGTCATTGACGGCATCGTTTATAGCTTCAGCTCACATCCTTGTAATGGTCTGAAGTGTGAAGGTCTGTGTTCAGCCATAGCAACAGCTGTAACCCATTACACTTCTCTCTC
>NW_011369945.1:18831649-18834574 GCF_000735185.1 Notothenia coriiceps
CCGGAAACATAATGCAGAAGTTGTGAGTAGAAAAATTAATTTGCGCTGTTTTCTCTTTAGTTTTCAATACATGATTCATCCTATTTATTCAGTTTTTAAATGGCGCTGCTGCATCGTGCCTACCACACATACACAACTGCGTAAAAACTCAGTTACAAAAGAAGGTAGGATAGGGAGTTTATTTCGTATGTTTTATCGCTGTTCAGTTCATTATTTTTCATTTCACAGACTCACTGTGATAGTACATCCCCTTAAAGGGCAATAATACAACGAATGCTTGGGTCACTTTTTCCTCCTCTTATTAAAGAACAGTTTAAGGGACATTTTTATGAGACTGTCCTGTCCAGATTAGTTTGAAGACCTTAAAACAACCTGGAACATTCGGTGCCAAGCAGGACGTAATGTGCCATGTAGAGTGACAATGGGTTCCTGATTTCACACAGGGGAAATGTGTAGCGAGATAGATAACTAAGCCAACACGTTATATCTTGCAAAAAGACTGCGGCCAAACAGGTGGAAAATCTGCAGTACAGAAACGGCCAACACGTTATTATTAAACTGCATTGTTCTTATAAAGTTACTTAATAAAGTTAAGTTAACGATAAGTATATGGAAAAATGAATAGCAAAGACGGAGCTTAGATTGATGCCCAATTATTTTTATTTTCAAGAGAAAAGGTTGAAAGGGTTGAGGACTAACCATTAACGCATCCAGAAATGCCTTCGGTTCTGTGGTAAAATACTACACGATGGTTGTGATCTTGGGAATGAGGCTTTTTTATTTAACATGTAACCCCAGATCATAATGAAGTATGAAATCATCCATTGACCTTGAAGTAACACTTGTGAAAACCAACGTTCAAAAGTTTGAATATGCCGCCAGCACTACTCAACACCTTTAAATGGTCTTTCATGCTTTTAGGATGAAGTATTCTCATGTAATACTGTGCAGAAATCAACTATATGGAAGTCATTTATTATTATCGTTGTTTTTAGTGAAAAACATTTCAAATATAAAAATACAGTACTGTGTCTGAATTATATGTTTTTGTATCCATAAATATGAGAATGAATAAAAACATCAAACAGATGATTTCAAACGTAGCTAGCTGGCTGGAGACGCTTAGGTTTACAGCTTTCTTAAAGCAACTGCTTTCGGATTGAAAGAAAAGCTGATTGAGAAAACTCCAACAGCCAACAAGAAAAAAGTTCCTTTTTGAAAGCTTAATTTTTAAGTCTACATTTTTTATTTAGGACTTTTGTAACTTCATTCAATTTATTTTCATTGAAGTTATATTTAAAGAAATTGTTACACCTTTCTTGAACCACCAGATGAACGATAAAGGTCACTGATCATGCAATGTTATTGGTGTTTCATCCCAGATATTTTCAGTATCTCAGGGAACAAATGACATTTCTGGAGTCTATTTAAAGTTCACGCTTGTCACTCACTCCCTCACCCTTTCCCCTGAAAAAGTTTTTACACCATGTACCTTGTGGTTTTAACTTCTTACTAACAAGTCTTTAGTAAACAGGGATTACTTATACACTTTATAGGATACATGCTGTGGGGCAATTCTACATCTCTATAAATAAATATGAGACATTTATTTATTTATATCTATGAGAAGAATGCAGAGGGCAGCTAAAGGCACATGTTTTCTCAGTCCTGCAATATAACAAGCTTCTATGAAACCTAGACGGCAGTAATGAGAGTTTGTGTTAACTGTACGATGTTTGTACTTTGACATAAGTTGGACATTATTAGGCTTCATAAAGTTTTCTTCATGGATAAATACACTAAAGTGTTCTTCAAGTAACAGTCATCCTCAGGAAATCACACAAGGCTATCTATCCTTTTTCTAAAGCATCTTAGTGTTCCATTATACGTACATTTCAAGGACTCTGCCGTTTTTATAATTTCTATGCTATAATACTTTATATATAGACAGTGTGAAAAGAGAGTGGGACGGATACAAAGCGGATGCGCAGACCTTTACTCTCCACTGCTGTCGCTCAGAAAATCCTTTCAGATATGTATTTGAAAGTGCTAAAAGGTGTAATGCTCATCATGTCCTCCATGTTGTGAGCTTTCATAAATGTGAATTATACTGTCAATAATTTAGAATAGTGTTTGAGAGGAGTTGTCTACCACAGCCTCTCTTTAACTAGATACAGAATTGGTTCCAAAACGACCATAAATCACTATCACTATGTCTTTTGTCCTAAAAAATGCAGATATGTATTTAAGTATGCCTGTGTCGACAGAGGGTTCACCCCTTTCGTGACCCCTTATCAGCACCTAATTAAACACAGACAGTTTGAGGTTCAGATTAGACTTACTGACCATTTAAATCAGCGTGTCTTGAATAGGAACATTCATTGTGCACTCTGATCAAAGGAGCATTGAATGCATCTCAATTGGTGTCAAGAGTGTTCAGTCTGGCTGTGGTTATAATTACATGATGGAACAAGTGAGAGTTAACCTGAAGGTTTGCAGTTTTGGGAAAAGCAGATACTATTTAACGGCTGATTTTGGGTTCAGCTTCTACTTTGCATGATAACCCTGAGAAATATTACGTATTGTCTTCTGGAAGAACAAACCAGAAAAACTAAAGTTACAGAGGTTAGGTCGGCAATACCTATGCCGAAATGGTAACAGCTTACACAATGCTCAAATACATACCATAAAAATCTCAGATCTGTTTCTTCTGTCCTCCATCTTTCTCTGAATCTTACACAGCTGTTAGCCATTGAAGGGAAGAAATACAATTTTCAAATAGTCTAAATAAAGAAGTGCAAGACTTCACAAAAGATTAGAAACACTCATCAAGGGAAAGCATGTCGGAGTCCTGTTTTATTAACTAACACATTGACAACAGTTTCTGTTTACCCCAAAGGCTCTTCAAAGCCGTTTAAAAGATCA
>NW_011369945.1:18834645-18869645 GCF_000735185.1 Notothenia coriiceps
TTAAGCGGTAACTGTTGATGATAAATTATGCCTCCTTACTAAAAGTGATGATATATACATGGACGTTTTAAAAGGGGCAAGATGAACTATGCATGTATTAATATTAGATAACATATTGGAGATTCAACAAGGGAAAGCATGTCGGAGTCCTGTTTTATTAACTAACACATTGACAACAGTTTCTGTTTACCCCAAAGGCTCTTCAAAGCCGTTTAAAAGATCAGACAAACATATTATTATATTTAATATACATGAAAATTAAATATAGTGTATACTTTCGAAGATTTTCAGAAAGATTTTAAGCGGTAACTGTTGATGATAAATTATGCCTCCTTACTAAAAGTGATGATATATACATGGACGTTTTAAAAGGGGCAAGATGAACTATACATGTATTAATATTAGATAACATATTGAAGATTCAACTATGAAAAAAGGCACTTCCGCTCAAATTATTGCTTTTGTTCCACAATTACAATGCCATTTACAATCTAAATATGTTGCGATGAAATTCCACAATTACCTCCCGTTTTTTACGTCTTATGAATGTTAATTCAACGTATACATTCCATTCTTTCTGCATCTCCTCCCTTCTCTTCCTTGTCTCTTCCTATTTTCTCCAACCGTTCCTTTCTTCTGTCTCCCTCGTCTGCTGACACTTCATTTATCTCTGGTCCTGACATCCCTGACTAACGATCTGCCAGACTGCTCCCCTGCCTAATCTGTTTCCCCTGACTCATCTCAGGACGCTCATCAGCGTTCTCGCGCAGCTACTCGTCTACAGTCAGGGTTTTTGTCATGCCCACTTAAGGTTCCGACTGCTTTCAGTCTTCATTCCGGTTGTTTGTTTATCCTGTTATATATTGATGGTATTAATCTAGAGTGAGAAGTTGGGGGAAGAAAGAGAGATGCTCCTTTTCCCCTAGCAAAAATATAAAACTGCATTTCTAGGGATGCTGGCTAGTGCACAGCTACACAATTCAGTTCTCTCTCTCTTATGCTTTACCTATTTATACATTGTGTGTGCTTGCATTTGTTATTCATGTATGGCAGCAGCCCTTTTATTACTTTGGTATCTATGGAGAAGATGGATGTTTGAGAATAGCAATTTATTGACCGTCGTTAGAGCTAATGATCTTCAGTGAACGCTGCCTGGGGCGAAGAGAGATTATATTCTGTTTGCCTGTCCCTTCATTAAAAGACCATATGATTCAGACCGTTTTGGCTCGTAACATTCTCTAAAACCTGCTTTAGGTTCCTCGCCACATTATTTCTTTATAGTCTGTGATTTCCAAGGCACTGGTCCGGGCTAATGTAATGCCTGATTTAAAAGCAAGTATTCCCTTTAGTTGATGGTGCTGATCAGAACTAGACACGCGGGTGATGGGGAGGAAAATAAGCACATGGGGCATAACTCAGATTGTATCAAACATTGTTTCTTTTAGTCTCTGTGATAAAGCTCCTAGCGCATTTCTATTTTCCTCTCCTCCAATTAAGTCCACTTAATACCAACCGTTAATATCCTGGGCTTTAATTGCAAGATCTAACAGACATGTTGGCCCTTGGGTTACGGTGAACAGAGAGATTAAAACAAAAACATGCTTCCAGAACGAGCAAAGAAACTGAACAGCTCCACGGGGCTTTAACAGCTTCTTTCTGTAAGGTAGCCAGCCGCATGCAGCTTCCTCAGCTTTTACGTAATGTTACACTCACATGAGAGTCACACACATTTGCTCATTTGATAGATGCACACACACAAACAATCAAAACAAACAGCACACACACACGGGAGTCACACACACGTTAGCACTCAGTCCCTGCTCCGCGGCTTGCATCTAAGTGATTCGTATCCCGCGATCCAAGCTACTCGGCAGGATTGAATACATCTCACCAAGTTGGCAGTGACTCATCATATGTGGATGGGATGCCTGATGTCATTTGAAGGTTAGGTGAGCACGGGGTCGGGCTAAGCAGCGCCTGGCAGGGCACACTATCTCTTTGTGATGTCATTTTGAGTTTTGATGAAAGCATCTCTGTTTCTCACTTTCTCACAAACACACACAAACGCGCATCCAATCAAAACAGTCAAAAACCCGCTTCGACACACGGTGCCGGCTGACATATTATCCCTCTCTGCAAAGCGGGGGCCATCAGTTCAACCTCCACCCCACCCCTCCGTCTGTTTGTTTTGTTCTTCATGTTCCATTTCCCCTCCACACACCCGTGATCCCTCTTGTCGCTGCACTCATTGTCATGCATCCGTGCCTGAAGAGCTGCCAGCACTTCCTGACTGTCACACATACATACACACGCATTGGAATGATAAGACTTAAATGAATAAACTTGTGAGAAGTACATGCTCACCCGTACTTCACCTCCATCGCCCCTCCCGCTTATACATACTCATATATACAGTTGTAACATCGTGTCCTTCTTCCCTGTCTGTCTGTCTGCTTACCCTTATATAAATTGTGTTTTTGTTTGTCTTCTGCTGTCATAAGCCAGAGAAAGTAATAGGAAAACAGGCTGCACTCTATGTTCCAATACTGTACAGGTTACCATGCACACAAAACCCCCTCATTGAGAATATTTCCTTTTCTTGGTTCATATTTTTCAGAGCTGATTAGCAGGTTTGTATAAATGGCTGATGAGGAGAGTAAGGTTTTGTTTCTGAAGCATGACTGATGCTGTTATTCTCTAGTTAATCCCTTTTCCTTTCCTAGAGACTGCCGTGCTCCCCTCCATTTGTTTTTGGCCAGTTGGAGCTCTGGGCTCGACATGCTCCCTGCTTCTAATTATTCCTCCCAACACTGTAAAATGATAAAATGCGTCATAATTAAATGTGCCACTAAAGAACCGATGAAATGGAGGACTGCCTCCCCGACCTGCACAAAACTAGTTTTCAAATGTTTTCTGTCTTTTATTCAAAGAAAACTGACACACATTTTGAGGTGGTGACTTTACCCTCTGTCTTCAGTGAATAATAAATAGATAGTAGTTGCTTTGTGCCCTCGTCCTTGTACTGTAATGTCTTACAAGACTCCCCTTTACTGCCACCTCCTCTCTTACTGCTAAAACCTGCTTCTCTCTCTCACTCAGTTTTTTTTGTTGATACAAATATTATCTAGATACAAAATTATATTTCACAAGTTCATTGTTCTGGTAAAGTTTCTTGACACAAATCTGTGAATGTGAATGAATGTTCTCTTTAAAAATCAACCTTGGCCTCCATCTCTGTTGTGTACTGTGGAACAGAACATTTATAAATCCCACAAAAAGTCTTGTCTGTCAAACTGCTTTAGAAAGCATCCACTGTGACTGTGAAAATGATTGGGATTTAATTAATTCCCCTCCACGGCTTATGTTTAGTTCATATTTCCCTGTTTAGACACAGAGTTTGAGAATCAATCAACTGAGTAATAGAAAAGGTAATAGGCTACGTGGACAGTGACAACAGAGAGCTGCATCCAGCCAGAATATAAAGTACGTCATTATTATGTCACAACAATTGTATATTGCCACATAATGTCAGCTTGTCACTCATTTGTAATGCAAATAAACCAAATTCCATTTTTAACAATGATACTTATTATGGTGGTGAAGAGAGCAGTTTGAATACTTTTTTTTAAATCTGTAAGCAGAGCCATCCAAGGCCAAATTGAGCTAGAGCGAATTAAAGGTAATTTTGGCTCTGCTGCTGAACCTGTGCTCCACCTAGCAAGAGTGGTAATCCATTTACATCAGATGTCTAAATTGATGACTCACTGGGGAGCCAAGCTATCAAAGCAGCAGGTAATTAACTAAGACCAACCTGTGATCTCACTGTTCTGACTTGCATGCATTCTGTAATTCTGAATTGTTGCACATCCTGTACATACAACATACTCATCTTAAAATGCAATGTTCATGCAATTTTTCTTATCAGCATCCTATGGTCCCAAGAATTGTATCTGCTGTCAGTTATTTGATGTGGTTATCAGTATTGATGCAATGGGAAAGAGCTTAAAATCAATTGTAATGGGACGATATGCATACTTCTGTGATGCTGTGTAAAACGCTCCATTGACAATTCCAATCACTTCATTATGCTCCATTATCAGATTGCACTGATGATTAATAATCGGAGTCTTATTCATCTTTTAATTAATTATGTATTGCCTGATATTGAAGACAATCTGCCTCATTCACACATCATCTCTCTATTGAGGGCTGGCAACTACTGAACGTGAAAAGGTTATGTTAGGGTTTGTTGTTATCAAGCATTATTGCTGGTTTAGTAGAAAAACAGTTCCACAGACATGAGCTTCAGTCACCTTTTCATCCATGATTAAACACATTGTCTGATATTCCTAGTCAGAAAAATAGAGAAGTCTCGACAAATCTAGTGTATGTTCCCTGCATTTCCACTTTAATTGAATTAATGTAAATATGTTAAAAGTGGTTACATTAGTTCTTTAAAAAGGTTGTGCAGAATACAAGTAATAAAAGGGAAATGTCTCTTTCACACAGAGAAGGAGTGACAAATGCATTGGCTTCCATGTCAGTGTTATTGAAGGGCATTCATAAATAATTAGTATTATTAATAGTAGTAATAGTCTGCATTTCCACTTTAATTTAATTAAAGGTGGGGTAGGTAATTTTGGAAAAACTAGCTCGAGTGCGCTAGAATTTGAAAATACACAGCCGGAAAAAATCTGCCACTTCCTTACAGAGCCCCTCCTCCAACACACACGAACGCGCACATGACCAATGAGGGCACGAGATAAGTTTGTGCACAAGATGGAAGGCTGACAGGCAGGTAGGCCATCCAGTTATTTTAGCCGGGCCGGGCCGGCTATAAATATGTTATAAGTGGTTACATTAGTTCTTTAAAAAGGTTGTGCAGAATACTAGTAATACAAGGGAAATGTCTCTTTCACACAGAGAAGGAAGAGTGACATATGCATTGGCTTCCATGTCAGTGTTATTGAAGGGCATTCATAATAATCTATGTCCAATTTTTAGAGTTAACAGGTTCAGTCATGCTGTATCTTCATACTCAAAAAAATCATTAGTCGGGATTCATGAAGAGAACTTAAAAGCATTGTGATTTTTAATCAGCTCTGACATTTATGGAAAATAAATCCAGCCAAAGAAGGAAAATGCATTTGAATGTTGAGCAGCTCCATTAGGTCAGTGGATTCTGTGTAAGAGACTACCAACGACCTGGCATATTTAATATATGAGACAGGCCTCCTGGCCTTATAACCCAAACATAACTTTCGAATGATATTAAAAACCCACTCAAAGGTTTGTTTACCATAAAATTACAAGACCTAAAGATTTCCAGTCTCTGCAAATGGAGGTAAACAATTTAGTGCAGTGTTCCTCCTCTCAGACTCAGGCCTTGGTATTGTGTGTGGTGTTCTGGCGTATTGATTACTCTGTGTCAGCCCTATTACTGCAAGCTCTGCCTCTGAGCCCCATGTCTGGATGACTCAGTGTTGACAATTGTATTACAGTCTATTATCTTCCAAATCCCAGGGCTTGAGTCACAGCTTACTGTAGGGTCTTCTTTGGAAAGTCAAAATTGCTTGCTGGCTTCATACTTTACTTCCTTTCTTTGCTCTATAACGTTCTTCCTGGCATCATCCCACACCGCTTGTCCACCTGGCTACTACTTACATTCCTTTACGACCTTCCTGCCATTTCCTCATTTCTTAACTGTTTACTTACTTTTTCTCCCATCTTTAATCTTCCTGTTTCTATTACTGCCCTTTTCTTCCCCTACTCCTTATTCATTGAAATTGAACCTGCCATGTACTGTATAATAAACTGGACACTTGCCAACACAAAGTCCAACACAAGAATCACTTTGCTTTTAACACCACTTCATGTGAAATTGATCAAAAACCTTTCATGCCTGCTTTTTAGTGCTTCTATTCAGTGGAAATGTCTCCCTAATGCACTACTAAAATACCAGCATCCTTGTGGCTTGCGCGCACTCAGCTTCAATGCTGATGCAAAACTTACCGTATGCAGTAATGAGCTTGTTACTTTCCAATTTACAAAAAATAAAGTCGCTATTTTAGATACTGTGCCCTTCTTTTGACGGTGTTAATTAGTTTTCATTGGTGAATCAGCACCAGAAATCACAAGTGGCTATTTGTCAGGGTCTCCACTTATGGTGTCAAGCCTCCTTAACTAACTATACAAGTGTGAATATTTCAAATGTGTGTGTTCATGTGCTTTTGTGTTTTTACATCTTAGGCATCTAACAGACTGAGAGTCATTAGTGATGTTTGAAGCAGACATCATGTCTATCTCTGTGTGGTTCTAATCAGCCTGATGGAGGTTTTCGTTTGATGAGGCACATACAGTACATGTTGTAATAAATCCAGGCAGGTTGATCAATATGAAATCAAGTTGAGCTGATAGTGTCCACAGTTTCTGTTTGTCCGGTCATACAGGCAGATAAGGTCTGTTATAAAGTCATTATAGTTTAATGAGAAAGAATATTAAGACACTGACCTCAATTACCTTTGCATTATGTTAATGAAGATGCACCTATAGGTAACACTTCTAATGTTCTCTCATTAACGTCCTGGGCTGCAGATGATTTGGGAAGCTTTCTGCATTGTTATCACAATATGAATGTGATATCCTAAACCAGATGCCTTTAATTTCAGTGTTTGAGTTGCTAATGCCAGTGCAAACTGTATGCTCAACAGCTTTCAGTCCCATCATAATTCTGATCCAATTAAATTGGGTACAAATTTGGACAGATAACAAATAACTTTTAAAGGGCAACACTCACACATTCCTTTCAAAGCTACATTTGGGCAAATTAAGATAAAGAGGAAGGCTCACTGACACAATAAACCAAGCACTTAACGTTTCTTGCCACTTAGGACAGCTACAAAAGATTACAAAGATGTTCTCTATTAAAAATTACTAGGAAGAAATCCGATGCAAAATGCTTATTATAAATGTTATCTGAAAGAGGCAGCAACATCTCCATCTTTCTGGCAATGCTGATCACCTTTGCTAGTCCACATAGATTAAACAAGGTTTGAGTTGATTGGATTGGAGGCAAATGTGTGATATAAAATAATAACAAACAAGACTCTGAAAGCACAGACCTATTTCAAGGCCATAGGGGCATGCATGTGGGTCAGTGTATGTTTTGGTCATTGGATTTTCTTTTCACAAATGGATATTCAAAAACAAAAAACGACTGGATATTTGATTTTCGTTTTTCAAATTGAAAAACCAAAATTGAAATACAAGGCGTTTTTCTTTATCATGGTCAAAAAGGGATTTACTAAACTTAAAAAACTGGATGATTTTCATTTTCTACTTCTCAAAACAAAAAATAAAATCACTAGAAAACAGAAACAAAAAAACCCCGTTTTTTACATATTCTGCTACCGGAAGTTGTCTTTCAAAATAAGAGCGCAGATGAGGACGGTCAATCCGTGTATCTACGGTCCATTTGTTTTCACAACGAAAACAGCCAAGACACATATTGAGCCCAGAAAATGAATGTTATTAAGGGCTGTAAATATAATAGGCCTATGTCTAAATGGACAACATTGTTTGGAGATTTCCAGTATACAGCGATTCTGCACTGCGGTCAACTCAGCCGTCTCTCGAGTTTGTTATTATTTGTTCTGCCTATAGATCTTCGTGAGATCAATCCTGTTGGACTCAGTGGGCTAGTAGTGAAACTACTCCCACAACAAGTACTATGAAGTACTTACTGTGTACTTTTTGAGTAATCCTCTGTCAATGTCCCCTCCTGAGATCAAGAATGCATGTTTCTCTGCTATTTTGAATCAGCGTTAAAACACCTTTCTTCATGAGACTGATATTGTTGGACAGAGTATTTTAAGAGAATGGTAGACATAATATCAGCAATACTTCCAGTCAGTAGTCCGGCAGCAGGAGTTTTACCCCTTGGAAAGTCTTGCCCGCTATTTAAATTGACTTTGATTGAAGTTAATATAACAATATTGATATTATATAGATATTTGATGCAGTCTTTCTGAACCACTTTAAAACTAGAAATACCTTGCAAATTAAGGAATATTTTAAATGTTCCTGGCACAGACAGTGCCTTAAAGTTACAGCAGATGAAAAGATTTGTGGAAGGATAAATTCTTCATCGGCTTCAATGGCTTCTCCTAGATATAAGGGCGTCTTTATGGTTGCTTGTATTATCCTCCAGATGAGTGGTTTGTTTAAATAGCATATTGAAAAAAAGGGGCTCCAAAAAAGGCATATAACCTGGTCCCGGCTTCAGCCAGTGTCGTATTGTTTTCTAGCACCCACAAATATCATCAGTTTTATGAAAGTACAATTCCTTGGCCATTGACTTGTGTCATTTGTCTCCAAACACTGATACAGTAACACAACTCCCTGCTTTTGAAGCCTTAAAATGGTGCAAGTACACGGACTTTACAACGTATTATAACTTAAAAGACAGGCTATTCAGTTAACGAGAAGAGAAAAAAGGAAAGAAAATTGTCTTATCGGCTGATGTAACATTAATGACCACGATATCAGTCTGTGGTCCTTCGGCACTCAGACTTTAGAGGGTCATTTTTGTGATCATGGGGCATCAGCCCTTACAGCATCAGGTACAATAGTCATATGGAAGTCAGACACTGGAAGTGTGCTGGAGGCGTTGACTTGCAGGGGGATGATTGTCACACTCCTAGGTTTATGGACGGTTCTCTTCTCGTCTCGTCTGTCTGGTTATGAGGTTTTGTAAGTCTGTTCATCTCGGTGTTTCTGCTCTTCCTCCGTTGTGTTTCTGTCTGGTCCTCCTCCCTGCGTTAGTTTCCTGGTGCTGGTTCCTGATTGTTCATTGGTGTTCACACTTGTTGCCCTTGGTGTTTCTCCCTCTGCCCAGCTGTTGTCTTGTNATTAACAGGTTTATGATATCACTGCCCCGTTCAAGACACGAGTGGATCTGACTTTAATTAGGCTACATTTGACTCGAGTGTTTCGTCAACTTAATGTGTTGCCTAAAATAATACTTATGCGTATGTGACACTGTGAGTGTTGCACGGCCAGATACGGCTCAGCTGACTCAGATAAGGAAATATTATGATAGATTATGATGCAGAGGTGGGACCAAGTCATAGTTTTGCAAGTCCGAGTCAAGTCTCAAGTCTTTGCGCTCAAGTCCGAGTCAAGTCTCAAGTCTTTGCGCTCAAGTCCAAGTCAAGTCTCAAGTCAGGATGGGCAAGTTCAAGTCAAGTTCAAGTCTTAAACTTTGACAAAACAAGTCATTATGTGCTTTTCACCAAATGTAATGACATCGATCAACAGAATAATACTTAATAATCCAACTGCTCTTTATTAGTCACATTAATAATTTAATAATCAATTTTCTCTCTGCTGGTAAAGTAACGTGTTTTTTTCTAATTTAAGAGGGATCAGTAAGGTAAGGCTACCGTGACGGTTTGATTCAGAAGGAGTTTAATGTGCAAGATCCCTGATGTTGAGGTGAAAGAATGTTTATTTCCACTGTGTACAACATGTTATAAGGGACCCACAATCTATCTTTATGCAAGGGATAATGTGCAGCGAGGCGGATCTATGGGGAAAAGAACACCTGAATCTAGATCCCTCTGCAGTTGGTACTTTTAGTATATTTTGATGCTAATACTTTTGTACTTTTACTTGTAACATTTTGAATGCAGGACTTTTTATTGTAACCGAGTATTACACTCTGGTACTTTTACTCAATCTAAACTTCTCCCACCTCTGACAATAAATCCTGAGTGCCAAAAAAAAAACCTGCTCTGAAGGTTATTTTCATTTTACAAATCCTGCACTCAGCTTTGCTTTCTCCAATATCATTGAAATGCAGCCAGATGCTGCTTCTCTTTTCGGTTTTCTCTCATTTCTTGACTTTGACCGACGCGCTAGCATTTAAATCCGGCTCCCGCCGCTCTGTGCAGCTGGCCTGTACCACTACACCTGCTGTGCCCCCCACCCTTCTTTCACATGATTCTGTATGATCCTAGTGTGTCCTCGCATATGATTGGCCGCATGGTGGCCCAGCTAAATAAAATCCCGCCCCTGCCTGCATGGATTCTCAGGAAGAGTAGAAGCGGCTGGAGATTCTGCTCTCCCCGACGGGAGTCTGCTCTTCTAGCGGCATCTCGCGATCGCCGTGTTGGAGACCCCTGAATTAAATTATCAAGTCAGAAGGCTCAAGTCCAAGTCAAGTCCCAAGTCATTGGTGTTCAAGTCCAAGTCGAGTCGCAAGTGTTTTGTGATTTTGTCAAGTCGAGTCTCAAGTCATCAAATTGATGACTCGAGTCTGACTCGAGTCCAAGTCATGTGACTCGAGTCCACACCTCTGCTTGTGACTGTGTCACGATTCTTGAGTTGTGTCACGTTTTTAGTTTTGTGTGTCTGGTAGTGGGTGTTTTTCTGTTCTCCTTGTCATGTTTTCCTCCCTGTGTATTGTGTGGTCTTTCTCCCTGTGTTTTCCTGTCTGTCCTTAGTTTCCCTGGTGTGTCTAATTTCCTGATTCTTTTCACCTGTCACCCCTTCTGTGTCTCCAATGCTCATCAGCGTCAGTCCCGCCCCTGATTGTTCCCACCTGTGTCTTATTGTCATGTGTTTAAATTCCCCTGTCTCCCAGTGTTCAGTGTCAGTTCGTTTTTGTCTCTTGTCATGTTCAGGTCTATGCGTTTTGTCTATTGCCATGGTAAGGTCTTGTCTCTTGCCACAGTCAGGTCTATGCTCTCTTTGTGCTATTGAAAAGTTTTGTTCCTCACCACGTGAGCGATTTTCATTTTGTTCTTGTTTTTTTGTCATCTCAACCTGAGATTCAATAGTGACTTTTTTGTTCATCTTGCCTGCTTTTGGAAAAATAAAGTATCTTACCAATACTTTACCTCTGTCTCCCGGGTTGTGCAATTGGGTCCTACCTCCTAAGTGCCTGAGTTCTTAAAAGACTGTTAAGAAAGGATATCAAAAGTCAGAACAGACCTTAGGTTGGTAAAATAAATGTCTTAATTTGCAGTATTTTATTTTAAAAGTGTTCAGAAAGACTGCATCAAATATACTATATCTATATATAATATCAATATTGGTATTAACTTCAATCAAAGTCAATTTAAATAGCGGGCAAGACTTTCCAAGGGGTAAAAATGCTGCTGACGGACTACTGACTGGAAGTATTGCTGATATCATGTCTACCTATCCTCTTAAAATACTCTGTCCAACAATATCAGTCTCATGAAGAAAGGTGTTTTAACGCTGATTCAAAATAGCAGAGAAACATGCATTCTTGTTCTCAGGAGGGGACATTGACAGAGGAGTACTCCAAAGGTACACAGTAAGTACTTCATAGTACTTGTGGGAGTAGTTTCACTACTAGCCTACTGAGTCCAACAGGATCGATCTCACGAAGAACTAATGGCAGAAAAAATTATAACAAACTCGAGAGACGGCTGAGTTGACCGCAGTGCAGAATCGCTGTATAGTTTAAATCTCCTAACAATGTTGTCCATTTTAGACATAGGTCTATTATATTTACAGCCCTTAATAAAATTCATTTTCTGGCCTCAATATGTTACTTGGCTGTTTTCGTTGTGAAAAAAAATTGACCGTAGATACACGGATTGACCGTCCTCATATGCGCTCTTATTTTGAAAGACAACTTCCGGTAGCAGAATATGAAAAAACTGGGTGTTTTTTTTTGTTTCTGTTTCCTAGTGATTTTATTTTTTGTTTTGAGAAGTAGAAAATGAAAATCATCCCGTTTTAGTAAATCCCTTTTTGACCATGATAAAGAAAAACGCCTTGTATTTCAATTTCAATTTTTCGATTTTAAAACGAAAATCAAATATCCAGTCGTTTTTTGGTTTTGAATTTCCATTTGTGAAAAGAAAATCCAATGACTAAAACATACACTGACCCATGTGTCACTCAGATGGCATTTTTGGAAGTTTTCTTCTGATTTAGTCATAATATGGAAACATTTAAAACATTTTTTGTATTTTATTGCTCAGAGTAACCCTGTTGACGTCGGTTTCAGAGTCTTTCCGAGTATACATACAGTTTTCTCAGTTATTTTCTAGTTATTCCAAAAACACAGATGCAGCACAAATGTATTAAAAATACTTAAACTTACTTTTTTTACCCACCCTGTGGTTCCAATCTGCCCAAAAATTGAATGGGTTCTTCATTGTCCCCCTAGACCTTGTTTATTGGTTAACTGAGGTTTCGTTTTTTTCATTATTTTAATAAATGACACACAAACAAATCCAGCATGACCTCTTAGGCTTTGGCAATAACATGAAATATATCTTGACATTACTGTTACAATCTTTACATGACCGTTAAGCTATCCGGAAGTTTCCTGTATATACTGTAGTGAAGTGTTTTCCTGATTAACATCTAGTCTCCAAAATGCTCAAGTGATCGACGATAACATACGGAGCTAACTAAAGAAGAGTTGAGATGGAGTCTCTTCTCCATTATCCCTCTGTATTTCTTTTTCAGTTTAACATTCTCCCACTCTCCCACCCCTCCACCAGGAACCACATTTGGTTTCCCAACAAAATAATTTGCACTTTAAATGCAAAGCTTTTCAATTAAAAGAAGCATTTTTAAGTATGACATGATTTTACTTTGAAGGACTTTTTTTCTGAATTTCCTTTGCATTCATTGAATTCATTCATCTGTTATGTTCCCTCTTAAAATTCAGCTAGGATTTGAATGAATAGCTTACTGAAAAAAGAAGACTGTTTCAGATTCCAAACATATGCTAGTGTCTGCAATATTCATGGTGTTTTTGGCCTCCACCAGCCTTCGAATTATTCTGGGCATAAGGTCCCTGCCTCACAAATAGGCTGTTACTGTTGCAGGTCAGAAGTAATTCTATGAATAATGGAATAAAATTGGTAATTTGTTTCCAACACTCTGCAGGAATGCTGCCATATTGTTTTTGATTTATGCGCCTATTAAATGCTTTCAAACAATGTTAATGTATCAACTCCGGCATGCTGTGCTAAGATATGTGTTATGGTAAATTCATGGTCATCTTGGAGTGAGTCAAACTAGCTGGCCAATGGAAATGATGTAAGTGACAGGCTAGTGACCAAGAGGGATCCCTTGGATACAATCCATGCATGTACATTACAAAGAAGAACCCAAACTGCAGATTCTGTCGGAGCTGCAATAACAGTTTGCATGGCTAGCTGTTGAATATGATAAACAGAAAATTCACATCATTCATCAAATGTTGCTATCACATCTCAGGTTCATAACAATTCTGTTAGCAGGAAATTTGGTAATGCCCTCCTCCTCTCCTCCCAACCCACGCTCACTGAGAACATCGTAATTAAGAGGCTGCGTGAGGCTTTAGAGCTCAGCCTGAATTTATGTGGCAATTGACACAAGCATGAAATGACTTATTGCCAAAAACACTGAATGGACATTCCAGCTATTAGAGAATAATCAGTGTGCCACAAGAAATGGATTTCATTAAGCTCCTGAGGCCAACAGGTTTTATCCTGTTATACCCTTCCCCAAGCATAACAGGAGGGGCGTCATTAATTAGCTCTTTATCGTTAGGAAAATCAATATGCAATTTACAGAAATGTTACTCAATCATATAGGCTACCGAAGCCTGTCTGTTCTTTCCCAGGGCTGCCATGCCAGATAAGAAGGGGGAGATGAGTTTTCTTTCTTTTCAAATTGTCAATAGTGATTATCACCCCTTGCGGCCTTGTCTTTATCTGGGGCACAGAAGAAGATTATGTCTTTACCATCTGAGGATACAGCAACCCGAGGAATGCAACATGACTATGTCTCTTCAAAGTTGTACTAATCACATCTTATATTAACAATGGATGAAAGGACTGCAAAATGTCAATGTAAAGTGAAAGGGGTAATTCGTAGTGCCAATCTACAAAGGATTTGTACCCAACTTTGCAGTGTACTAAGCTTTTTAGCATCTTTCAACTCATTGTTTCGGTTTTATGGCCCTCAACTTTACTACGAAAGTTCAAGAGTTCAGTCCTTACACTTGCATTAGCCTTGTTTCAAATAACAGCCCAACAAATAGCAGCCCAACAAATAGCGGACAGATACAGTTAGCAACTAGCTGGAGAACATAGTCTAGCATTAATCACCCGAATACTCACTTTTTTACATCTGGATTTGTTTACACAAACATATGAGCAAGTAGTAGAATAAAAATGTGCCTTTCATTTACCATGTGGACACAAAAACGACATACATTGTGACATTATCACCTTTACACCAACAGTGACTGTTGGTTGGTTTTTTATTTCAGCTAACTTTGTTATTTTGAATGCGACTGACAATGTTCTATAAACTGTTCAGATGAAAGAAACTCATTGAAAAAGAGTTTTCATATTCACAATGTGAAAAAGTGAAGCAGCACTCCCTGTACAGCATGCATACATATTGCACAATGCTATACACAGTACCCTCTAACTTGCATTTGAAAGGCTCATCTATCAAAAGCACATCTCTAGTTGAGATATCAGTGTTTCAGTTACAGGATGTTGTACCATGCATGCAGCAGAGCTACAGTCTGATTTAGTGGCTGTCCTTGAAACCTAGAGAAATGCTATAATCTCTGCATTTATATCCTATTTAGGGAGATGAGATCTATGCACAAAGAGAAGAGCTAAAACAGGCTGCTTGGTGTAAAGAGTTTCATTTTGGATATCCTGTTTAGGATGGGTTTATAGAGGCTTACACCACTGCAAATCTGTGTTTGGATGGGTAAGAGATATGCATAGGGATGGTGGTGTATGGTTCATGACAGAGTACTATACAGTAAGCAACGTCAGTCCTCCTGGGATCTCATTATTCACTGCTCAAGCTGACCACATCATAAAAAACACCAAGTGGTCCAACAGTCTGGGCTTTACTGCTGGTGAATGTACATGAGTGCAGGCGTGAATGGCTCAGTTTGTGAAAGTAAGATAAATCACAGAAAACATCTAAAAGTCCATTCAAAATAATTAAAGAGTATATATGTAACAGTGAGAGTCTGCTTTTACTGTGGCCAGAGATTTTAACATTGTCAAGCTGTGGCAAGTCCTTCAGAGATACTATCAGCACATCAGCTGTGCTCTATGTAGAGGTATCAAGCTTGAACATGTTTACTTTTTATTTTCCGGATGGATTGGATATTAAAGGCCCAGGACCCCTGCCCACTCCCAATATCCAGGGCCGATGTTTGTAAATCTTTCAATCGGTGTAATCCAGGGAAATCTCTGGCTGAGATACAGTACTTTACCTCTCGCTGCTCCAGTCTGCAGACACCACGTTGTACAACATTATCCCGGTTCCAAAGAAGCGCTGTTGACTTCTGTCCATTAGCACTAACCTTATCCATCATAAGGGGGTTTGAGCGGACATTCCAAGCCTTGATTACATCCTCCCCCTCGACTCACTGGACCCATTTCAATTTTCCTACAGACCAAAGAGATATACAGGCATATGCATCAACCCAAGCCCTCTACACTGCCCTCTCCCAACGGGCCTAGAATAACATATATGTGAGAATAGTGTTTAAAGAATATAGATCAGCATTCAACACCATTATGCGGTTCAAGATTGTAAGCGAGCTCAGAGACCTGGGGCTCAACACCGCCCTCTGTAACTGGATCCTGAACCTCCTCATGGGCAGGCCCCAGGCTGTGTTGATGAACACTGCAACATCCTCCACCTGACTCTCAGCACAGGAGCCCCTCAGGGCAGTGTTCTCAGCCCTCTTTTGTTCTTCTTGTGGTCACAAACAGCTTCATCAGTCTGATCATAGAAATCAACAAGATTGCCTGCAAAGGGAAGCTTGTAGCCCTGACATCTTGGTGCAAGGTCATTAACCTTCTCGATTTTAACTCAACAAAAAACCTAATTGTTGACTACAGAAAGCAACAGCCAGGATATGCCTCCATCTCTATCAATGAGACCGTTTATTCAGTTTCTTTATTGCAATGCTGTCCACACAAATGTGTTATCCTTTTTTGACTTTATTTTTTTATATCTTAGCCCTATATTTTATGTCTTAGGTACCGATTTTTCCTATACTCTACTTGCACAATTTTCATATATATGTTTTGAGCTTTGAAGTATGGTGCCTTGGACCCAATATTTTAATTGCCAATGACTCCTTCTCTGTAATTGTTGCACACCCTATAAGGACAAAGAATTTGAACTTGAACTTTGAGACATTGACAGAATAGTTAACGGGACATAAATAAAGGATAAGATGGAGACTTCGTGATCAGGAGGTTTTCAGAGGAAGAAGGACACGATTTAAGGAGGGTGAAGCACCAGTTTTTGGTTGGTTGGCTCGGGCCCCGACTGCTGATTGATCTTCAGGTGACAGCCGGTGTCGGGGGCCCACGGCCAGGCTGTCACTCCCATGCGCTTTCCCACCATCCTGCTCGCTCACATCTTCGCTCTGTCGCTCTTTCTTTCTCCCCCACTGCTTTTTAAACTCTCAGTCGTGCTAAAATAATCTTTCACCTTCTTCTCTCCATTGATCCAACCCATACAGTAGCTCTCTCGCTCTCTCTCTCCATCTTCCTCGTCATCATTCTGCTTCCCTACCCTTTTCACCCCAGTTGGTTGGACAGTTGGATTTTTCACTCCTTTCTTCTTCTACCCTTCATCTCTGCCTTTTCATTTCTCTAATGCTGGGAACCAACTGTCTTCTGCTCAGAACTGGCCATTTCACTCCACCTATTTAGTATGCAAGAGAGCATAATTGCTCATGTAGAAGGATTTATGCTGTGCTTTTGTCCGGCTATGTATGTGTGTGAATTTGTATATGAATGTGTGCCAGTGTCTGTGGCCTGAAAGCCCACGAAAGCATCACAGTCATTTTACTCAGACATGGCCCTGGGATATATTGGTGACCTTGGTCTTTAGTGAGTCTGCCCAGGTTGCTCAATTATAGGGATTTATTTTTCTGTGTGTGGGCGTGCACGTGCAATTTCCAATTTGTGTTTGTGCGTGAGCTCTCATGTGTATGCACATGCATACATACAGGCACGCTTGAGGGGCATGCTTAATGATAGACTCGTTTGCACAGCTCTGCTTCTAATGATCTATTAAAGTACTCTTAGCAAGTAATTATATGGTCAGTCCCAAAAGGCTTATGAGGCCCCAGAAGGGATGACTAAATATACATGAAGATGAGAGACCATATAATGAAGAGGAATGTATGGCATTCACCTTTGAGTTTATGAACAAGAATAAATACATAAAGGACAGTGTCAAAAATATTTCTCAAATGTTCTCCTGACGTGATCAAGACTGGGAATATTTGTTCATCTAGTTTTACTGAGGAACATATAATCCCTCTCTTGGCACTCTTAGACTTTTTATTTATTTTTTTATAATTTGAGAAAATTGTAAAATCAAGTCAGCAGGCTATCAATTTAACTTAATCCTGTTTATATCTGAGTAAAAGAGTCACAGTGACCATTATTCTCATCGTTAACAGAAATGTCTTATGAAGTACAAGAGCAGCAAGCAGCACATCCAAATAAATGTAACTGCCTCATCTTCTAGTTGTGTATCAAAACGATTTGCCCCTTAGCCTTTTTTCCCTCAAATTTGTAAGCTGTCTTTCGACCACACAAATAACGAGACATTTATTTTAAAGTTTCAATAGAGATGTCAATTATACCATACATACACAGAAACTAAACCTGTACACAGTGGAAAATCGAACAACAAACGTTACAATCTCAACAGTGGGGGAAATGTCTTTTTCTGTGTTGTTTTTTTTAAATCTTGTGAGAAGCGCATAACATAAACGTTTAAAAAAAAAAAAGAATAAGGCCAGAAAAAAAATACTGTACTACTCTTACAAGAACAAAAGTTTAAAGAGCATGTTGTAAAGTTCAGGTTCTGTAACAAACGCCCTCAGGGTTCAACGCAGTTTAAAGTAGTATTTGTTAATGACGAATAACAATCTGGTCAGATTGAGTATTTCTTGAATTGGACGCCAGACTTCTCCACTCAAACTGAACGATCAGAGTTGTGTATTTCTAAGTTCAATCAGCTTCATCTGTGGGCCAAGTGAAAGAGATGGGATCAGATGTTTGCCTTCTCTGATCCTCTGCAAATGCAGTTGATTTCCAAATGGGCCAGGAGGCGATTTTCTTAAAGATATTATATAAGAAGAGGTAAAGACACTTTATGCCTGGGAGATGTGGAATCACGTAGCACAAATATAAATGATTTACTTGTTCATCACAGCACACCACCTGCAGATACAGTATACAGTATATATAACAACATTCTCCCTGGTGAAGAGTTCCTTCAGCCCAGGACATGTTTCATTCACGTATCACACATAACTTTGCTGCTCCCAAAGTCTATTGTCCTTGTAGCTAATTTTAAACCCTCTCCACCTGGAATATTTTTAGCAGACTTTTCCACAGTTGTTTGTAATCAACATCCAGCAAAGTTGCGCGAATGCCTGCTAGAGAAGCTAAACATTTGGGACAATATCTACGGCTTCCTCCGCCCTGCTCTGTTCCGAGTCTGTATCAGTGCACTGGTGTCTTCACATAGAATGAGTCATGTTCCTCTTGGTCTGAGAGCCTTTTCCACCTACCTGCTTATCAGTTATTTAATTCACTGACCCTTTTCCCTCTTTGCGTGTGAATGTCCATTATCTCATTTGCCTAATCCCTCTCGTCCATTTTGTTCTTACAGATGAAAAAGGCAATTTCTTATTTTTTCATGTTCTGTTGCAGCATAGTCATGCCTTAGCTTGAATTCTCCAGAACACAATCATGACTTCCCTTTGTTTGGCAAAAAATGTTTTGGGTTGTTTGAAAGATTTTGCCGTATTCCTTAAATGTTGTACCACACGCACCCTGGGTTTCTACATAGCAGGAGGTTTAAAGCTGGTCGTCGAGGGCTTTGATCATTGTTTTCCAGACACATTTGATTCCTTTCATTAACAGGTGTCTAGCTTCTCTTCTCTACCTCTTTCCAAGTTGTTGACCACTGTATCCCATACACATGCTATCATGTTTTATTCCCATTTGTTCCCCGCATGCCCCCCTGCCACCTCTTTACTCCCACACCAACACATTTTTATTTTCTACCTTACTTTCCCCTCCAATCACTCTAAATTATGAGTGTCCCTGGCCTTGGTGACAGACAGGTAGACTGTGTCTGGTCTGGCTGTCATAAGCTGGTGGCACGACAGGCTGCAAGACGAAGGCTGCTACCTGAGGGGGCACCAGGTTCTGACACCTCTATTAACCTTCAGGAAACGTCCATCCCCGCTCACAGCATTCCCTCTCCTCCATGTCTTCCTCATCTCTAACTCCACCTGTGCCCTGTCTGCTGTTCCCCAGGTGGAGAAAAAACACCATGTCCCTATGGCCAAATAAGAAACATATATATTTTTTCTCTCCTCCTAACCCAGAGCATTTTAATATGCAATGCATTTCTGCCTCACTTTCTCAATAATCAGTCTCAGTGTAGGGCTGCTCGATTATGGCAAAAATCATAATCTCGATTATTTGGGTCAATAATTGGAATTGCGATTTTTTTCATTGACTTTGAAAACATCCATTTATTGGAGAAAAAAAATGTGAACAGTATGTTTTTAGCAGTTGATTACCCTGAACTTTAAGTATAATTCAACTTAAAAACCAAAACAATTTTTTTTATTTAAAAATAAAATTTTAATAAAAAAATAATCGTTTTATTTCGATTACGTTGTTTTCGTAATCGTTGCTAAGCCATAATCGTAATCGCGGTTGAAATACGATTAATTGAGCAGCCCTATCTCAGTGTCCTTATTTTCTTCCCCATTTACTGTCTCCAGTCCGTCTTAAGCTCTTTTTACTGTCCATCTCGCTCTAATGTAGGCCCTTAACATTGCAATCCAGTATTAACATAATGGTCCATATGTCAAGAATAGCATATGGCCAGTTCAAAATGCATGGTTTTGTGCAGTGGCTCATAGCTAAATGGTGGGAATGAACAAATTGCCGCAGCTTTCTCATGTCAATCAGGCGGAATAATGGGAGTTTATGAATGCTAAGCGAGGCGGATTAAATCGGATGTAAACATATTTGATCAACACATGCCCTTTTTACCTTGACAATGATTCAATGTATCATTTGGTGTTGTTCAAAGTAGATTATGGCAGAATGTGACAGCTTTCATGGGAATAAAATGCTTTCACCCAGTAATCTCCATCTGTCTCGCTCTCATTTTGCCCTCCAGGAATTCTCTCTACTTCGACTGGACGACGTGGTGGAGCAACAAGTCAACATAGTTGGATTTTCAGTCTTCAACCAAACTCATCCCTTCTTCCAGGATTTTGTGTTAAGCCTCAACCGCTCCTGGCAAGAGAACTGTGACCATGCACCCTTCGCTGGCACCCCAGTAAGTACACAACACACACACACACACACACACACACACACACACATGATCTCACACACACACAGAGAAGAGGAGGGTTACTCATGTGAGAATAATGGTTTAAGCCTTTTTTATTTATTCCCATACCAAGTTCAGACAGGGTTTTCAGAGCCAATATTCTTCCAGTGTGCTGCTGCATCTCAAAGTAATCCAACTAAATACTGACGTCATTTATACACAAAAATACCACGGTTTGACATTTATCCAGGTAACTGTTTTATTAGCAGGTGCTGCTGTAGGCAGTTGTTATTTGGCAGACAACTAATTTGCAGCATCCACCTTCCTTAATATATTGAAAATTGATCCCTGTTAAATTTCCTTCAGAAGAAGATGCAAAAGAAAATTCTTAATTCCACTGATCATCCAAAGATTGCTCAACGTTTAACATGTCCTGCTCT
Organism: Notothenia coriiceps; assembly: GCF_000735185.1. Lineage (NCBI taxonomy): Eukaryota > Metazoa > Chordata > Actinopteri > Perciformes > Nototheniidae > Notothenia > Notothenia coriiceps. The sequence continues at coordinate 18,855,507 of NW_011369945.1, forward strand.
GCATATATGAATGAGTGACTTCAAAACAGCCTCAAATCACTAAGCTACTGTTAAAATATGAAAGTACAACTGTTGCAGGCTTTTATGTTAAGAAACTCGATTAAATACAGTTTTTTTTACATTTGAGCCCACCTTAATAAATATTTTGTACTGACAGTAGAACACTCTCATACTTGTTTTATGAGATAGACTTGTCTGGAATTTCTACGTGCTGTTCAGCTGATAAAATGTCGTTAATGACCTGCATGAAAGTGATGACTGCCACCCATCCGTAAATGAGTGCTTGTTTATGAGACCTCAATTTATGAGTATTATCTCACTGCCCAATAATCCCTCTCAGGATTAAGCCCTCTCACCCAGAAAGTGTCACTCGTAAAAACGGCATCTCAAAGTAACGAGGGAATTGAGCCGCTATGAGATGAACTCCTGCTTCTGAGTCCAGTAAAGAAGTATTGCAGTGTCATGTCTTTCATGTCAACAGTGGATGAAATTAACTTTCTCCTAATACAGTATACTATACATATGAGACTATAATAAATCTTCAATGCCATCAATATTGAAGTCATTTTTCAATCATTTATCAGTGTCGAAACCAATCAAGCTAACAGTATAATTGTAAATATCTTCAAGTATTAAACCAACATATATTTTTTAAAGTAATTCAAATGGAAATGTTTTTGTCCTATCTTTTCTAAAAATGACGTGAATATTAAGTAATAACATCTAACAACAGTCCCAACAAGAACAACATATTCGAGGCAAATGAACAGCTTTTGCAAATGTTCTCAAGGGCTTCATTAGGAACATCAAAGTCAGTAAAGGAAATTATTGAATTAATCCCTGACTTTATGTAAAACTAAATAAACACATTTAAGCCCATGACCCCCGTTGGCTGGTGGAACAGGTTAAGAATAGCATGTAAAAATGTATTTTGGGCACAGCAGGTCACTCGGATGCTTTTGAGCCTGCGGCAATTAGAACTTGTGACTAATTCGCTAATAACTAGAGAGAATAAAGGCTGATGAACGCAGAGCAAGAAAGTCATTAACTCATTTAGACATGCACGTAGATAATATGCTGTCTTTTCATTTACTGTAATTAGGTCTGGAGGAATTGTAACTGTGGGGCTCATACGCACAGAAAATGCACACATGTGACCTCTTTGCATGTCAACCTGAGACTGTTAATGCATTGAAAGATAAAGTCGTGCACCATGCCAACTTCGAAAGATGCAGCATAGATTTAAAGTTTTACAGGAGACAAAATTAGTGTAGGACAAACAACGCTGCCTAAAAATGTCTCGCGCTTTTGGGGAGGTATTTATATTCTCAAATCAGCATGAAGAAAAAGTAGACTAAAATATCAGTAGATAAACAAGACGTGACTGTATTTGTGTTACAGAACATCCGGTACAACCAAAGGATTAACGGGTTTTTTTGTAAAACAAGCCCAAAATAGTTCATGTTGGCACACAAAGAGAGAACACCTGTGACAGAGGAGCTGCTACGCCGAGAAAAGATCACTAACAGTATGTTGCTGAAAACTTTGTCAAAACAATAAAAAATAAAATCATAATAAAATCTGCTTGATCATTTTAGTAGACAAGATTCAGACCTATTGTGCATATTTACTTTCCTATCCACTTACGAAGATGAGTAGATGCAATGGCCCTATTAGCTTCACGGCATAAATATGATAAGATACGAGTGGAATATAACCAGAAACACTTTGCCATTTACTTTTTAATGCTGACTTAACAAACAATAAGACATTATTCCCATCTGTCAAAGCCACAGTGCTGATTGTAATGTCTTCACAGGCTGTTTGTACGCAACATTTTGCTTTAAAGTGCAATCCAGCAATTATGTTTGCCAATTTAAGGTTGTAAGACATCACAGGTTTTCAGTTTAATGGCTTATTGTTCTCTTTGATCCAACATTTATTATGCATCACCATCCCTCCCTCTTCCAATATCCACCAAACATCAGGGCCATTTCATCCCAATTTCCATTACACAGATGTACCGCACCGCACTGTACTGATGTACCCTCCTTTGGCCTCTAATGCAGCGCATCATGCATTTTAATAAAATGTACATAGCAGGATGCAGTGGTAGTGATGAGGGGGCTGTTTGTACAAGGGTGATGAGAGGAAAAGCTGCCTGAAGCTGGCCTTCGCTGAGAACAGGCGGTGATTCAAATGGTCCGGATGTGCCAGTTTCATTGGGGATAAGAGAAGGAAGGACAGTGTCTCTCCCAGAGACAGAGAGACAGAGAGAGAGAGAGAGAGATGCTTTTCAACGCTGTCAGCAGATCAGAGTCTTTCTAATGATCTAATGGAATAATCTCACTGCCACTCCAGGGATGGGTTAACCCCTTATTGACCGCTAACTACCAACATGGTACACTTGCAGTTTGGAGTCTTTGCATCTGTGTGTGTGTGTGTGAATGCATAATGTGTGCACTTTCTCTCCCCCTCTGCAGCTCTCCTCAGCCCTGCTCTTTGATGCAGTATACGCGGTGGTGGCGGCCGTCCAGGAGCTGAACCGTAGCCAAAATGTTGGCGCCACCCAGCTCTCCTGCAAGTCCTCCAAGATTTGGGAGCACGGCACCAGCCTGATGAATTACCTGAGGATGGTAAGTTTAACTTTAATTTAGTTTTACATACTCTAGGACAAAACACACCAAAACAAATACAACACGAAAACGAATTGATTCCTTTCCCTTGTCTGTATTGTAAATATAAATCTCCCTAATCTACAGACAGCTATTTTTTAGCTTAGTTTAGCATAAAGACTGATTACAGCCAGCCTTGCTAAGTCTAAAGCTAACAGAACTTTATGCTTTTTCTTGGCGGTCGCAGTTACCTCCTCGTCGTTTTACCATGAGAAACCAGCAGAAACTCCAGAAAGTCACTGCGCCATGGCAAAAACCTTTAAACACCGCCAGGCCAGCTGCTTTCCCTGTTTCCAGACGTTATGTTTATCGAAGCTAAGCAAACTAACCAGTTGCTTTATTCTTGCAGCAAATCACCGAAATGACAGAACTGATGTTTTTAACTGATATCTAACTCTAGACAGAAAAGTATGTTCCCAAAATGGCAAACTATTATCCTTAATTAAAGATAATTCTCAGTTTTGTAAGTTTTCATTTCTGTTTTCGTACTCTCTCACTCAACAAGAAGGGCAGGGAATGTCATTATTAGAAGGTACCAGATAATGATAAAGATATTGCCAAGCTTATTGAGAGCTTTGTTTTTGCTTTCCTGATGTTGCATATTAATTGGTTATCTTAAAGCCCTTATATTATCGCTGACAACAGATGACACTGTATAATAGTCTGTGCTCTCATCTTTTATACGCTCCTTATCCACTAGGTCAGTTTATCTTGTCTCTACATTATACTGAGAGACAACAGAGAAGGAGGGATAAAGATTAGCTGTCAGTGAATAAAATGTGTCATCCTATTAGGGAGAAATGGCTGTAACTGATAGGGCTATCAAAATGCTTAAATGTGATGTGTTCGATATCAGACTGTTTGTCTTCCTCTCTCAGAGGAAGAAGACCTGACTAATGGCTTGTCTATTCCGTGGTAAATTGAAGATATAACAGCCTCGTTCTTCATATTATTATTATACATTTGACACATTTCAAGAGGCTGATCCAGAGCCAGTAGTGCTAATGTAGCCTCGAGTGAGATCTATTATAGCTGCTGCTTAGAGGGAGTAGGCTCTATTTCTTTGGGAGGTATTTTAACATGTTGCTGTCTCTCTTTTGGATAGGTAGAATTGGAAGGTCTAACGGGCCACATTGAATTCAACAGCAAAGGTCAGAGGTCTAACTACATCCTGAGGATCATGCAGAACAGCAAAGATGGCCTAAGGCAGGTAAAGTAACTCCCAATCCTACAAATCCTATGTTGGTATTATCTGTCTTCAAAGTAACCACATGCTATGGTTTCAGCATCAGCACTGCCTTTCAACAGCTTGTAGTCCATCCCATTGGTTCAAGAGCATTTACATATAAATAGTGTGCTATACCAGAAGTGAATCACAAAGATTCTTCCATTTGCTTTTTTGATAGACACTGGCCATAATATAGCTGTTACTGCTGAACACAAAGCTCTTCAGCGCACACCTTCCTGATCTCTGTAGGGCACTTCTATGGGCAAATGTTACCGTTGTTTTATGGCAGTGAGGTAACTTGTGCTGTATTGTACTGCAGGGAGCGGCGATAACACTTGCAGGGGTTCTGCTCTGAACACCAGCTCAACTGACATCTTTTGGTCCAAACAATTCCCATTATCATGCTGGCAAGAGTGTCAAGATAGAACTAAAAAGTAGTGATGCCATTTTGAAGGTGCAAAGAGGCATACTGGATTTGTTGGCAGGGCAGACAGTTTTTGCTATGGGTTTTACAGATATTCCTCAGTTACTTTTGATGACTTTTAGATACAAATGTGAAGCTGTTATTCTCTATGGAATGAAAGAACATTTAGTCACAAAATGACTATATTGTATCAGCAGGAATTTGTGGGTGGTGTTGATCAAACTCCAGTCACTCCATTATTGCCCCAGTGGATGCTGGCATTTCACGCTTCCTACACTAGCGGTCTTGTTGTTCTCTCTGGCTTTCTGAAAATACTCTACATGCACCACAGGCATTTGAGTCTGTGCTCTGAACCACACTGCGCAATCTCTGAAACTGCTTGGTCTCCCTCAGAATCTCTTTGCCTCACTTTCACACCAGGGAACATAAATAATTTACAATTTCTTCTAAATTGAAGACATTTATCAGGATTACAAGGAATTAAAGTAGTCAGTAATGAAATGTAAGTGACGAGAGGCTTTGAGCAGCTTTTAGTGCTCTCTAATAATGAATGGATGGCAGAACTACTGCTGCTCTTGTTCTCTGGACTGTATCAATTGCTTGGGGATTGGTGATATTATACTAGGGTTTTCAATGTTTCTTGTCAGGGATCCAGAAATCAAACATTCAGCAGATTTAAAGGCCACCTATCATGCTATTTATAGGCAATAGCATAGGTCTCAGATATATTAAATATATAAAAATGAATGTCTATGAAGTGTTTTGCTCAAAATACCAAAAAGATCACCCATTCTAGCCATGCCTCATATCTAAAGTGCTGATTCGGGGTATAAAGCTTTAAAAAAAAAAGAATTAAAAAAAAAAAAAAAAAAAAAAAAAAAAAAAGAGGGGGCGGAGCTTATGCCTGCTCATGAGGGACACGGCAGATACTGGCCGTTTCTCAATCTCGAGGAAACTGGCTTCCAAGCCAATTTTTCAAGGATGCTACGTCATCGAGCGCCGCCGAAGGACTGTTCCAATCTCCAGCATACTTGGAATTCCACCGAGGCCGCGTCCTTGGTTTGTGGGTAATTTCGAGGCTGCACATGGGTAGACTTCGCTTCCTTAAAATCCCCACAATGCTTTGCGCACGGACCAATTTCCCCAAAACTCTGGCAGAAAATGTAAGGCTGTTCCACTCTTCGTTTTCCGAATGCCAGGAAGGATTTTGCCTAGCTTCTGAAGCAAGTGACTCGGAAGACATGTGCTACCAAGCAAGCATCCTCGCGATTGAGAAACGGCCACAGTCTAAACTCTGCGGTGATGAAACGACATATCATGTTCAAAACCACATCAAAGATTATTTCTGAAACAGTATGGAGCTCAAATGCTTTTTTTCTTGCAGGTTTACCACGGGGTGAGTTCCTTTTTCTATCCTGCTTCATACTCTCTCCAGTACAGGTTAGCTCTGAGTGTTAGCGATGCTTGCTAATGTAAACAAAGACCATATTATGTCCAAAACACGTCGGGCACTGATTCTGATAGCGAAGTTTCTGATAGGGCCGTGGATCCACCATCCGACATGACTTAATTTACGTCATATCGGATGGCAAATCTGGATCAGCTCCATTGTACCCCCGTTTTTAGAGATTTGCGCACGGACGAAAAGAGAGAGGGTTTTATTTTCTGACACTTTGTGAGTTCCCTGACACACCGGGGACACATTTAAGTATAAAAGACATAAAAAAGTGCATTTTGCATGATAGGTCCCCTTTAAAATATCTATGTTAAGACACACTGTCTGAAAAACAATTAGTTTTTGACATAAACGCATTAAAACCCATTATTACACAAAACTTCCCAGACATTCTCTCATTGTAATGTTGTCTAAATATTGAAATCGAGGAGTGAGAACCTTCTGATGGAAAACTGATATTTCCTGGACAACACTTAAGGAACCTCTGACCGGGAATTTATCGAGGTGGTTGGAGACAAGAGCATTGTTGTTTCAAATTGAAGACTGGCTGGGGAAAATATGTGTGGGCAAAGTGATTGTCCTGTACTCATCCATCAACAGCAGCTCGAAAAAGCTCCAGTGGGGCTCACCCGTCTACAGCAGTAAATATCTATGGTTGATCTAGCAGGTAAAAAAAAAGAAGGATTTATTGGTAGAAAAATAAGTGCTCAAATGTAAACATCAGCCCATAAAAAGCAGAAACCTTGAATGGCTGAGTGGTAGAGGAAGAAGGATCTATGATTGCTTTTATGGTAATCCGCAGCTAACACTAGGTTTCAGACTATTTATTAAGAAAATAAATGTATATGAGTCACAAAATAACTTTATTTTTTATACTAATGTGTTCTGTCAGATATTGCAGTGTGTCAGACTCTGTACTGGGGAATCAAAGTGAAGGACAAATACATACAACTAAATAAAGACGGATGGATGGAGTTATACAACAAAAAATATACTTTCAATTTCTTCTGCCAACCCTGTTTAAAGAAGTGGCAAGTTGTTGTTTCCATTGCCAACAAAGTATCTAGACATACTGCAGCAGTTGGCTACTTGACAATGTGTCTGGGACATTACAGATTTAAGATAAGATCTACATATCATGTTGAACTAGATAGGGACATTTTGTAAGTCAAGTTACCTAGGGTTATCCTCTTTTATACTTTAACCACTACTTTTATTTGGCATAAGGCAAGTGACGACCAATCCCTTAGTAACTGGACAACAGCAGTTTTCTTTTCCCTGTCCCTTCCTCGTCCTCACTCACATTCAGTGCTGACAATGAGGATTATATCTGCATGCATCTTAATGCGTGTGTGTCTTTTTATGAGTGGATGTCCCAGATTATTCAGAATGCCATCATTTCAACATACTAAACCATTTGCTTTGAAACCACTGTTTTTAGAAATGCCAAGACTTTAGTGTTTTATATTTCATCTTAAGGCCTGATTCTTGATGTAAAGCTATACATGTAATCCCTGAAATGTATGTGTTCATGGTGCTATACTAAACTGCACAGTATTTTCCCTAGAAATACCTGTCCCTCACCCTGACAGCTGTGTTTTCCCTGCTGCCCTGACTGTTTTCCAGTGGATGCTGCATTGTGTATGCTGGTTATTGACTTGTCCATAATCCAACAAACATTCACCCCTCTGCAGTAGCAGATAATGTAGCTGTATTTTTGCTGCTTTATCTACAGCATTTTTGTATTTGTTGTTATACTATTATAAGATACAGACAAGACATAAACAGTAAGATAGCACAGAGACGAAAAAATGATTTCCACATCTCTGTGTTAAAACATTTCACCCTTTCGGATTTGTTGATATCCGTGAATGAGGGGATTGAGTGTCAGAAAAATCTTACCTCAGCAACCCGTGAAAGAGTCAGACAGAAATCCCATCCGCCTTTATTAACCTTGTCTGCCTCTCTCTGTGTCCCCTCTTTATTTTGGCACTGGGCCAGTCAAGCAGAAGGGTAATGCTATCAGGCCTAATGTGATGATTTCAACCAGAAGTATTATAAAGCACTCTTGCCAGTTATGTTAATGGAGAGAGGCAAGGTGTTAGACAGGGGACCGGATGGGGGTGTCGTTTGTTTTGTTGACTAACACCTCCCACATGCTGTTGGGTTGGGGCTGCTTCATCCAGGCAGACAGTACAGGTGCCAGGGCCTTGCCAGACATAAGGAAGGTGGCTCACTACCCACACACCAACTCTCACTAAAAGAGTTTGGGCTAAATATATCCAAACAAACGAATATGAAGTTGATATTTTAAGTATTTTCTCTGGTTAAAATAAGAATTCCATTCATAGTTTACAACTATGCCAATAAATGCAAATTAAAACAACAGAAAAGAAAACCTTCCATCAACTTTCAACCAAAACTTTCTGGAAATAAAGCAACAAGTCATGCTGTACATACTGTATCTCCATTTCTCTTCCCCACTTCCACTCATTTTCCTCAGTCAGTATGATCAACCATCCGCTCATCCCGAGCCCTGTGGTTGGCTATAGATCGCCTCACATGTGAGACCATCAGCTCCTTTGGGGTTCAACACTATACAGCCAATCACTGTCAAAAATTGAATTTCTCTGGCAGGCATTTCACACATTAGAACAGTTTCCTGCTGCTCTCTGCTCCGCCTTTCTCTATTTTATCTATCTAGCTATCCATCTATCATTATTTATCTGTCTGTCTATTTGCCTCCCTGTCCATCTATTTAGTCACCATCACATGTATGTTTACCATCTAGTGCTACTTGCCTTGCAAAACTACTCTTTCATGCATTAGCAGTCATCATTTATACGTTTAAAGGAGATACATATTCATGTTAATGCATTGATTCCGTAGCAATGTATTCATCATTAGATGTCATTCATTCAAATGACAAGTAATAATAGATTTCTAGTTTAACAAAAAACAAACCTCCACACATGTAAGACTGCACACCGGTTTCTGCTGGTTTGTGATCGGCAGGAAGAAGACCATTTTATAATTTATTATTGTAGTGTTTAGTTTTACTTTTCACACACATGGTGTGAACCACATCAAGGACCAACGAGAGATTGTGATATTACCATTATGGCAGTTGAATTAATACTCTGCATTCAGAACATTTGAAACTGTTCTTTTTATTTTTCTGTTTAAATTATTCATTCATAATACATTTTGACCAAGTTTGGTCTGATGCAAAACTCTTTTAGCTATAAAATCTAAAAAATTAACCATCTAGAGATCCATAACATACAATTCCAGTAATATTTCTACGCTTGCAAACAACCATTTCAGATGACAGTGGAGTTAACCTACCTTAGTTCCAGGATATGATGTCGCTGCATTATGCAATCATCTTTATTTGTTGAGTTTTGGCAGGCAAAGTACATTTCCCAGATGCTCCTGTGCTAGCGGCCAGGTGTGCCAATGATGATGGTTTAAGAAGTTGGCATGACATTGTGCATGGTCTGGCTGAGCGACCACTGGCACCTGTAACCAACAGTCCACAGAAGAGGCAAGATATGCAGGTGGAGGGGGGAAAGGGGGAAGAGAAACGAGGAAAGGGGATGACAGGCGGAAAGTAAATGAGACAGAAAGGGCATGCAAGAGAAAAATAGGCCAGGAAGAGAAGAGGCAAAGACGAAGCTATATAACTAGTAACAATCTTTCCGCATGTCAAATAACAGCGGGGCTCCATTTTCTTTCTCCTTTATGTGCACTGTGTTTTAGCTGTCACCACATTTAATGGTTATTGGGCAGCAACTTGACCTTCTCTGCTATTTCCTGTTTGAACGACTAATCATATTAAAGGAATACGCTGTAACCCTCCTTGTCCTTTTGCTACGGCTATTCACAAGCTAGTGTAATGAGCTAGATAAAAGAGACTAGAACTATATGGGCTTGCGAATGTGAATGTGTTTCTGAGGGTATGTATTCTGCAGATGGAGTGAACACCAGGGGAAAGTTTCAAAACACTTATATTTGGATTGTACAGATGGATAATATAACTCAACTTGTTTCACTGAATGCACAGACTGCATTCTCTTTAGGAACATTAAAAGACGGAGCAGTTTCCTAACTCAACCTCTTGCTGCTATTGTTGAAATTATTTTCTTTGTTTTCAGAAGTATAAGAGTCACTTTGTGTTATATTTGCTGACTGATATATCTGACACCAGTTCACAGTGTGCGTGCTTGTGTGTGTCAGCACCTGTGTGAGCATTGATGGAGTCTGTGCCAGCCCCCCTGCTTCTTGGCTCTGCACACTCTCACACACAACGAGCCCACCAGCATCTATGCATGTTTAGCACAAGTCTTTTCCAAAACAATCACACTGCAGCCTGCCAGCCAACCGCGCCACAGCACATACCAAACTGAGAGAGCGTTCCAGCCTCTCTGCAGAATCCCTGGACTGGCCCTCTCTTTCTGCATGAAGCACATTGACAGCAGCACTCCTGTTAATTGGAAGAATCTGCAAAACTAGTAATTATTGCAATTTGGGGTAGGCAAGATCACTCCTCTTACAGTGCTAGGCTCGGTTGTGGGAAACTTTGAGGATGGTATTCTGTGTGTGTTTGTGTGTTAGCACGTGCCTCATTGTTCATATCTGTGCAATGCAAACGGCTGCAAATACTCTATGCCACCTCCTGGAGAACAGAGAACCACCGATTTAGTTTTATAATGGAGGCACTTCATCACAGCTTTAGTACAGAAACCACCAGAGAGAGAGAGAGAGAGAGAGAGAGAGAGAGAGAGAGAGTGGAGTGGAAGAACTGGAAAACTTGGGGTCGTGTCAAGATGGTATCACAAAAACTTTAAGGTTAAGAATTTATCTTGAATTGTTATTTAAAGTTTGGCTGGAGTCGGCTAGCAGCAGTCTCAATCAGAGACGAAATCCCAAACTCTGTCTCTCAGCTTTTATATTTGTGTGTTCAAATCCCCTTTAATCTGATGTGTATTTATATGAATCTTGATGTATTTTCAATGCAACAAGTTCAATAATTATGTTGGCTTTATTTGAATTTGTCTTGGTTATTTTTCTTTACGTCATTTTAAGTTTAAGGGTGTACACTAAGGCGTGTTTGTTTTGTTTAATTTACAATGTATATAAAAAAGCGTATATTGGGAGCACATGCATGGACACGTTATAATTCAAATAATTAAACGTTTAAAAAAAGTGTGTTCATATAAGAGCTCATCATTCATAGTACAAAGCTGATGGTGAAAACGTGTCCTCTAAATGAGTGTAATCCCCCATCATACATTACTAAATCACTCTTATGTCTCCCAGTTTAAGAGCCAACTGCTTGAACTAAGCGTCGTCATTATGGTGCTGCACATTTCCCGGGCCACTTTCACCCCTCCATCTGTCACTCATCGATCACTGCTCAGCCTTATCACCGCGGTGACAGCCTGTCAGGTCCCTGCTGTGTTCTCACATATCTCCGCCCCGACAATATTTCTCACACGCTGGTGTATACAAATGCCCACTCACACCGAGACACGAGCTAATAGCAAGACAAAGAGGTCCACTCGGTCTGCTTTCAGCACCACGGAGAGCTCTGTTTCTGCAGATTCTCGCTGAGTGTCATTGGCTCGTTCAGGACCAAGGACAGCGCCTGGCGTCATGTCTGCTCCTGGCTGAATGACTCTGCTGTCCTGCAACTCTCAGAGAATGTCAAGGGCGTCACTTTGTGTTGAAAAGACAGAGACTTAAGAACTCAGAAGATGTGTTAAATGGTCTCTAAAAAGGCCCTATTGTGCTTTTGGGGGGTTTTCCCTTTTCCTGTAGTGAGTTAAGATATTGAAGTGACTGTTATTTTCTATATATTGATTGTTGTTGTGTTTTTACCTTAATGTGTAAATGTGTCTGTGTATTGTGTATATAATAGGATATACATATTTGTATATATATTTGTATATTTGTATTAATGTATTTTTGTATTCGGGATTGCTGGAAACGTTATTTCGATCTCTCTGTCTGTACAAACAAACTGAAAGATTGACATTAAAGTTGACTTGGACTTGGTTGTAGAGGTTTGTGTGCATGTTAACGGTCTGCAAAGGCTAAAATACCTATTGGCTAGTGCTTCAAAACATTGTATGTGATATGCTAAAGGGGCGGGACATGTCTAAGCGGTTGACCAATCACAACAGAGCCTGCCAGCTAACCAATCAGTGCAGACTGGGCTCTGGTTTCAGACAGAGGGTGAAAAATAAAGACGTGAAAGCATGGAGACATGTCCCAGGAGAGACACTAATATTAACCTGAAACTGAGCATGATAGGGCCAATTTAACATTTCATTTTAGGCAATGTAATTGGTCAGTTTTTGGATAGATAAATACCAATATTGAGAAAAAACAAGAAGCTATGTCAAGAAATTGTCAAAGTTACTGATCATTATTTTCATAACTTTTACTCGGGGGATTTTGTTGTTGTTGAGATTGCACATTGATTTACTCTAAACACTTCATGCTTTCTTATTGTGCAAATAAGCCTTTCTGAAAGCTTTTTCATTAGTGAGTGAACATTTCGTTATTTTCTTCAGAACACTTTTTTATAAATGATACTGTGCAAAAGTAAAAGGGAAATCTCCCCAGCGTCTCCAGTGTAAATTACACCTATGGTGAGCGTGCAGAGAAAAACAAACACTCTCTGTCACCAAAACAACAGCGGCTTTCAAAGCTTTTAGAGTAATCTAGGATGCATCAAGATATATTGAAGCTACACAGGCTTGAAGAAACACGGTATTAGCAAGACACATGTTTGGCTCTCACCACTCATATTTCAGTAAACATGAAAAGAAAGCAGTAGTGGTTCAATAATGGCAGAGATAATGTAAGTAAACAGACAGAAGGCAGAAGACCTCGTCTCCAATCACTTCCCGTCATCACCTCTGCTGGAATAACGCCCGGAGCCCTCGCTCTGTAACTCACAACAAGCTGCACTAAACAACAAGGCTTTTATCAGAAATGACAAGAAGACTACTCAAGTTGAAGGAGCAATACTAAAAGTGTCAAAATATTCTGTTACGAGTAAGACCTGCAGGTACTTCACTCAAGCAATGGTACAAATGCATTTGCATCAGAATAGGTACAAAGATTAAACTACTTAATATGCCTTACGGTGGCCAATCAGTGCAAACGCGCTCCCATTAGGAGAAACGCACTGCTGCTTCAGAAACGATGTTAATATAAAAACACAGATGTGCCAAAACACTTGCAAATAGGGAAAAACAATCTGCACCAATTTAGCAACACACACGCAGCATTAAGAAAACATCGGCAAATTATAATCCAGGATTGTCAACAAGCGCTCCGGCCCCCGCGGACACCCTGTGGCAGAGGAGGAGGGGGTCAGTTTATTTATTTGAACACTACTTAAGGACATTTTAAGCTATAACTGTAGCAAGATGTGTATTTATTGATTGAGTCAAGCTGTGGAGGGAGTGGAGAACAAATTCAAATATTGGCTTCTTATATGTAGATGAGAGGTATAACGTAGCATAACATTTAAATACTCATGTAAAGTAAAACTAAGTCAACCTTTTACTTAAGTACTTGAGTAAATGATTCCAACAATGAGTATTCCTCCTGCAGATGTTGACAGTTTTAATGACCAAAAAGTACTATTATTATTATTATTATTATTAGCCTGTAAACAAGTGAAGAAGATGGTGTTGATGTTGGTGTGTTTACAGTAAATACTCCATATAAGCAACAGCATGTGTTTCCTTTATTTATTTATCTATTTATTTGTGTGCGTTGAGAAATGTTTAGGTGTATATCATAAGCTCTGCCAGCTTCTGTTCAGCCTGTAAGTGGCCAACATATGGAACGACAACTGTTGCTTTCACGGGGAAAACAGACCAATATATTGAAATTGAGCACAGAGAGGAGAACAGACACGCAAGTGATGAGCACTTAACACGATCATCATGGCAACATCACACAGGGGCAGCGTGTGTCAGGGTGTGTGTGTGTGTGTGTGTGTGTGTGTGTGTGTGTGTGTGTGTGTGTGTGTGTGTGTGTGTGTTTGTGTTTGTGTGTTTGAGGGGATGTAGACTAATGAAGAACATAAAAATGAACGCTTGATTAATTGTGTGCGCGGGCAGCCCGATACCTGTGGATCATCATCAGCTTTGGAAACCATTAGCAGATAGACAGTGCTAATGGGGGGGTGTGTGCAGACTGTCAATGAAGAGGACGTGTTGCTGCTGATGGTGTGCGTGTGCGTGTGCGTGTGCGTGTGCGCGTGCGTGTGCGTGCGTGCGCGTTCGTGCGTGCGCGTGTGTGTGTGTGTGTGTGTGTGTGTGTGTGTGTG